>NC_013491.2:19526476-19593885 GCF_000004555.2 Caenorhabditis briggsae
TATCAGTTGGATGATTGATAAGCACGTGGAGACGTAATGACAAAAAAGAAGAGAATATTTCAGAGAAGAGCTTCGAGGCAAACAAGTATGGCGAATGTGATGACGGTAACAGTGATAGTGAAAGTATCGATACTGATCAGAGACGAGAGACAATAGATTGTGATGTCTGGGTGTCGTTCTATTAGAGGTTTTACGGTATTTGCCAGTTTCTGAAAGGCACCTTTTTGCCTGTTTTTGTACTCAAAACGCAAAAAACACTGTTTTTTCACTCCCACTTTTTTCCCATTTTCAGCAATAAAACGGTCCCAAAGCGGTTATTTTGGAAATCTAAAACAAAATTAAATTTTTAAAAAATTCTGTGAATGCAAAGTTGTCAATCTAACTCTGCTTCACACCCTCCAGTATTTTCAAAATAATCGCAAACTTGACATCCGAGCTCCAGACTACTGAAAACGGTCAAAATGGTCGACAATCAACTGAAAACTGTATAGTGATAACTGACTTTGTTATTGAAGACACTCCCAAGCACAAAATATTCTGTAAACACTCTAATTTTTTGATTTTTACCCAAAATTTTCAGTTCCAAATGTCCCGTCAAGCTACACCAACCGATGACGATCAACAAGAATTCAATCATCTTGTCTTCGCGTACGGAGAGCACCAACGTATGATGCAACTTTCCTTCTCCACCTTCGAACAGTTTTTGGACGAACTGGCCACAGGACAAAAACTCAGAAGGATGGATCCAGTAGATGTCAGCAAGTTATCAGCTGTGGAGCTCACTGGACTTTTGTACTGGATTGAAAAACAACAGCCTTATACAGATCTTCCCAGTGAGGATAAGTCATCCCTTCTGAAGAGATACTCTGTTAGAAAGTTGAGTTTGGACCATTTCTACAGTGCATCAAAGCATCCAGAATATGTAAGCATTGACACAGATGTAAAAAAATGTTAAAAGTTTTTCTTTTCAGTGCGCCCGCGGAGAATTCGTCATGAACAACTTCACATTCGTCCCAAATGATCGTACTGGATTTGAGCTTCCTGATGACGATCCACACCAGATTCAAGCCAAGAGAGAGTGAGATTTTTGATTTAATTGAGTCTTAACAATTCTATGGAGCTTCCGAAAATACCACTTAACCTATGTTGTCAACAATTAACGTCACCTAACCCAGACGCGATTTAAGTCGAACGCAAAACGCCACGCGTTGGTGAATTCTAGAAATTGCAGAACCTTCGCACCAACATTCAATCGATTCTGGAGCAACGTCATCCATCCATTCGTGTCGATGAAGGTGAACGATGCGGAAGTGGTCTTCTTGCACATCATGCTGTTATGGAGCGTCACCAGTGAGTTCGCCGTTGTCTTTTCGTGATGAAAATTGTTTGTTTCAGATAATGAACATGTGACAGAAAATACTAGAATCGTGATGAAACGACGACGTGACTGGGCGATGAATCGTCTTTTTGACTGGTACAGTGATCATAATACTGAAGAACCAGCACTAAGGCTAGGTCAGATGATTCTTCTTCTCGGAGAAATTGAGGTAAATTTGAAAATTATTGAGATTTTAATCTTAAAAGATGATTAATACATATTTCTACGGAATACTCTGAAAACAAAATTGTACAGTACCTGCCAATAGGATGTACAAAAGCATATTTTTCAGTTTATTTTTGACCATTTTGATAGTTTTCAGAAGGTTAGAGCGCGGCTGTCAAGTTTCCGATCGATCTGAAAATCGTGGATTGTGTAAAATAGACCTGGATAGGAAACTTTGTAATCATAGGATTTTTTGAGAATTCCTTTTATTTTAGATTTCTGAATGACAGTCTTTTTGGCCCGTTTTATTGCTGAAAAAGAGAGAAAATTGGTGCCTCTACGAAATCAAAATTGAAAGGAAGTTTCAAAAGTTTTTTGAATTCAAAATGCCTATTTTACACCCTCCAAGATTTTCCACGTGATCGGAAACTTGCCAGCAGGGCTCCAGACACCTGAAACGGTCTAAATCAACGCAAACACAATTTGAATATTTTATTACCGGTACTGTATTTCCTTCCTTATTCCAATAGATTTGGCCTAACAATAATAAATCATCTGTTTCAGCTCATTTGTGATATGCACTGTCAAGATTTCCAAGTTGCCAAACTCTTCGAGTTCTGTGACATGAGCAAATTCTGGTACGAAACACTTTGCTACGCACCATGCAACACAAATGTCCTGAAATTCGACCCCAATCTTTTGGAGAATCTCAAACTATTCACGGCGTTTAGTAAGTTTTTTTTTCAAAAAACTAAATACATTTTGAAAACTTCCAGTCCGAAATCAAATTATTTTCAGGCGTCATGGAAGCTAATGGTGCCCTTCCCCCATTCATTAAATCGGAAATCAAGCAAGATCCTGGAATGTACAACTCCCCAGACTCTATGAACTCTGGAAGCGTCTACAATGAACACCAAACTATTGAGATACCACTTCAAAATGGGTGCATTCCAAGCATTCAAGATCTCCAAGCTCTCCGCGAGCTTCAAACCCTTCAAGAGCTTCAAAATCTGCAAAACCTCCACGAAATTCAAACATTGCAACAGAACATTCAACAAAAAATGCCACAAAATATGCAACAGCAACAGAAACCATCGGAACCAAACCCAAATGTCGATCCATCAGTGTTGGTCTTCAATGCTCACATGCTCCCCAGTGTGATGGGACCACTACCAGACGACATTGAGCGACCCGCTCCACCACCGATCATTTTTCAGTTACCAAGTGAAGAAATAATGTTATAGTCATTCAAATAACATTGATTTAACTTGTATTTGTATATTTGCTTGTGTAATTATTGTTGTTCATAGATTTCTATTCTTGTTCGTTGTTCTGTTGGTTGTTTTGTTTTTCGTTCTCCCAATTTTCCAATTTCCTTACTTTCAGTTATTTCTCGCTTAGCAATTACATTTTGCTTTTGTTATTCTTTCCATCCCGGTGGTAATTTCTCCTCTTTCTCAATAGCGTTTGTATAGGCACCATATTCTTCACTATTCTAAGTCTCTCACTATCTTTCATCAAGTCATCCTTATCCGACCTCACTGATCTCTGCAAGACAGCATTCCCCCGCGCGCTCTGTGATAATTATCCCTTTTTTTGTTATAGTCACCCCACTCATTAACTCAGAATTTTTACGCGTTGAGACTCATGAAAAAACATTTACGGTCCCCTGGCTCATTTTTTATATGCTCCAGAATACTTTCTCTCACAATAAGATGTGGTATTTATTTAATAAAATGCAATAAAGAATTTTTATGATGAAAATAGTTTTTGCCTTCATATTTCTGTGATTTTCCAAGGAATATCGGTTTGAAGCAAAGCTGTGCCGTGGCTGGTTAGAAAAATAAGGTTCATTACGTACTATGAAGATAATACATCAAACTCTTTCTCCCCCTAATCTCTTATTAACCCCCGCACACAAGATTTGCATACGCAATCGATAATCCTGGCGGGGGGTCTCTCTTCCTTCGCACATACTCTATACACACATACATTGTAACCAAGGACTACGTCCCCCCGTTTTCCTACCCGTTTTCTCTAACACCCTACCAACTGTCTATACTATTTTCTCGACGGTTTTGTATTTTATGACACGACACATACACAGAGAGACAATTCGTTATTCACATGCCATGTCTATGCCTACTATCTATGCGTATGTTGCAATGTTTTTGAATTAAATTGATTTGATAAAACATGTTGGGGTGGGCGGCTAGACAAACTGAGAAGAAGACAAATATTTTTCATCGTCGTCGTGACTTCTCTTTTCGACAAATACCTATTGCGCTTGAAACTATAATAAAACTGCTGTTTTTGACTGAAATGAATGACTAGGTAAGTAAGAAAAAACCAGTTATCCGGGTTGTTTTCTCAATTAGTTCGGCAGGTTTTATTTCGAAATCTTCATAGAAATTTGTAATTTTCTGCTGTATTATCACTTTTGTCTGAAACGAACGCCTGTTGAAAGCGAAATTCTAGTTGAAGGCGCATTTGAACACGCAAGTGCGAACTACCGTATTTTTTGAGTCTATTTTAAATTGCATTTTCCTAGTTCCTCGTTTTAGGCCATTTTGATGGGTTTTTTAAAAATTTTAAATGTTATCAAAATTAATAGGTTATTCAAACCAAAATTGTCGAAAATTGAGAAATAATGAAATATTGTTCTCAAATATAATTTTCTTTTTATTTAAAAATATATATTTTTCATTTTTTTTCTTTTTTCGACAATTTGTATTGTTTTTTTTGTTGATTTTCATCATTTTTCACCAATTTAGATCGACAAAACGGGAAAATTTTTGAAAAATGAGAAAAAAAAATGAAAAATATTCAAATCAATTTTAATACTGAGCTATTTCGCTCATGTTTTTTTGAGCAAGAGTAATATGATTTTTGAGTTTTCTAATGTTTTATAACCCTTCGATGTTAGTTTAGGTACAAACATCAAAAGTTCAACCCCTCCTTTTTTGCACAAACCCAATTTTTTTTACTTGAATGCCTTTTAAAAAACCTATAAAACATTTTTTGAAAATCACTGGTTGTTGGTTTTCCATTCAATCCGGTGTTTGAACATTACCATAGAAAGTTCACAGCGCTGTATTCTAAAAAATCTCCCTCGTTTGGTTTTTGAATGATTCTTTTAAAAGTGTTCCTCTGTGATCAATGATGTTTCAAATTTGAATTAAAAATATTGTCACATTCTTAAAGGAGGCCAGACACCAAAAAAAATTTTTCCTGATATTTTGCATAGAGAACCCCCATGAGGGGTTGAACTCATGACAGTCAGCTCAGGGGTGCAGCGCCGCTATCGGCTGAGCTACGGAGGCGCGAAGGCGCCTGACAACCAATGGCCTACATAAGCGCGGCGCGATTTCGTCCCTTGAACTGTCCCCCAAAATTTTTGCTGTCTCGCCTCCTTTAAGATACCGTAAACGCTTAACTTCGAGCTCATATATCTAATTTCCCGGGAGAGATATCAAGACGCGGCAAACTGAGAAAATATTTAATATAATATTTTAACATTTTGTCAGTTTACCATTTTTTGATATCTTTTATAGAAACCATGATAAATTGGTTTGAAGTCGAAAGATATACATATTAGAGTACTTACTTTTTTTGAATTCTGTGAACTTTATTATCAAATTTCAAGGATTAATTCAGAAACGGGTTTCGCTGTCTGGTTGGCGCTAGCGATGTGAGTCTTGCGATTTTTCGAAAGATCAAAAATTCATTCAATGTTTCCTCTTGATTCAATTTAAAAACATTCTTGCATTTCGTTAATTCAATTAATCAGGAAGACCTGTAAAAAACACTTTCTTGAAATCACCCAATCGATTTGGCTCAATACTCTTCCGCGAATCATTTTGATATCATCGTAAATAAGCTGGGTGTTTCTTTGGCAAAGAAATGAGGATAAGAAGAAGAAATATAGACTTCTTCATATTTCTTACCCTCCCGCATCGTTCTCGTATTTCTTCTTCTTGCCCCGTCTATTTTTCTGTTAGTCTTGTGTGCGAAATCTCTCTCCTTTGCCTCATCCTATTTTCCGCGCTTTTTCCTCGCTTTTTTCTTCCTGTCCTCCGCCCGTCACATGCACTATGTTCGATGCCACCGCTTTTATTTTCATTCCACTCTCTTCTCAATTCCAGCGTGTTTCTGCCACTATATTCCCGCCTTTTCTCTATAAGTTTCACATGGTATTTCGCGCCCTTTTCAAAACATTTACGGGGATTCCTTTCAACTACTTTTTTTTGGGGGGGGGGGGGGGCAAAAGAGTTTGAGCAGTGAGAAATTGTTTGGCACCCTTCTTGTTTTCAAAGAGGTTTCGGCGAAGAAGCCCTTTTTGTTATGTTTGTTATTCGCTGCTCGAGTTTAGAGAAAAACATGCTCTTTGTCTGAACTCATAACAAATTTCAAAATTGTTGATGTCTCTATCGGTGTCTGCTGTTTTCCGTTATAAAAGTTTCAGCTGTTAAATCTGTAATAGAAGATCTTCTAACTTTTAACTTCGAGCCAATTTTTCTTGTTTCCTGTCAAAGATATGAAAAAGTTGTCAATTGATGAATTGTTCGTCATAATATCAGTAGTGATTTATTAGTCAAAACATTTTTGATATCTTGCAGAGGAAAGGAGAAAATTGAGCTTAAAGTACACAGTGGATTTTTTTTCGATTTTTCACTTTGGAAAAAAATGGCATGGGAGGTCTTGTTTTCAGAGAACTCACCTAAAAAATGTTTTGAACTCATCAACGTTTTTATGTGATTTTTTAAGTTGACTCCTTTTTTTATTATTGAAAGCTATAGCCGCAAATGTCTAATTTGTGAAAATAACTAAAATTTCGGTTGTTTTTGATTTGCCTTATTTCTAAAATTGTATTCACACTAGGCAAAACAACGAAAATATTCCTACTACCTGTTTTCACAGCTCTAGATCCCTCTTGTGGTCATGGAAGTTCAAAAATCCTGTACTAAACTTCTTTTCCTTCTTTTATCATTTCCTCTCAAATTCGCCAAAACTCTCAAATCGAATAATAGGTTTTTTTTGTTTTTCAGCCTGTCAATCAGCGTTCCTATCAATCCGTGTGTCGTCAATAGACCAAAAAATAGAGAAAAAAGCAACAGCGAGAGGCCAGGGCTGAAAGGAAAATGGGAAACAATCAGCCAGGTGGCATGTACAAACGGGATCGCCCATTCGACTCTGAAAAGGGTGGAAGCAAAAGCCGAACTGGAGCACCAAGTGCGTCGCCACCAAACGAGGATGAGTGTCCGGTACAGGTATGCATTACTGTATTTTTAAACTTGAAGTTTCTATATTGCCTAAAAACCAATCAAGAAATTATCATTTAGTACCGGTCAATAAGATTTACAACAACGTTTTGCTTTCAGTTTATGGCGATTATGTTCATTTTTAGGAGTCTGAAGCTCAGTTGTCAAGGTTCCGATCACTTCAAAGTTTTCAAAGGTGCAAAACATACCTAGATTGAAAACTTTGCATTCACTAAAAATCTTGAAAATCCCTATTTTCCCAGCTTTTGTCAATTTCTAGAAGACAACTTTTTCACATTTTCAGCACAAAAATGGGTCAAAAATAAGTGTTTTTCAGAAATCGGCAAACATCTAAAAACTAGAAACTCTGCGAGTGCAAAATTATCAGTTCAGATGTGCTCTATACCTTTCAAAATTTTCAGAGTGATCGTAAACTTGACAGCCGGGATCCAGGCTCCTGAATATGATAATAATAGACATTAAATTACTAAAAATAGGTAACTGTGTATTGTAATAATTGGTACTGTATTAAAGGAGGCGAGACAGCAAAAATTTTGGGGGACAGTTCAAGGGACGAAATCGCGCCGCGCTTATGTAGGCCATTGGTTGTCAGGCGCCTTCGCGCCTCCGTAGCTCAGCCGATAGCGGCGCTGCACCCCTGAGCTGCCTGTCATGAGTTCAACCCCTCATGGGGGTTCTCTATGCAAAATATCAGGAAAAATTTTTTTTTGGTGTCTGGCCTCCTTTAAAAGATACGAAAATTAGGAATAAAGTATTACTTCAAAAAACAAACTTACTTTTTGAAATATTAGCCATCCGAAACGTATTGTTAGGGATCAGCAAAAAAGTATATTCTGAATAATGCCTCATAAATTATAGGGAATAAAAAAAATTTTCAAAAAAATGGTGTCTTTAGTTCCCATAAGATCCTTGTGCCTTGAGGTCAAGTTTTTTTTGATATAAGTATGAGACCAACTGTTGTTGAGAAATTCCATTTCAATGAAGACGAATGGTTTTTCTAGGGCTGGACACACACGCACTTTTATTCGATTCTTTTTGTCATATGAACATCCACCTCAGAAAAACGGTACCAAGTTTTTTTTGTCAGTCATACGTTTTGTCTTTTCCTCTCTTTTCAAATAGTGTCCGATCCGAGAAGGAAGTGTTTTTTTTCTTTTAAAATAATCTCTTATCTTATCAGACTCAGATCTCTCTTCTCAAATGAAAATAGGAAACAATTATTTTTTTTTGGATTCCGTACAAGACCAATACAATAATCAAATAGGATAAAACTGATATTTTTCGAGTAGGTTGGAAACTGATCAATTAATCGTTGTACTAGATTGTGTTCAATTTCGTCAAAAGTACAAAAAACTTATCAGTCCTTTTTTTGCCAGCCAGTCACAATACTGTTTAAATAATCATAATACCTTTCTTTAATTTTTTCATTTTCCAGATGAAAATCGCCAAAAGCGACGACAAGACCAAATTATTTCCAGTGGTATTCAAATGGAACCAAGCCAACACGTAAGTTTATTTCTCTCTGATTTCAAATTTCTCTGATTTTAAGAATTTTATATGATTATTTTATTTCAGATCCGCACGAAATGTAGCAATCTGTGGATCGTGGGACAAATGGAACCAACGAATTCCTCTTGTCAAATCGTCGGGCGATTTCTCAACGATCGTTGATTTGGAGCCAGGAAAACACGAGTACAAATTCTATGTCGACCACAAGTGGGTGGTTGATGATAATCAACAGAAAACGAGCAATCATTTGGGAGGGGAAAACAATGTCGTGATGATTGATGAAGCCGATTATGAGGTTAGTTGAGGTTGTTTCCAGTACAAAATTCAATAAAAAATAGAGAAATGAGGGCATATGACCATGTATTGGCTCCTCGCTTCTTGTTTGTGGTGTCTCTAGGCACGTCATAGCTTTTTTTTAATGACAAATGTTGTTTCATTTTCCTTTTTAACATCATATAGAACACCGTTTCGTACCGACCCTCATCATGTCCTCCCCAGCGAGCTCTAGTACTGTAATTGATCCAGAGGTAGTTTTTCTAATTACATTGAAATTGCAATTTTTTTCAATTTCAATTTTGAGAGCCTGAAATACAACTAATGAACCTAAAACTACCATTTAAAAACATTTTTTATTTAAAAAGTTCTGATTTTAGAGGATACTTGAGAACTGAAATAAAACTGAAAAAATTTTCATGTTAAGTTGAAATTTCGATTTTTAGCGTGAGACCATTTTATCAAATTTAAGTAATAAATCAGACGAAAACTTTTTTTGGATTTTACAACGGTAATAAACTTGACAAGCACATTGTGGAACCAAAGCAATTTCTTACAAAATCTAATTTTAAAAAAACTAGTATTGAATTGATTCAAAAAGTTGAAAAATGTTCCAAGGACTTTCCAGAAAATCTTGAGTAAGTTTTGAAAACACGTTTTCAGTCTGAATTATATTTTTCAATTTGGAGATCCTGCTAAAAATTAAAAACCGTTTTTCTAATTTTTCTGGTCACAATTTTCGAAAAAAAAATTCCGTATGTTATGAGCACATGGAGAATTTTCTGATAGTGTGAAAATTGTCTTTTTTCAAACAAGAACTGATATCGAATAACTAGCCACGTGTTACCCATGTGATAAGAAGTGTTTTGCTCAAACGTTTGACTGTTTTAAAATTTTATAGGACACAAACCAAAGCTAGAGCAATCAAAACTATAGAAATATCTCACTTTCCAGGTGTTCGATGCATTAGATAAGGATCTGGCTTCCTCAAACGCTGGTGAAGCTCTCCGTTCCAACCATCCAACCAAGGAATCTCATGACACTCCCAATGATCGTGAATTAGAGAAGCTTCATCAATTTGGCCAGGAAACTCCAACCCGTGCTGACTTTGGAAAAGCTGCTCCACCACCAGTGCTCCCACCCCATCTTCTTCAAGTCATCCTCAACAAGGACACACCGGTTCAATGTGATCCAAATGTGCTCCCAGAGCCAGACCATGTCATGCTTAATCATTTGTATGCCCTATCTATTAAGGATGGAGTGATGGTTCTCTCCGCTACTCATCGCTATCGCAAGAAATTTGTCACCACGCTGCTCTACAAGCCGATCTAATTAACCATGTTTCTTCTTTTTTTTTTTGATACATCGAATTGATTTTTTTGTGAAATCGTGATACCATTTTCTTCTTGTGGTTTGATACCTGTAGTCTAGACTTTTTTCTCTTTACTACATCTTTTTCAACCGATTCGACTCTTTGTTAATTTTTGACATCAGCTTTCATCCACCGACAATTTATATTTTTCTCATAAGTAGTCATTCCTTCATAATTGAAATGTAACAAAGACAAGTGTGAATAAATTGTAAAAAGTGAAAAAATAACAAAAGTGTCAGGAGCTTACGTTGTTCTTTTTTAAGACTTTTGTTCCACACAGCAGCCCGAAAAAATTGAAATTTTTAAGCCATCATTTTTTTTTGAAATGGTCGATGTTATGGTTCCGAGGCTGCTCTTGAATTTACAGGAATGTGGATTTAACTCCGAAACGTCTGTGAAGTCACTCCCAACTTCAGACACTGTTTGTACAGCTTGTTTCGAAAGTTTCAAATTAAAAAAAAACATCCGGTAGATATTTCGAAATTGAAGTTTATAAGATAAATGGATAAGCTCATGTACAGTGATAAGCTCATGTCCGATCAACTCGCAATCCAAATCGAAAGTTTTTAAAAATGCGGTTAAAGGTACAGAAATCTGTTCGGCTAATGTAAATCTTGAATAACTGTCATTTAAACACTGTACCAGTCAAACAATGTTCTGGCGAATATTAAAATTTTGGATGAAATTTAAATACAATTCCTTCAAACTAAAAACACTAACATGTAAAAAACTACCGTAAAACCTGTGATAGAAAAGCCTTCAAATCTTCAAATTTGAATCAATTTTTTTGGTTCCCGTCAGAGATATGAAGAATTTGTCAACTAATAAATTGTTATATCAAAAGTGTTTTGTCAGTTGACACATTTTTCATATTTCGTTGCGGAAATGGGATAATTGAGCATACAGTGGATAGCGTTGGTGCTCTTCTGGAACAGGTCTCACAAAAAGAAACCGCTTCAAAACTGTAATAAAAGAGATCAGTTACCATATCGAACCATCCAATTTGAGGTTAATTATCTTATATATCTTAATTCCGGCGAAAGATATCAAAAACGTGCCAACTGACAAAAATATGGTGATAATATGATAAATAATTTAATACTTGACAAACATTCAATATTTTTCACAGGAATCATAATAATTCAGTTTAAAAGTGACAGTTTGAATGAACGAAATGAGGTAACTAATATTCATCCACTGTCTATGAATATTTGTGCATTTGTCAGTTTTAAAAAATCTGCTTAAGTCTTGCTTGAAGTTTCTAGTGGAAAGACCGTTTATTTTTCTCTGCAAACGTTAACTTTTTTGCACGATTTCTAATGTCGCCGTATTATTTTATTGTTTTGTTGTAACTCCGATCAACCGGTCCCTCCACATATCATTGTTCAGCACAAGGAAGCACCGTTCTGCAATAAAATTTTTATTGTTCCGTGGTTGGGTTTGCATGGTACATGTAGTAAATCTACTACATATAAAAAGAAAACCAGAGAAACTATTGGTATCACTTCCAGTGAAATCAATGTCGGCGGGCACCCCACCTAACACCCCCGACAAGAAGGGTTCACCTATTCGCTATTTCGAGGAGAACGAGTATTCTCTACCAAAGATGATCCAATTCTTGGAAGACAATTCTTCAATCCAACTGTCATTTGTCGCTGTTGAGATTCAGGACCCTGGGTACAACTCAGCACGCTCAGCATCTCCATCCGCATTCTTTCTTGACTTCATCAGCATCTAATTATTTATGTTGAGTTCAAGTTGAACTGTTGATTTGGGTTTTCAATAATAAATATTTTAATATTGCAACATGAGTTAAATTTTGATGTCAATGGCCTACGATCGACCAAACAACATATTGGTTTAGAGTCATAAAAGTGTTAAACATAGAAGAACGGAATGTGTCCAATCAAAGACGTTTCTTCTTATCTTTTGCCACATGGCATGTCCAGAGAGAGAATTTCAACTTTTTATCAGTTCTTCATTCTGCTCTCGTTGGCTAGATGAAGCTACTGTTTGCGGTTATTCTCTTATCCTTGAATGGTTTCGCCGATGCCGATGATCCAACTGTAGATGTAACTGTGACGACACCAAGCGGAGCAGCCACTATCAGAGGTACGGTCAATAAGATATGCTTCAGTTGATTTTGACTATTCTCAAGAGTCTGAAGCTCGACAGTCAAGTGACCGATAACTTCAAAAATTTTTGAGGATATGAAACAGAACTAGATTAAAATTTTTGGATTCAAAGAGTTTTTGAGAGTTCCTCCTATTTGCCGATTTCTAAAAGACACTTTTTTGGCCATTTTATTTTTTAATCTGGAAATCTGAAAAAAACAGGTGGCTGTTTAAAATGGGCAAGTAGCTGAAAAACTAATTGTAAGAATTTTTAAGCAATTATATGAATACAAAGTTTTAAATATAGATTTGTTTAACTTCCTCAGAAATTTTCATAGTGATCCGACAAGTTCCAGACTCCTGAAAATTGTCAAAATGATTGAAAATCAACAGAAAATTAAGTTTTTGTATATGTTTTCTTATTGACCTTGACTACAGCATGGAAAATAGGATTCAAATTTTGTTCCAATCTTATATTTCCAGGATACAAGCATCCATACGGTACTTCATTCCGTGGAATCCGTTATGCTCAACCTCCACTTGGAAATCTCCGATTCGCCGAAGCTCAACGCTTGGATCCCGCCGGTCTTGTCTCAGCACTAGGATATGGTAGAATTTGTACACAAGGAAACGGACAAACTTCCGGTGAAGATTGTCTCTACATCAATGTGTTCACCCCAAATGTAACTTGACCACATCAATCAAATTAATGAAATTGAAATTATAGAATGTGACGGCAACTTCAAAACTTCCGGTATACGTTTACATTCATGGTGGTGGTTTTGTCGAAGGTGGAGGAAACATGGGAGCTGGAATCTACCCAAATCTTGTTAATAAGGGACCAATCGTTTTGGTGTCGATGAACTATCGACTGGGACCATTTGGCTTTTTCTCAACGCGCGACGCAATGGCTCCTGGAAATTGGGCAATTTCTGATTGGATTGAAGGACTTAATTGGGTTCAAAGATACATTTCCTTCTTTGGTGGTGATCCGACTAGAGTGACAATCGGAGGACAAAGTTCTGGAGCAGAAGCAGTTTCAACTCTGACACTAACCCCTCTTGCTAAATGTATTTTAGACATAGAATGTAAAAAGTCTTTAAATTTATAATTCTTAAGCATTATTCAAGCAATCAATTCATGAGTCTGGAAGCGCATTTGGTGCAGCTGTCATGTCGTATTCAGAGAAAACCAGATCCACCAGCAAACAGCTGTCTGTGAAATTAGGATGTGCCACTGCTGATCAATGGGAGAGCGGACAATCGTTTGGGGTGAGCGAAGGAAAGCCGCCAAGGTGATTTATTTGACTTCTTCAGCCCATCCTCAACTGTCTTCGTGGCGTCACACAGGACAAGATCGTCACTGCCGATAATTCTCTGCCAGGACATCGGATGAAATGGTCGATTGTCCAGGACAAAAAGTACTTAACCCAACGTCTAGAGTACCTTGCTCTTCAGCGCGATGCTACGAAAAACGTCTTGATTGGAGATGTACATGACGAATGGCTTGGGTGGGGTAGGTAGAGAAATTTGTTGGGACAAGTTCAGATTTTCAGTTCAGAAATGAACAACATCCTTCACAATTTGAATAGCACTCATAATACGGGAACACAGATCAAGTATGATTTGAAGGATTGCTATGAAATGACATACTGGGATAATCCGCAGTCGGTGTTGGTAGCTGCTGATAACAAATATGTCAATACTATGGGATGGGCTGACAATGATCATAGAGATTGGGAAGCAAGAAGGATTCAGGTGTGGTTGAAACTGGAAAGGATACAGTACCATGTTTTGGTTGATCTATCATTTTCAAAAATCTGAAGCTCGGCTAATAAGTTTCCGATTACTTTGAAAATTTTAGATAGTGTAAAACAGACTTAGATTGGTAAATTCGCATTCACAGATTGTTTTAACAATTCCTAGTTTTCCTGCGTTTTAACGATGCCGGAAGGACTTCCCCCCTATTTTTACAGATTTTGCGCTGAAAATGTGAGAAAAGCAGGCGTCATTAAGAACTCGTTCTACACCTGAAACACTCGAAAATTTCAAGACATTCTGTGAATGCACATTATTCAATCTTTTACATCCTTCAAAATTGAAAAAAATAATCGGAATCTGGGCGGCTGAGCTCCAGACCCCTGGAAACGATCAAAACTACCGAAAATCACGTTTTCGTATATTTTATTGATCGGTACTGTACATGGTTCATAACAAAATTTTTAGCTTTGGAGTGAAATGGTGTTCATTGGTCCAACATTGCGAGATGCTGCATACTTCCAATATATGAAGAACAATGTGTATTTGTATTCATTGGATTGGTTGAGCCCAGCAGGTGAGAATGAAGATTGCCGTGAATGCTTCAATATAGGGAAACCCTATACAAGACCTTTGAGCTCAATTATCTCGATTCCTATTAAAGATATGAAAATGGTTTCAACTGATAAATTGTTCATCATAATATCATCACCATTTTATCAATTGACCAATTTGTGATATCTCTGATGGAAATTGAGATATTATTCTTGTCCGGCGGCAATGAACTTTGAGAAAATTTTGAAAGGCGAATTAACGGTTCTGTAGCAAAAACTGCATAACTCTTTTCAATGAATATACAGGCTTCTCATACGGTATTTCAAAAAATTTTATATTTGCCTATTTACCTCATATTTTCGGCAAGCAACAGACCGTAATAAGTTATTTTTGTGATATGCAGGACCTACAATTTCCTTTAAATAAAATTTTAGCCTTGCGGCTATGTTCCCATTGAGACACTGCTGATGTTTTGAGCTCTTATTATCCTTTCCCTATTTTCCAGCTCTCCCACAAGTTACCGATCCCCTTTTCCGTGGTTGTGAACACACCTGGGAGCTTCAATACATCTTCTCAACCTCATGCAACGGATTCACCTGCACCCCTCAAGATGAACTTTTGAGAGACTATTTCACAACTACTTGGCTCAACTTTATTATCAAAGGGTGAATGAGAAATGCTTCTGGAAGAAGAGCTGAAAAACAAAATGGAAAATATATATGAAACTTTTAAACTATTAAATTACTAAAAGATATCTCTTACAGAAACCCAACACCTGCTGGCAGCTCTCTTCCATTCAAATGGCTCGCAATGGACAAATCCAACAGATTCCTTTCGTTTTCGCCGAATCCGAAAATGCAACCTAGCTATCATCCGGATTCCATGTTCTGGGTTTGCACTGCTCCCACCATTGACGGATACAAAGGTCCATTCTGTTAATTTTCGGCTTTCTCACAAAGGTTGTAATAAGATGAACATATTTTTTTCAAAACAAAATATTAGCGAAATTCATTATAGCAAAAGATTGGTTAAGGGAGAAATTATGAAAATGAAATGCTACAGATAATAATAGTAATCTCAAATTCTAGAAGAAGCGAAATAAATGTCCGGGAAAAAGTCGGGGAATTTTCTTAAAGACTTGAAGTTTTGACGGAAAAAGGATGGGCTTTTTTGAATGAATGAACGTGTTTAGAACCGTTTGTGTGAATGAAATCAAATCACAAATTGTGTGTTCTTTTTTGTTTTGTTTTTTTTTCTGGATTTTTTGGATTTAAGGTAGAGAAAGGAGAGGAAGCGCTAGATATAAAAGGTAGGTACAGTATCATTGGGAAGGGTAGTATGAATTAAATTGGATAAATGGATTGGGGCATATAAAACAGAGATAAAATACATAGAAAATGTTTTGTGGTGGATGGGTTGGAAGTACTGGAATGTTGGCTCTCAAAATCTAGGACCTTATTATTATCAAAAAAATTCTGAACTTTCTAGTGAAACTGGGGAAGATTTGAATTTTATTCAGTGTAAATAGGATGATGGTGAATGGAAATTTACAAAGAAAGATTTGAAAAAAATTGTTAGAAGAACGGGAAAGCACACGGAACTTCAATTGATTTTTGAATCGAGATTTGTGAGCATAGAAATAATGACAAATTTGATTTAAGCAGCTGGCGCGGCGACCGGTTTCTTGTCCTCGACGAACAACTCAAAGTATACCATTCCGATGCGAGTGGAGACGTCGTGTTCGATGTTGGAAGCGTAGGCACGGCACTCGACGATGACCAATTTGTTGCGTGGGATGGTGTCGAACTTGACCATGGCCTGGAATTATTTGGATTCGATTTTTTTTTCTGGATTCGATTTTTTTCTCAGCTTGGCAAATTTTGTGGGGCACAATACTTTCAATATAAATTTCAGATAAACTAGAAATACCAGTCAGTAGCATTTACATACTTGAATTACGTAATTTCTAAAATAAAAAACAGAATTCTCAAAATCGGCGAATAATTTCAAAGGTGAAAAAAATTTGGGGTACAACGGAATACTAAGCAATATTTTCGAAAATATTTTGAATCCCGAATGTGATAATTTTGGACCGTTAGATTAGTCTCGTGACTCCAAAATGATTGTACCCTCCGAATTATTGGGAAATCTTTTCTGACCTACAGTACCGGTCAATGAGATTCACAAAAACAAAACTTCAGTTGGTTTTGACCATTTTTCTGGATCTTGCTATCAAGTTCCCAATCACTTTGACAACTTTAGAGAGTGTAAAACAGACCCAGGTTTAAAACAACTCTAATAATTTTTTGAAAATTCACAGTTTTTCAGCTATTTGCCGAAGTCTGAATGGCACCTCTTTTACGTTTTTAGTTCTTAAACAACCCCAAAATATGTCTTCCAGAAATCGGCAAATAGCTGAAAAACTAGAAATTTTCAAAAAATTCTGTGAATGCAAAGTTTTTAATCTAGTCTGTTTTACACGTTCCAAAAATTTTAAAGTGGTCGGAAACTTGATAGCCGAGCTCAAGACTCCTGAAAATGGTGGAAATGGGCAAAAATTAACTGAAATATATGTTTTTTTTTTAATTTCCGATTGACAGCTAGTGTACAGGCATTGATGAAGTTGTTTTGAAAAAAATATTGAAAAACTTTCAAAAACTTATTCAATTCGATGACTCTCCACCCCCTATAAATGCATCTTAAAAACCCAGGAACTTACGATTGGTTGTTGGTAGGATGGAAGGAAGACATATGGGTAATAACGTCCGTCAATTCCGGCCTCTGGGATGTACTTCACTTTTCCGAGATGTTCCTTGTCGAACGGTGTCTAAAATTTTATCTCTCACATTTGCTATATGTTTCCATTACTCACCGCTCCTTCACAGTTGATGGTAATGGATCCCGACTTGTATCTAGACTTGATCTCTTCTGGGACACTATTTCCGTCGTAGTCAACTGGACGCCATCCGATGAGTCTGTTGAGAGAAACGACAACGCATGGCTAAATATCAAATAGTTGGTTGAAGGTATCCCTAATAACAATTAAACCTTTCCGCTCTTGAATCCATATTGGTCCTTTGCTCCGCAGTTAGCCTTCTCGAAGAGCCCTAGGTCGAAACGGCATGGCAAACTGTCTGGATCCGTTTGAAGAGCCTCGTTGCTGTCTTCAGCTCCACATTCACGGGTGTCATTGGTGTTGTTATAGCGGGAGAAATATCCGTCGAGTTGTTTCACATATGGTTCCCAGGATTTAGAGTCTTGCAAGTTGAATTTGATGAGTGTAGAATCAGGATTTTCCTTAAGCCATGGTTGATATCCAACTCCTGGAAAATATTTCTGTAAGGTGACCCCTTCTCTCGTTCTCATTCTTTTTTTTTCTCATTTTGAACTTATATTACATTAGGTGTTGCAAAAAAGGTGAAACACTACTGATAAGCTCATAGACGTTTCAGTGACAATCATCGACACCTACGTCAATTCGCAAGTTTTTGATGAATTCCGGAAGATCAAATGGGTTTTTTGTTGTTTGCTCCGTAAATGCAACGCAAGCATTATCAAGAAAAATGTCATTCCAGAAATTTTTGTGTTCGATTCAAAATTTTTGTTGTGAAAAGAAAGATTTGCAGATTGAAATGAGAGTTCGATCTCAGCGAATTTTTGTACAACTTTTGTATTTTGAGATGTTATTCATCAGCTTCAAATTTTTGCAACTGTTCTGAGTGCGAGAGCCACTTCAGTATCAACTCATCTCTAGAAATAACACAACACAAATATATCAGTTGCGCAACGTTGAAGTTAAGTGGGACTACCCCTCCCGAAAGAAAAAAAAACGAACAGATATAAAAATTGAGCAAGAAAACAATCCTCCCGTACGGACAGTAATGACTAACCTGGATTCACTCCGATGATTGTTCCCTTTCCATAGAAACGCGGCACTTTTGGGTCTAACGTTTTCAAGAAGATGGCGAGGCATCCGATGAAGAAAGCAGAGAGGAAGATGTAGAAGATGATGTAGAATACTGTGATTTGGCCTGGAAGAAATTGGTATTGGAAAAGAGTTTGGGTATCGAAGATATAAAAGTTGGGGAAGTTTTTCGGGAACTTTTTGAAATTGAAAATCAAGATTATCATATCCTGGATTCAACAAAAAGTGATTTCCAACTTTGAGCCAATTTATCTTGGTCCCTGAGCAAGATGTCGAAAAGTGGTCAACTAACAAAATGTAACTGATTTTATAAAGAACATTTTGGAAGTTGAACAATTTTCAACATTTCTTCCTGGAAACAAGATACAGTACCAACCAAGAGAGTATGAGACTTATTTTCTGTTGATTTTTTGGCTTTTTGACCATTTTCTGTAGTCTGGAGTGGGAGCTCGGCTGCCCAGTTTACGATCACTTTGAAAAAATTAAAGGTGTAAAACAGACCTAGATTGAAAACATTGCAACCACAACATTTTTTAAAATTTCCTACTTTTTGAGCAATTGACCGATTTCTAAAAGACATCCGATTTTTCACGTTTTTAGTGGAAAGATGGCCAAAAAGTAGTGTCTTTCTCTTATATCTTGTCGATTTCTAGTTCTGCTTTCGCTTCCCCAAACATAAATCGGTATGTAGCTGGAAAACTAGGAATTCTGTGAATCCAAACTTTTCAATCTAGGTCTGTTTCACACTCTCCAATAGTTTCAAAGTGATTGGAAACTTGACAACCAAGATTCCTGTTAAATTGGCCGAAATTCCACGGAAAATTTTTTTAAAAATTTTTTTTGACCAGTACTTTTCCGGAGAGAAGCTCTCTTTTATAGAGTTAACGACATCTGTGTATTAGATACGCTACTTCTGATTGTTCCAAATTTCTCTTCCTGCTAAAAGACTTACACCAGGATGTTCCAGTTCTTCCCAAGACGGTTCCCTTTTGCTTATTGTACAAAAACTGCCGGAAAGTCTCTGGTTCTGCTTTCGCCTCCCCGTTCATCAGCTGCAAAGATGTGGAAATAAACATAAACACAAATAAATAAATTTTCCGGGTTCTAGATGACATCATTTGGAGGGATCCCAATTCAACTCAACTCGCTTTCACAATTCAGTCTTTACCAGATCAGCTACGTCACACATGCGCACTTTTTTATGCCCCGTCTTTTCGGTTTTCATTCTTTTCTATTCTGCTTTATCTTCTTCTTTCTCTCTTCATCCTCTTTCACTGCTTCTGCTCATTCTTATTCAGTTTTTCTTTTCTTTTCTCTTTTCTGCTTTTAAAAAGGAAGAAGATAGAGGAAAAGGAAAAGGAAAAAAGAAATAAGTTCAAGTAGTTTCAAGAAAGATTTTAAAGAAGAGACGGCAGAGAAACTTGTTTGCAGCTTAAAATAAAACACTTGGGAAAAGAATAAAAATTGAATTGAATGAAAATCTTCGATGAACAGATTTTTTTCAGATGTTTGAAATAACTAAACGTGAATTGGTCTAAAGCTTAAAACTACTGGAACCAAAAATTTGTAGAGTTATGCATGAACATGAAAAGTTACTTTTTTGGGATCACACGCGATGTCTCATGTTGGAATTTTTTATCTAAAAACTTTGGAAAAAAATACTTACCGTTTTATTCTCTTCTCCGTTTCTCATTTTTTCCATGTCTTGGACTGTTACCCAAACTGAAAAAAAGCAATTTTAAAAAAGTATAGAACAACTGAGAAACGAAGAAAAAGGAGATTTTATGACGATGTAGGAAATCCAAGACTGGAAAAAAACATTTGGAGCAAAAAAAGCAGGAAAAAACAACAACGGTGCATATATGCATTGGACTCTCTGCTCCTCCTGTTTGATGATGTCACCATCAGCCCCAAAATTTTTTGGGAGGAAGAGTCGTCTTCTTTTTTTTTCCTTTCTCTCCTTCTTGCCCAAAAACGGGACAACACCCGCTTCAAAAAAAAAAGGAAAATAGAAAAAAGGCAAGATGGGATGGCAATGTCAGTGTGGAAAAACGAATGGCAAAGCAGTGGTGGTGGTAAAAAAGGATGGGGCGACACACAAGATTGGATCAACTTGTTTCTTTTTGGACGAAAACAAACAAAACAACGAATTGTGCATTTGTCTAGGAGCAGTGTGGTGGTGGTGGACTCTAAGCGCATAGAGTGAAACAGGTAGTTGACTAAAGTGTTCACTTTTGAAGGGGAAGATCAAGTGAGAACAGGGGGCAAAGTGTCCAATCATTGTGTGGGTGTTAAAAGAGCGTGTTCCAGAAACATAGATCATAGTTGGCGCTGCATTTTGCAGTTTTTAGATTGTTTTCCAAAAATTGTTTTTGAAAAAATTTTTGAAAGATATTTGTTGAGAGGAGATTATTTTGAGATTTTTGATATATCCGAGCATTGCTAATGATGTAAATAAAGTATAATAATTTCCAAGTTGAAAGGTTTCTCCAATTCGGGAATGTTAGGAACGGAATTCCAAATTGGAATTTTCCGAAAATTCGAATGTTTCAAGAATCAATATACTCCGGGATCCCGAAACTTTCAAAATCGGAATATTCCGAAATATCGAAATTTTGAATTGGATCAACTTTGTTCTTTTTTGACGAAAACAAACAAAACAACGAATTGTGCATTTGTCTAGGAGCATTGTGTAATAGGAATTTTCTGAAATTAAAAAGTTTAGAAAATTGAACCATTCCAAAATTCCAGTATTTTGAAATCCGAACATTTCGAAATTCCGATGTTTTGAATATCGGAATATTCCAGAATTTCAAAAAAATGAATATTCCATACATGTCGCGGGCCGGGCCGGTGGAGGAATTTTCACTGGCCCGGCCCGGCCCGGCTGGGCCGGGTTTTTGAGGTAAAAAACTTTTAAGAGTCATTTTTTTTGAGAAAAACCTGGATTTTTGTTTTTTTTTCCCGACCGGGCCAGGCCAAGATTTAGCAAGTATGAAATATTCGAAAATTGGAATGTTCCGAAAGCCTGTAATTTTCTAAATTGGAATACTTCGATATTCCGAAATTTCAAAAATCTAAATAATTTAAAATTTCGAAAATCGGAAGATTCTAAAACTCTGAAATTTTGAAAATCGAAATTCTCCAATATTCCGAATTTTCGACTTTTCGAAAGCGGATTATTCCGAAATACTGAATTTTTGAAAATTGGAATTTTCGAAATTTCAAAAAAGCTATTCCGGACATCCGTGACTTGAATAATTATGCAGCTATATTTAAAAACAAAAAAAAGAAATTCTCAAAAGTTTTTTTTTAAAAACTCATATACAAAGACGTGGTTTCCATATAGGTATTGAGTTTCCGGTCTGACCATCTATTCAGAAAACGAATTGTAAAAAAAAATTTCAATGGGAACCCAACACCCAATTTTTAGTTTTTTTTGTTTTTTCCTATTTTTAATTTCCTCATTGGAGTTTCGGTCCCTTTTTTTGCCGTTGAGATGTCTATCAAAGGGACACAGAAGTAAAGATTGGTATCGGTTTTTATTTTCAAGGTTTCAAGTTGAGTACCTCTTTCATCTGAAGGACGAATTCATTTGTTCGAGGCTGGACAATGTGAATGGGAATCGTCTTCTTGAACATTGGGAAAAAAAGCAGTTTTACAATTTTTCCTCCTACGAAGACAATTTTTTAAAGCCCGTAGAGTAGAAAAAAACGGAAAAGTACAAACAATGTCTAGTAAGAAATTCCTCAAAAAGAGGAAAGACCGGGGGCACAAAGAAGCCGCGAAGGCAAACGAAAAAAGTGACAAATGAAAATTTTATAATTCGAACAACCTAGACAAGGAAAACAACATTTTCTGTTTACCTAGACTTCCGAAATAAAAAGTAAAAGTACTTTACTCATCAAAAACAAAAATATCAATCCAATGTGACAAGCATGATATATTGTTTCTTCCGATACTCAGCGATACTACCTGTCACATTGAATCATCGTTCTACTTTTTCTCTCCGGCAGCAGCTAGAAGGAAATGTATAAAAATAATATCGAAATTTGAAGAGAACGGTGTGTGGGTGTATGTATTCCTTCCAGAAGAACAAGAATTGTGTTTTATTAGAAAATTGAAAATTTGCTGGATAGCGCAAATGTTTGTGATTCCCCAACATCTTATCTCAAGCATGATGGTATAATCAGTCGAGATTGCGAATGGCGTCAGTTGTCGTAATAACCTATACAGACAATAATCAAATAGTGTCTGTTTGCCGAATATTTTAATTAGTCATTTAAAACACGACAGAAAGAGTATTGTGGTTTGCTTATGTACACACAGATCAGGGAAGTGATAAGGGAGGGGAAATATCTGAAGAATTTGTTGAGTTTTGATCTACAAAAGTTGCGTTGCATTATGTAAGGCATCATAGAACAATCAGTCTGGAGACAGACGAACGGGAAGGAAGGGGAACACAACTTTTTTAAAGCATATAAACGAAAGAACTAAACAATAGTAATGGGATGATGGGGAGAAAAAGAGCGAGGTGGGAGGAACAGCTGTCATCAGGATGAGTAGAAGTTGGGATGCCAGGAGAAAGAGGAACCACCTGTTTTATTTTCGGGCTCATTTTTTCACCGTTCTGTTCTTCTTTTTCAACTATGTCATTGCGAACATTAACAGACGGGAAAAAATTGGCAAAATCGCTTGGAGGAAAATTTTGTGAAAAAAATTTCTCTTCAAACTTTCACAATAGGTTCAGAATAACCTGTCTGGACATCTCTTATAGAATCCGCTGGCCAGTTTCAGCCGAGTTATACAAGTTTCAGTACCAAAAATCGCAATTTCAGCTCAAACCAGTGAGGTTCAAAGTCGACTTTCTCAACTTCTAGAATTCTCCGGAACCTGAAATTTGCTGTATTAATCTTAGAATTGAACAAAGTTTTAGATTTCAGACATTTTCTCAAAAAAAAATTTTTTTCGATTTTCGGATAAATCGTGACAAAAACTTGAAAAAAAAATTTTTTCAAGAAAAGGCCTGAAGTTGAAAAAATTGCTCTATTTAGACTCTATTCTGAGTTTATTACAACAAATTTATTTTCTTATGTTTTGGAACGTTCTACATAGAAGTCTTCGAAAATCGCTTTTTTGCACGAAAAAGGCGATTTTTGGTATTAAAACCGAAATAACTCGGCTAAAACTCGCCAGTGGATTCTAAAATTTTCAAAGTCATCTCGATATGCTAATCTAAACGTATACTGAAAATGTTGTCAAAATCTGTGTTCACAAGATGTTGAGGTACTCAACGATTTGTCATGCACCTTGTTCTGAAGAAGGGGAAATGGGAACATGCAAAAATTATATATGCAACAAGTGAGGAAAAGACATTTGAAGCCATGGAAACTAGGAAGGGACCTCGTAAAAATTTCGTGTGGAGATCAAAAGCCACCACCACCACCACGCAGGAAATAAGCAACGCCCCGTCCTCTAATTGTGTTGGAATAAACGGCACTAGCACCCGGAGCAAATGCAAGATGGGACACACTACACAATGGTTTTTGTTTGTTCAATACAAAGCACCAAGATCTTGAGAGAGCTCTTATAAATTCAATCGAAATTCGCCGTACAAAAACATTCTAAAAATTAGTTTGGATTCTCATCTTGAGAGCATAAAAAAAGGAATTTGTTGAGAATAAAGTGCATATTAGTACCCTAGATTGATCGTCTTATGATGTGGACATGAAGAGAGTGATACCGTTTGATGTGTTGTGTGTACACAAAATGAGATTAACTCTGACGTTGTTCTCACCGCTCCAATTTTCTTCTCACTTTTTGCTTTTTTAGTTTACTGATAAAAAAAGTGAATGAGTTTGGAGAAAAAGTGCTGATTACAGAACAATATCAACAGGGATCATTTTTTCAAAGTGTGTTGCAAAGAAGCTTAGACATCGAGAGACGGAAATAGACTACGGAGAACTGGAGAATCATCTTTGGAAAATTTAAATTTCAAATTTGAATTGAGAACGGGTAAACAGAATTCATCTATGATCTGGGACTATTTTTCAGGGGAAACTAAAAAATTTGAGAAGTTACAGTATCCAATTTATATTTTATGCCTTTTTTTGAAACAATAAGTACAGTACCGGCCAATAAGATACACAAGAACATACTATTCAGTGGATTTTAGTCTATTTTCACCATTTTCAGCATACTTGTAACGGGCCGGGCCGGACCGGGCTTTTTCCGGAATTTCGGAGGCCCGGCCCGGCCTTTTTCGATCTTTTTTTTTGATCAGACAGACAAACAATCCGAAATACGAAAAAAAAATGGGAAAAATTATATTGAGAGCTCAAAATTTGCCCGGGCCTTAAAAATTTCAATCCTTGCATTTACTGAATTTTCGAAAAACGCCTAGTTTTTGAGCTATTTGCCGATCTCTAAAGAACACACATTTTTTGGGCAGTTTTGTACAAAAAACGTTACAAAACTTGTCTCCTTCAGAAATCGGCAAATAACTGGAAAACGAAAATTCTCCAAAAATGCTATGAATGCAATATTTTCAATCTAGATCTGCCTTGAACTCTCTGAAGTTTTCAAAGTGATCGGAAACCTAGCAGCCGAGCTCCAGACTCCTGAAAATGGTTTTAAAAAACCAAAAATCTACTGAAAATCGAGTTTTTGTATATCTTATTGGCTAGTACTCTATCTAGTGGAAAACATACAAAACAGAGAAAAAAATCCGGAAGCTTTTTTTTGAAATTTTGAATTCAGGTTCAAAAGTCACATTGAAGAACCCATGCAAAAAAAGCTTTCAAAGTTTAGTCCAACACTTTGCCTTTTCCACTTGATGACCCAAAGTACCCATACATTCTCACGCCTACAAAGCCCACCAAGCTTTTTTCCCACAGTCTTTGCTCCACATTTTGAACTTTTGCATCCTCCTCATTCCAACCACATTACAATAAACGAAAACATGAAAGCTTTAAAACTTGTGAATGAAACCTGATATATTTGCTTTTGAACGAGCAAAGAAAATGAGAGAGAAAAGAGCAGAAGCCCCGAGATCACCGAGAAACCGAGGGAGCACTTCCTCAGTCCCAAACTACAACGGTTCTTCTTTTTTTTCTTCTCATTCTCCATCTCTTTCATTCTTACCACCCCACCCCCACCTATACTTTTTCCGAGGGCAACAAAAAACAAAAATGGGTGAGCCATTACGTCAATTGGATCATTGACGACGATGATACCGACGCAAATTTTCATCTTTCACCCGAACCCTTTTCTCTGTTATCAGTACGTCGTTTTTTTTTATCGACGGCCGAAATCAAATACCTATACCTATAGACACAGATCAAAGAGACACACATACACACAAAATAACTCACTCACCTAAAAAAACGAGGAGAGATATTCTTGTCTTCTATAACCCCACTTCCGGTAGGCCAAAGTTTAAGAAGAAGAAGAATGGAAAGGCGGATGAAGATATCTTGTGATGATAAGAAGATAAGAGAGACAAAAAAAAACAACTGGAATTTTCTGTGATTGTACAAGTGATTGAAACGAGAGAGGGCGGACGAATGGAAGATGAAACAACTTGGCATGGGATGATAGAGTTCTTTTTCTCGACGGTGTAAAGTGGAAATATGTGTTCTTATTAGTCATCAATGTCTAGAGATTACGGTAGCTCTGAATCTAGGTAACAATCACCAGAAACAGCGAGTTACAGTAGTTTTCATTTCGACCATTTTCAGGAGTCTGGAGTCACTTTCAAAATTTCAGATGGTTTAAAAAAATCTAGATTGACAACTTTGCATTCACAGAATTTTTAGATAATTCCTAATTTTCAGTTATTTGCCGATTTTTGAAAGACGCCTGTTTTTCACATTTTCTGTACAAAATCCGGCCAAAAAGGGTGTCTCCTAGAAATTGACAAATAGTTGAAAAACTAGGAATTCTCAAAAATTATGTATATGCGATATTTTCAGTTCACGTCTGTTTTACACCCTCCAACGTTTTCACAGTGATCCGACAATTGAGACCTGTATTTCGGATCCCTGAAAATGGTCAAAATTGCCGAAAATCAACTGAAAAATACGATTTTCTAATAATTTTTTTATTGATCGGTACTGTGCATTCAGAGCTACAGTAACCTCAGATATCAGTGATGACTAATGAGAATAGATCTCTTGAAATCCATCGGAAACGGAAAGTGGTGTATCCTAAAAGATACCCACCACGAGGGGTCTAAATGACTTCTGCCAAATGTAGAAGGCGTACGCTAAAATAGGCATAGAACAACAACTTCTAAAAGAGATGTAAAGTTCAGAAAACAGATAAAAGGCGCGGAGACGCAGTGGTAGAGAAGGGCAACGACACGTATCAAACCCAATGTCTCCACATAGATCAACCATCCATCTACAATGTTTCTGCCCCCCCCCCCCTCTCTCAAATTTGATCTTTCTTTGACCGGTTGAAATTGAACAAATCATTGGTTTTTCACAAAGGTAAAATCAATGGACATTGAAGCGCGAACATGAGCAGTGAAAAGGGTATTCGAGTAGTAGAAGAAGGCAAGTATTAATATAGGAGGGACTGCCGTAAACACACCACCAGGCTGTTCATGCAAAGAACGATTTGGTGAGGGTGGTGGGAGGGAAAAGAGAAGAGCGAATTTAGCTGCATGGTGTTCTCAAAAAGTGAAAGTCAATGAGAGCAGCTGCTCCACATCGAGAGGACTCGTACACACATATTAATTCTGGATCCAAACAGGCGCCACCAGATGAGAGTGTTGAGTAAAGGTAGAATCAAGGACTACGGTACCTGGGAAGATCCTCAAACTGGTTGGAAAAAAAGCATGTTCATGATAGTAGAAGAAAACAATAAATCCTGATCATAGAACACAATGAAATGCACACAACCTTTCGAATTAAGGGATAAGCTGTGTAGTTAAAATGATAAGATTTTTTGTTTTGGTACACACACACACACACAATACTGACACTTTCACTTCAAGGTTTTACAAGGTCTTTTCCTCTAATAATAGCCCTGGTCGTCGTCGATTTTGAAACGAAGGAGGTTGAAACAAAAAAAATGCGAAAAGAGAAAGGTTGGAACTTTTAGGTTGCCAACCAAAACCGCCCTTTCTACGCAACCTGCATAAATCCAATAAAACCAAAGTGCTGTGGGTGAAAATTCTCAAAAAAAAAGAAAAATTTTGCGATGGCCCGAAGTATGTAATCCAATTTTCAAAACGAGATTTGGCAACTTCCCATTTTGCGTGTGCCGTGCCGCGTTTTACACAAGAAAGGAGGACGCGAACAGCGTGAGACAGAAAAATCTGTTTATGAATATATTTCTAAGCGATCGAAAACTATAGGAAATTCAGCTGGAATCTGTGTGAACTTTGTAGTCAAAGTAACAATAGAAAAGTTGGGGTGGAAAATGCTTTGCCGCCTCTTTCCTCTCGCCAGCCCTAAATTTTAATCCATTAGCCAACAATAGTGTCTTCCTTCACGGGACGCGAAGGGGACCGCCGTCGCCGCCGAAAACTCTTGCAAAAACGACGACAGGAGCCCACCTAATCCTATGGGCACACGAGTTTACTCACCCGTCGGCTTACTACCGCCCCCACGAGAAAAATTTTAATAACCCCACAAATATTTGTATCTCTATTTTTCTATTTTTGCACTCAAACTGTGCCGAATTGAGGTAAAAAGTAATTGATGAGTTGCCAAGTAGAAAACATATAGTTCTGGTCAATAAAACATACAGAAACGTGTTTTTCAATTGATTTTCGAAAATTTTGACAATTTTCGTGGGTCGGGAGCTTAACTTTCAAGTGTCGGATCAATTTGAAAACTGTGGAGGGTGTAAAACAGATCTTAATCAAAAACTTCGCATTTACAGAACTCTTTGAAAATTCCTAGTTTTTCAGCTATTCTCCAGCTTCTGAATGACACCTATTTTTCTCACTTTTTCAGTTTTGAAATTTCAGAATTCTAGATTTTTTGGAATTTCAGATCATCAGACTTGCGAAATTTCAGAATCGAAAAATATTTTAATTTTAAAATTTCAGAATCGAAAAATATTTTAATTTTAAAATTTCAGAATCTAAAACTTTTAAAGTCCTCAATTTCCAAAATTTCAGAATTTTAGATTTTACATACAAAATTTGAAAACATCAAAATATCAGAATTTCAAAAATTCCGAAAATTCTATATATTTAAAATTACAAAATCTGAAATTTCAAAATCTATTGCTTTTTAGAATCTTCATTTTCGGATGCCTATTTTTCTCACGTTTTCAGTACGAAATGTGCAAAAAAGGTCGTATTTTGGAAATCGGAAAATATTTGAAGAACTAGGAATTTTAAAAAAATTTTATGAATGCATTGTCTAGGCATATTTTACACCTTTACAAACTCGACAGCCAAGCTTCAATCTCCTGAAAATGGTCAAAATGGCCAAAAAATCGGAAAACGTGTATTTCTTATTGAACGGGAGGGTAAACCCCATTTTGTGTTCCTAGTACAGACAAAAAGTTCCAACATAGTAAGAAATAACTCTTGACACACCCACAAAAATTGTGTCCCAGGTGCTAAAAATAAATCCTGTGGCGATAAATATCGGAAGCTGAGGGCAAGCTTCTGAAGAAGACAAAAACCAAAACGTTTTTCATATGAGAGTTTGTTTAGTTTTTTGGGAAAAGTGTGAAAAATAATTTTCTGCGTTTTTAAAATCATAAATACAACAAGAGATGTCTGATTTTGAAGTTAGGAAAATCGAGAATTTTTCGTTTTTGACTACAATTTCCTAGAATCCTGGCCAAGAATCGCGCGAAAAAAGAAACTTCAGTTATTGTTTAATTTCAAATACGTCAAATCATAAGAAAAAAAACTGAGCAAATGATCTTTGTTCGAATGTGTACTCATTGATCACATCGAGCAATTTTTCACCTCTTTTCAGTGCTCGTTGGTAAATAATTGGGTTCCGTGTTACTCATTTGTCAAGAAAAAAAGAAAATAGCATAAAAAGGGAGCGATATAAATGAAAAAATGCAGTAAATGGAGAAAAGATAACTTTAAAAGCCCAGAGGTCAAATATTTTCCTTTTTAGAACTTTTGTTTCTATGATATCACCACAGTAATGACGATGTCACCTCTTCAGATCAAAATAGAAGGATACTTGCAATCAAAATCGAAACGACTCATAAATCGAAATGAAGTGACGAATTTCGGGGGGTTGGTGACGATGGAATAGCCATCGGAAAACAGCCGCATCCACCATAATATTCAGTTTAATGACACCACAAGAATCGGTAATTGCCAAGTGATTTGAAAAGCGGTTAGCGGAAAAAAGAGTATACGGCTGAAGAGGGATGTTTTATTTTAAGTATTTAGACCAATTCACTTTTTCGAAAAAAGAGGAAAAAATCGCCAGAAAAATACCAAGAGGAAACACAATATTCCTTTCAATTTTTGAAGGACTCAAGGTCGTACACAGAGAACAGATATAATTAATTTCTAACGTTCGTTCGCTGAACTGGTTTTTAGATAATTAGACTATTCTTTTTCGTTTCAAGAGATACATGTAAATGCAAAGAAATCTAAATTTTTCTTCATCCAAAACGAAAAGAAACAAAAAAGAGGACATCGAAACAAAAGAAAAAGAGATAAAATGTGGCAAGCGAGAAAGAAATAGCAACTAAAAGAGATAGATTCAGACGTGACAGAGATAAAATTGGCGGGTATAAAACAAAGTTGCGCCTATGTTTCTATCGCCGCCCGGTTAGCTCAGTCGGTAGAGCACCAGACTCTTAATCTGGTTGTCGCGGGTTCGAGCCCCGCATTGGGCTGATGTTTTTTGTTTTTTTTTTTTAATGAAAGGAATTATATAGTTTGAAAGGAAAAAAATATTGAAGAGAACACATTAAACACAACAACATTTTTTTCTGGTAAAGACTGGAATATCATCATTTGTATAATAAATGAATGAAGCGGTTTCTTTTTTTTTCCTTTTTGGCATGTCATTGCGCTTTCCAAAAAGGAAAATCTGTCGAAACAAAATCGAACTGTCGTAAGATGTTTGATAATTCGTAAATTGTATGTCTAAATTTGGAAATCTAAATCAGACTTCTTTTTTTTATTTGGAAATCTAAATCAGACAATCTTGCCGCAAACACGGCTAACATACTGGTGTTCTTGAAAAACGATTCAAGTTGGGAGTTCGGAAAATCACCGATCTACAATGATTGGTTCAGAAGCATGGGACCTACTTTTTCACATTGGTGCTGATTAAAATTGAGAGATCTCTAAAAACATTGAAATTAGAAAACTAAACGAGAAAGAAATGGAGGGAAATTGATTCTTTGAGGACTACGGTAAGCTTTGAGAAGCTTTTCATCGTATGAGGCGGAAAAAAAACTTGAAATGACAATTAGTCTGATGTGAGGGACTGAATAATTTTTCATAACTGATTTCAGGGAAATCTATAAATGGACAGAGCATTGCAATCATTTTTTCAGTATATTTTTTCAGTGTTTAATCGATCAAGTCACTTATATGATCCAAGCAACTTCTGAAATAATTTATCACACTCCCGCTCCCCCCTGGAGATTTACTAATGAACTAACTTTTGTCCAAATCTCAGATTATCTTGTTTTTTGTTTTGTTTCGTTTGTTAACGATTGTAGCTTTGTATCCTGTTCTACTGTCTTACATTGTTTTTGTATTCCGTGTTTTATTCACCCAAAAAATTGACCATTTGATCTGGAGATCCTCACCTTTTGCTTTGGTTTCTAGTTTCAACCGCCCACTGAGATATCTTCAGTGTACAGTTGTCTCCCCCAATCAGAACATGAATTTTTTGCATTTTTTTTTGTGAATAGGACACTGTTTTATCTCCTTATTAACATTTTGCTTAATACTGTATCTCCCTTCATAAAATCGCACCCAAAATGTCAACGTTGAGCTCAATTATCTTGATTTCGGTAACAGATGTAAAAAATTGTCAACTGACAAATTATTTATCATAATATCACCCATATTTTGAAAGTTTACACAGTTTTGATGTCTCTCTCAGAAATCGATATAATTGATTACAAAGTTAATAGTGTGGGTATGCTTTCATTAGAGAAAATACAGTTTTTTCAGGTATTCTTTATTAATAAATTTGAATTAGCGCTTTCAAAAATTGTGAAAATTCCGGTAAAAGGATTAAATATTATGGTTTGTTGTGGTTTTCGGAGACCTTCACGGTTTCAGTACAGTCTGTATGTGATTTCGTATCCAATAGTGTGCGAATGACCAAACATTCTGCTCAGTAAGTTCTCGGATTACTGGTATATCGAGAGATTATTCCCGATATTAATAATTCTTTTGTTTTTAGCTGACATCTTTTGAAGCAAAATTTGAAATACTAAAACAAATTCGAAAGTATTTGAATTTCAGACGTTCCGAAAGTTCCAACATTGAGTTTTTCGAAATTTCTGAAACTAAAAAATTTCGAAAATTTTATTTTGGAACCAGCAAAGTATTTACTAGTTTGTCGCTTCGCTCCTCACTTCTTAATAAAGGGTCACGTCAATTTAGATTTATTTTTCAAGTTTTTCAAAAGCGGACAGAGTGACAACGAGCTGTACCTACGCGTTTAGCGTTTTATTTGTATGGAAGATAACTTGTTGAGAAAATGTCTGCAACGATAAATTCCCTTCTATTAGATTTTTTTCCGTTCCCAGGCTCCCTCGCCCTGCTTCTTCTCGTGCCATGGCGCGCCGTATTCATTCTCTTTCCACTTTTTTAAATCCCTCTTTTCATTTTGCCAAAACCTACTTTGAGTATGTTTCTTTTCTGTAAAGTGCATTAGCGTGAGCCTGCTTCTCACTTGTGTCTTATGCATCCAGTGAATAGCATGAGCTATTTCGGTCTTTTCAAACCCCTCTTCGATCGAAAACCAAACGGCCGCGTTTGTACGTAGCCGTGTCTAATCTCCTCCTGCTTCATAGCCGTTTTTTGCACTTTTCCGATATCCAACACAAATTCGAGTGCACTTTTAAAAAGTCCTCTTTAGCTAAAAATGTTGAACACGAAAGAAAATATTTCATTTGAAACGACTGTGGATCGGCAGACCACCTTCTGCTGGGTAATAAAAAAGGGTAACGTCGCTTTCAAAAAAACGATTTCACGACCACCTAGTGAGTATAATTTCGGTTGCTTGATCCCCCGCCCGCTTTCAAGGGTTTTTTTGACAGACGGCTGTCCTTTTGAAAACCATTGATTTTGGGCGGCGGGTCATACAATCGGCAAATGTCCCGCTTGCAAACAATGGGTCATTAAACAGTGCCAGGTCGATGTGTGCCACAGACACCGACCGTTTTCTGGGGACCGCACAATGAGGTGCAAATGTGTGGAAGGAAATTGATGACAGGCATTTGCACACTACAGGACAGTGACAGATTTGCACTTTGAGAATAGTCGGACTATTCAAACAGGCAATTCTTCCCATGTTTCTTGTATTGAATCTTACGAAGAATTTGAATTCCTGGATCGACTGCTGGAGTGTGTTGTTTCTAGTTATCTCCTCGATATTCTTAAAATCTCAAAGATCTTTCAATTCTAGTTTTAGAATTCCGTGATCTAAATGAATCCAAAAAAAAAAACCCGGAATTATTTCAAGCTCAATTCAAAGTGCATTCCCATTTTGAATATTCCCGGAACCATTGAGTGTTTGATCTTCTCAGTTTTGAATAATTCAATGACAAACGAGGAAGTGAAATGGCAATTAAATTGTTAATCCTTTAGAACTGAAAATTTCAGATGATTGCACTTTCTGAATAAATATGTATCCGGACTGGACTATTTTAAAAAGAACCCGAAAATTCAAAAATTTCAATAACGTACGTAGTTTTTGAAAATGGAGCTGAAAACGATCAATTTCAGGTGTGAAAACGATCATTTTCAGTGTTTTGAAAACTTCAGTATTCTAATTGTTTGAAACAGCGTGTGGGTTATAACATTTCAGTTCCTGAAAAAAGGAAAGTTTGGCATCTAATCTTATTTTAAAAAATTGTGAGCAAGTTAAAAACAAATCAGGATTTTTTATTTCTGAAATTTCATGTTCTGTTCAGCACATTCCTATGACGGATCACGGATATCAGAAATAATTTTTTTTTACATTTTTCACGAACTTTCTTAATTTTCCATGGCTGTCTCACATTTCTCTTTCATGTCAGTAGAATCAAAAATTTCTGTTACAATGGCACGGATCTGATTTAGACTGTTTCTGACTTTTACACTTATGTAGTTCTGGTGGTGAAAAACACCAATTTTTCAACTGACCCAATATGAACCTGTTCGTTTCCATTCAAGGTTTTCTGTACGGGTGGTCGTCGTATCGTGTGTGAGTGCAGAATGACATTTCTATCGGTGGAAAGTGAAAAATTGGTGATTTCAAAGTGCATTGAGAACGAAAAAATAGTTGGCAGAACTAAGAGAGAGGTAAAAACTTGTTGGAGCGCCGACGTTTGGAGAAGCGTCTGAAGGTCAAAATGAATGAGTCGGAAAGACAGTCAGACTGGTGGAGGACAGGTTGAGAGGCCTACGAAATGAAGGCTTTTGGGATGGATTTGGCTTCTGTTCGAATGAAAAAAAAACGGTTCGAACTTCCACTTTTCCATTCATGTTTTATTGAAACTGAACTGAAACATCAGGTTTAAGGTTTTCAGTCATTTCGTAGTTAGTTGAATGATGAGAAAGAAAACTCTTGGCATGAATGTGAGGAGAGAAATTAACTTTGTAGAAGAAGTTTTGAAATGATGTTTCAAAACTATTAATTGGGATTTGTAGACGATTTCTAGCTGGCCTCTTTTACTAATCAAATTATTTTCGGATTCAATTTTCGTATACCGTGAGCACTCTATCAGAACGTCCCCAAACTTTCAAACTTTGAGCCTCTATGTTTCAGTTGTTGTGAAAGGTACTAAAAACTGATCGACTGGCAAAATGTTCACCGCAATATCAAAAATATTACATCAGTCAATTACTTTTTAATATCTGCTACAGGAACTGAGATATATGAGCTTACAGTTGACGGTTTAGGTGGCCTTCTATCTTTCTCAGGAACTAGGATAATTTCAAAGTTGAAAATTTGGTGGTTTCTTGTCCGGCAACTATGAACCCAGCGGCCGAAAGCTTATTCAAAAATGTCGGAGCAATAGCGAAATTGTCGTCTAGTGCTTTTAAACTCCAAGTGTTTTCAAAGTTTATAGATTTTTTAAAATTAATTCTTTGCAGCCTATTTCTTTGGACTGTTTTGCATTTTCGTCTTCATCGTTTTTCAAATTCTTCGAATTTCGACTGAACTTATATTTTCCCATTCTAAGCCACTATCAGAATAGAACTCCTATCAAAGTGCATTGATAATTGTGGAAAAGGGAACAAACACTTGAGGTTCAGTATTCCTAACTACAAGAGATTTTGATATTGTTCATGAGCCTCATGTACTTCACGATAAATCGTATCTTTTCAGCTCTGAGATTAATTGAGATTGTGAAATGTATAGTCGTATAATCTGTGCACATATGATTAAACGGTGCACTTTAACGGCAGAAGTCAGAAATAACAATGCACTTTTTGTTCGAGAAAGATCACGCAGAAAGATGGAACGTTCTGGGTTCAATGCGAATCTTTATCACTTTAACCTTAAATTGTTCACTTTTTTAGTCAGAAATCTTTTTGATGACCAAATGGCGGGACCCGTCATGTCATCAAGAAGAATACCTGTTCAGAAAAGAACAAAGTTCCTGCCGGGGGGTTGAGAAGGATGCCGGCAGGCTATTGAAGTTCTGGCAGGAGAAAGTACCTGCCGGCGGGCTAAACGACACTCCGCTCGCCGGGATTTTAATTTGCATATTTTATTATTTTGTTTTAAAGCTAAAATTGATTATGTCTATTATTTTACTAAATTACTTTTACGAGGTATATAAAATTATTTGTTCCGACACTGTGTACATTCTGAAAAGAAAAAGTATTGCTCCGACATTGCAAATTTCTTTATATTTTTCAGAATATCCCAAAATGACTCCTCAAACACCTCGCGGTCGTTTCTGCAACAATGGATCTGTGTCCTCCAACAGGTATTTATACCATAATTTATCAGTTAAAAAAACTTTACAGGATCTCATTCGAAAAACGACAAATCGGGAACTACCCTCAACAAATCTGGAAATACCCTCACAACTACCCTCACCGGTGAACAAAACAATATAGAGAATTCAGGATTTTAAATTATTTATTCCAGATCGGCTCTTGGAAACTAAATGATGTCAATTTTCGAGTAAAATTGCAAAAAAAAAAACAGAAAGATTAATGAGAACATTTTAAAGGTCTCCGGCGAATGGATTCAAGGATACATGGTAAAAGAGAAAAATGCCAAGAAGATTGTCAAATCTTTCATGACTCATATTCTGATAAATGTGAGTTATTTCTGGTTTATGTTTAAAACAACCAAAAATTCATATGCTTCCAGATAACTTCACCACCGGAGAACATCAGAAAGTTTACAATCCGGACATCTCGCAACACAAAGAGTGGATATGAGGAGCTGCCAGCGGATGTGACACACGAAATTATAAGTATGTCTCGAAAGGTTCAGAATATCTATAAAAATTACTTTGTTTACAGGACTAGCAAAAGAAGGACTAGGTTTTCATCCCTGAAATCCAACGTCTCAACAAATGGAATCGTATCCGAACTCATGTCGTTGAAGAACGGAGTTCCTAGGTTGAAGATAGATGATTAATCATATAACTCATAGTGATACAGGTTTTCAAAGACGTACGCGATCGCTGAAACCATGAAAGTTTGTTCAAAGTGGGAGTGGTCAGCAACAGAAATTCGAATGCGGAGCCCCGAATGGAACGAATTCATCAAAGATTCATCGTTAATTTAGTATGTTTACCACTGAATTTTTTGTTCATTGACTTTGGAATCTTTTTCCAGTTATCGAGCTCTTGTGCGAAATCAGCCGTTCCAGTCTACATCATCTTCGCATCCGGGTCCGCAGAAGAGTCAAATGCATTTGATGACATTTCGAAAAAGGAGAAATACTAGAGGATTCGGATCTGTATGCTTATTCATGATTCGAGGAGGCCAGGTCTACGTGCTCATAGAAGAATATGGATCAGCAGCTGCTCTAAGACTTGATTTTTCAAAATTAGCTCGGAACACGCAACGTTTGGCTAGGTCAACTAAACTTTTTGCTGACAATAATTGTGACTCTCTTATAGTTAAATGCACTAACCTAGTTGGTCTCACATTGATCCCCACTTCTGATGTTTTATCTACTTTCCTATCAATCCAGTTTGATGGAAACACTTATTTCTGCCCCATTCGTTACTCCCCCAGTGTTGTTAGATAAGAATAATTTCTTTTGATAATAAAAACTTATATTTTGTTAATATTCTCATTTGATTTTCATGAAAAAAGCCCTGGAAGAGGAAGGGGGAAAGAACAGAAAGCATTTACCTGCCGGCATGAAAGTCCATGCCGGCAAACTAAAAAAAGTCCCTGCCGCTACCCTGCGGCAGGAACTTCCCTTAACCCCCCCCCCCCCCCCCCGGCGGGAACTTTATTCTTATCTGAGTGCAAGCTCAACGAGTAACATTAACTACAATGCTTAATAAAAAGTTTGCCAACTTCGTAACCTGATTCATATTTAAGGAGGCAGATAAAAAAAACAAATGTTCGTTTTATTTGACGCGTTTTTTTCATTTTTTTTCGTTTCGAAAAATTCCAAGATCATGCCGAACGTCAATTTTATGTCAATGCCATTTTATGTCCTCTACGGTATAGTACATTTTCATTCACATAATGTGAAGGACAGTGTGCGCTTTTTGTGTCTCCGACTATGAGGGACAATTTGAAAACGGTTGCCGGATGGGTAAATGGAGAGCTCTTTGTCCATCGCTTGAGGATCAAAAAGAAATAGAGTACAATAGTGATGGAAAAAAGAGTACCGAATGGATGTGAATAGTTTTACGGAAGGATGAATGCTCAAAATGCTCTAAAACTCATTGGGATCATACACTACCTGGGGTAAATGGGCTGCCTAGAAAAACATTAATAAATTGCACTCCTCTTAAAACTAACCACGTCAAGATTGAAAGAGAATGAGACATTTTGAAACCTACACATTCAGATAATTATTTCGAAAATCCGTTTTTCAATTTCTCGTCTGGTGTTTGCTGTTCACCAAGTTTCATCATCCAACTTGCGATCACTCTACCCAAAGAACATGCCGTTTTCAAACTGTCTGTTCATTGCCACTCAAACAAAAGGAAGAAACTGATAAGAAATATTATAAACGCCCAGTGTGTCGGACAGGAGAAAGATCGTTTTTGCCTTCTCGTCGAAATGAGATAAGACCATGAAAAACGTTGGTTTCGTTGAAAGTGTATAGTGAAAAATGCGTTTGAATCTGATTATCATTAGGATTGTGTCATTAATACTATGCACTATTTGAGTACACTTGTCAAAATTTTTGAAATCGGAACTTTGATGATAGCGAACTTTGCCCGGGGTTCACTCAAACTCACGCTAAATTACTGGTTTCGTTCGAAACTTTAATTAACTAGCAAGAAAACTTCATCATCTTGTTAACACAGATTTTTATTTTTAAAATTTTCAGGAGAGGTTGAGAATACCCTATCTAGATACCTCGGAATTTTAAAATCCGCTTGCCAGTTTCAGCCGAGTTGTTTCAATTTCAGTAGGAAACATCGCCATTTCAGAGCAAAATTGCAATTTTCAAACACGATTTTCTCAATTTCTAGAACATTTCAGAACATAAAAGTTGTTTTTTTTTTCTACTCAGAACTAAATGATATTTCATATTTCAGCTATTTTCGAATAAATCTGGAAAATAGAAAGAAGAAAATGTTCTGAAATCTAGTTAGGTTATCTTTACCATTTCCTGACTTTTCCATTAGAATTTGGATTTACAAGGTGTTGAAGCGCCCTTGTAATGATGGAAAAAATCAATTTCCACGCAGTTAAATCGTCAGGGGCAAAAGATGTTTGGACTTTAGTCTCATTCTCTCGCCGCCTCGCAATTTTCTTCTCTGGGTTTCATGCTTCTTTGCAACCCCTCGTACACAAAAAGTCTAGACGGAGAGAATTTACACTGTGGCATATCTACACTGCCGTCATAAACCTCTCAGGGTGGGGATCACGGCGGGAAATTCAAATGCAAATAAAATTAGAGTGAACTATTATGGATATTTGTGGCTAGGTGAATCGTACTCTTGTTTTTATCTATTTCAAGGTTGTAATGCAGCCAAACCATTTCTGAGTTTCATTTGGAACACCAAACTCTACCAATAACTAATTTTGATTCTTGTAAAATACTTTCAGAGCTTCAACGGTTCAGATGTGTCTGCTAAATGAATGTTTCTATCAACTGACTCACACACCCAAGCTATACACTTCGATGAAAGTCATACGAAGTATTGCTAATCCTCTTGTTCCCATGTTTTATGTTCTAGAAAGTTCTGTTCATATACTCCCATTGCTCACGTCTCAATTTCCAGAGTGAATGCTCATTAGCTTTTCCTATCAGCCTTGGCTTTTTCTCTTTCAAAAGGCATTCACACTCACACAGAACTCCGCCTTTTCCTCTCACTCTCTCCGTCTCCCTCTCTCTCTCTCTCTCGTGCCCCCAGAAAATCCGTATGGGCGTGGTCGTCCAGGCTCCGCCCCCTTCACCAACAACGACTGGGAAGCAGTTTGGCATTCATAGCTTCCGATGGCATCTGTGTGGCTCTCTTTAGTGCTCGCCTTATGGCTGATCGGTTTCGGTTGTTCTTTTAGAATAACCGACCGAGAGCACTTCGAGTTGTCACCAGATGCCCCAGCTACTTATAAATACCCTTTGGAAACTATCTATGCTCTTTTCGGAAGCGGAGAGCCAACGGTATGCATGAATCTAACTGTAGCGCGACCAACCGAGGTCAGAATCGGTGGATGCGGAAAATATGTATCTCTTGGATTTCTTGATACAATGATTGTTCCTTTGAATCGTTCTATTATCCAACAGTCCCTAGAATACGGAAAAGACGACTATTGTAATGCCACACAGTGAGTTTAGAAAATCAATTGGTTTCAGGTAATTATTGCTCTCTTTTCCAGTTTGCAAATCAAGCTCCTTGGCGGTGAAAAGACATTCAAAGGTTCTATGACACTGTTCCAATGTACATGCACAATCACTCAGTTCCCACTCCCACATCAAGGATTCTTCTTCCGGCTGGACCCCTATTGCAAGCCAACAACCAAAACCTGGAATGATCGTAGAACATCGATTCGGTTCAGACATGAGTCAGGAAAGGTTGAGAGACACCCAATTTCAATGGATCACACTATTCATGCAGGTTAGTCATGTTGGAATACATAACGTAACTACTGTAAGCTCATATATCTCAATTCCTGTGAGAGATATCAAAAAGTTGTCCACTGACAAAATATATTTAATATTATGATGAACATTTTGTCTGTTGACTGCCTGTTGATATCTTTTTCAGGAATTGAGATATATGGGTTCAGAGCAGCTAACGCTTTGGGTGGCAATTTATAAGAGTGTTTAAGGTAGTTTATATTGAAAGGATCAAACAACATAAGTTCAGTCTCATAGTAAGTTTTTATTGAATTTCAATTTTTGGAAAATGCTCAATGAAGTTTTAAATCAGAATATCAAAATTTACCTTGATTCTTATATAATATCTAGACAAAAATTTGCATTTCCCGTGCGGTCAACACAAGAAGAAATATAATGCACTTATCAAAAGAGCACTTTTACCCGTTGAACATAATCTGTCTTAGGTTGAGCGAATTTTCATCTAATCCTGAAATTTCCCAGCACTTCTGAATAAAATGTGCACTTTAATATTTCAATATTGTCTCCCTCATTAGATATACAAATAATCCCCATTCGAATCAGAAGTACATTTTCCGTTGACATTCAAATTAGATGAGGTGTTGTCACGATAATTATGAAAACTGTCATGAAATTTTTTTAAAATCCACTGTATTAAGGGTAACATTTAATTAAAGGCTGTCACTTTATTGTTCGGAGGCATTTTTAACGGGAACTCATCACAGAAATACTCTATTTTCAACTCTTTCATAAAATGATTTTCAAGTTTTTCTTAGTTTTTCTACTTTTTTCTAGAGCCTGCCTAACTTTCGGAGTCTGATATCATCCTGAAACATTTTCGACAAATGCAGTTCCTCTTTGAATCGTGAAAAAAAGCTAGAAACCAGAAAATGATTATTTTTGTTATTCTTCACTTTTTAACACAGTGACTTCAAATCAGCAGTGGCGTTATATTAGAGGTTGGCACTATATTGTTCTTAGGTGCTCTAGGATGGCACTGTATTAGAGGCTGGCATTCAGTTAGGAGTGTCTATCTAATAGAGTTTTTACGGTAGTTTTTATTGATCCTCTAATGCAAATGATTTGGTATCCATATCCGAATAACAACTAAATAAAATTCAGCTGTTGTCGACTTCCGCCAGACAATGTGCTTCAAGTACAGTGGAGACAGTCTATTGAGGCTAACTCTCTCCAAGAGCCAAGTCCATCAAAATATCACTGTCGTCTTGAATAGTGATCTCGTGTACAGTTTCTCTAATTACGAGAAGGCATTGCTCGCCAAGATGCTTCACGCCCCAGTGAAAAGCGGTAAAGATCAGTGGAGCATTGAGATTGAGACTTATGGGATGGAACCAATCATTGGACTTCTTAATATCTATGGATGCCAGAGATATTTGGAAAAGGGAGAAATTGACGACGCCAACAAGCCATTTAAACGACTTCTTCCTAACAGTGGAACCACTCTTGAAGGAATCAACTTTTATTTTGATTTGAAAAATGATTCTGCGGTGCTTTTCTCGGCTGATATCAAGGAATATATTGACCAGGCTACTGTTGGTAAGGCTATCCATTTTTCTTCAAGATCCATAATTCATAATTTCCAGTCAAGCATCAAGGGGTTGAGCTTGCTGTCAACATTACCACAACCGGACCAGTCACTCTTTTATTGACGCGATGCAAGACTCCGGAGAGAGGTGGAATTGTGATTGCCAAAAACTCGACTTCCAATTACTTCTCTGTGAACCACACCGATCTCTTAGAATACATGTCATTGTCAATGAGACGACCCTGTGACACCTCTGATGAAGATGATGCATTGTACCTGCACGTCATCACTGACGAAGAAGCAGCCGTGGGAAAAGTATGCTTCAGTTTGATTGAAACGAGTGAAGATAGATTTCCAAGAGCGGAGTCGAGCTTCCCAAGGGTGTCTTTTGCTATTGCCAACGATAGCTTGATCACGAAGCAAATGAATCTGGGTGCAATGTTTGATGAAGGTAATAGACAGAGAAATTTAACATGGATAACTTCAAATAAGACATTTTCAGCTGCTCAATTGAATCGCAAAATTGTGATCTCACTCCGCAGCAACCGCCCAATCGCGATTTTGATCAGCAAGTGTAGACACTCCAGAAGAGAAATTATCGCTGGAAACGTGAAACCTGGGGAGACGGCATTGCATTTGATGACTATGAAAAGGATCACCAGACTTTTATCATCAGAAAAGTGCAGCGAGATGGAAGACATTTCACAGGAAGAGGCTTACATCCATTTCGAAACACACAATGGACCCACCGCTGGAACGTTCGGATTGGTATTGTCGGAGCAAAGCTACGAAACTCACCCGAATAATATTCCATTCGAGAATTTGCCTCCAGAGAACATCGCTTCCTCACCATTCCGCCCATTTGAGATCATTCCAAAGGATCCGATGGGAATTCAGCCGCTTGAGGTCGACATCAATGTCCTTCTCCACGAAGCCTTCTATAACATCTACAAGACCCTTGACATTGAGTTCAACCGTAACGACACCACAACCATCACTTTCTCCAAGTGCCAACATCACAAATATCGTGGAGTCTCTTTCAACATCACAGGAGGAAAGAAAACTTTTCGGTACCGAGATCTCACTAATTTGTATCGTCTGACCAAGTCTGAGCAATGTACCAACACCGCAAAGTATGGACTTTATGTTCACATTTCGGACCCAACTCTTGATGATGTTATAACTCTGAGGATCAACAACTTCCGTCAAGCAGTACCAAACAATGGAGGAACCTACTCGGCAAATGGTAAAATAGAACTTCACAAGAAGAACGGTTTTAGAACGATCTTATCTGTTTTCAAAACGGCTTTCTTGAGAATTTTGTATCAAATTTCGTTTTCCTCAAAATTTATATTTTTAGAAAAGTCCTCATACACAGTTTCCATCCCACTTGGAACTATGGACCATGGAATTGGAGTTCGCCTTACCAACGCTCATACCTCCAAAGTCAACCTTCTTCTCACCATGTGCCCATCTATCAAATCTTCTGAAACAAGCATATTTGAAGCGCCAATGACTACCGGATATCTCAAGCTCGATGTAGGACTTCTCGATGAATTGAAAGTCAAAGCTGAGAACTGTACTACTAAAATCGACTCACTTTATTTCACCATCCGCTCCAAGAACGCCAAAGGACGTATCACCGTCGATATCATCAAGAACGAAGACTGTGGAGAGTACGGCTGCGCCCTAGGTGCCATCAAGTTCTTCAACTCCACCGCCGGCATGATAATTGCCCAGTAATAGTGAGTTTGCCAGTCTAACCCGCGGCCATTGAACCGGCGATAATCTGTCTGGGGGTAATACACCATACCAATTAGTGCGAGTCAAGGTTAATTGTATAGGAGACGGTAGACAAAAAGAAGAGGGATAAAGAACGCAAGCTGATCGTTTTTTGCTTGACCTGTCACAGCACGATTGTTCTTTTTAGGCAGGCTAGCTGCTCAAAAAACCAGGGAACCAACCATTCAAATCAAATTAAACAAAATGTGTTTTTTTTCAGAATCTTCAAATCTTCTTCATCATCTAACCCTCTTCCATGTGGCCGGCAAAGTGTGCAATATATGCTTTTGTATTTTTTTTTTCCCTTCCATTTTTCTTTTTTATCATTTTCTTTTTTTTGTTTCCTCTTCCCTTACCACTTTTCTTTTGGATTATTTTCAGAAGAGCCTTCAATTTCCCCAATAAGATCTAAACCAAAAACTTAAGAATCTCATTTTCCTCCCTTTCTCATGTTCATAGTTCCTGCACTCCTTTTTCAAGTCTCCGAGCAAGTACAATTTGTGCTTTTCTTCCCTTTCTTGAATCTCCGTTCCTTTAAATTATTTGTCCTTTATCTGAAACTTTGGTAAACGCGTCCCCTTTGAAACTTTCGTAAATATGATGTGTAACCTTCCATTCTTTCATCGTCCCAAAATCATATCACGATTTCTCCTTTTATTTACTCCCTCGGAAAGCTTAGATCCACTTTATATTTTGTTGCTCTCTCGTTTTATGTATTCAGATCTCTACCTCTCCTGAGAAATCACCTGTTCATTATGTGAATCGAGCTTGCAGCGTTCAATAAAGTCGATAGATAAAAACGTCAGCTTTGGTGCAACAAGATTTATTCACATTTCTGCAAAACCAACTCAACAGATCAAAGCAATGGTTAGGTTGATACCACATGAAACAGAACAATCGGAAAAAAAGGAGTCCAGGAATCATGGGGTAAGGCGGTTTGGCGAAAACGAGAAAAGCAGGGTAAAATACATGAGACTGAGTTTTCAAATGTTATTTGAAGATCGAAACGGCGAAACCGAAGAAAAGAGATAAGAAAAGAGCAGGTACATGAGAAAAAGGTCCGGTTGAAAAAAAATACAAAATAAATACAGAGTTGATTAGAGAGAAAATAGGGACAGAAACCGGAGAGATGCAAAAATTATTATAGTTAGAAAAATATTTATATAGTTAGAAAAATATTATTATAGTTAGAAGAAAAAAAACAAATACCGTAGAAGGCAAGCTTGTACAAGGCAATGCAAGAAGGGGACTGTGCAAACATATTAAGAAATTGGAAGAAAAGAATATCATCATTCGAAATTTTTATCAGAATGATGAGATTTTAGGCTCAAAATTCTATAATCTGCTTGCAATTATGTACATTCAATGTGCGCAAAATGAAGAAAAGCAGGAAAAAGCAGCAACATCAATTCCTTGGACAAAAGAGGCATTCCAAAATTAACAAAGGTCCTCCTGGTGGACCAGGGCCTGGGGAAACCGGACCCCCTTAAATTTAGCCGACATCTCAGAAACCAATTCTGGGTCAGTGAGAGCTCCAGCTAGAGTTTGGGTCGAGCTGTCTTGAAATTGGCGAACCGAGATCTTACGACGGATTGAGGACCAGACACGGGAGTTCATTGGGACGGTGGATCGGTGGTATGGAAGGTAGATGCGGGATTCGACGTTCTGAATGAATTCCAATAATATCCAGGAGTTTCTAGAAAGTGAGACTCACCTCAACAAGCATAAGACAGAAAATGATCTTGATGGTGAAAATCGTAAAGCCAAGTTGAATGATGAGTGGGAAGATACGGCTGATGAAAAGAACTAAAAGTCTGAAGCAGGTCCACAAGACTGTTCCGGTAGTGTTATCCTCCTCTGAAGAAAAACAAGTCTATGCATAACGTTTCGAATTAGAGGGTATACCGAAAATCATCAAAGCTACGCGATATTGCATATCGAGAAATGGAACCAAGTAGTGAGAGAATCCGTACATTAACACGACAGACTGAAAGAAGAGGAGTGGAGCCATTGCCACCGCACGTTTGTACAAAAGGGCATAAGTGGATATTGTCAAAGAAGCTCCCAATGCCATTTCGGTAAGGACGATGGAGGAGCAGATTTGAACTCCATCCTAAAATAAAGTTATAGTTTAAAAGCTGATTTGAAGCCAACATACCATTTGGATCTTGAAAGAGTCTCCTTCAATGAAGAAGACAAGCGAGTACATTATTGTTGCATAGACAAACATGAGAAGCTTCATGCACATTTTTTCTTTAACCATATAGTTTGTGAAATCTCTGAGGAACTTTGTCTGTAAGTTGAAAAAATGTTAGTTTAAATGATGGACAGACAAACTTACTGCATACTCATGATATTCGGCTGCAGGAGTCATTTTCCGAATCGTCGGGCATGGCGTCGGAACACGCTCTACCGGCATCTCCTTCTCTTGCTGAAACTTTTTCAGGAAATCTGTGTACTTATATGAGGAATAATCAAGAAAGTGCATTCATAATTCTGTGATGTGTATTCAGTAAGAACATCTTGCTTTCAGAGGGAGGAATATAAAATTCAAGTCATAAGAAAACGCCTGCGATGAGTTTGCAACATCTGTGCATTTGCTAACGTTATTAATTTTTCAAAGAAATCATCAGTTGTCGAATATAGTAAAACCTGTAATAGAAGGGCCCCCTACTTTCCAATTTAGACAAAATTATCTGACTTCCTGTCAAAGATATCAAAACGTCATCAACTGATTAAATGTTCCGAATGTCGTAATTACCCTCTTGTTCGTTGAAACACTTTTGATATCTTGCATATAGTTAGCCCCGTATTGACAGTGTGAGGTCCCTTCTATCCCAGGTTTTGTGGTATTTTTTAGAAATCTAATTTGAAAAAAAAGAATTGACTGAAATTCCGAAAATCATCTAACTCCAATTTTTAAATAAGTCTTAAAATCACGAAAAAATGGGAGTAGTCTCGTTTCGTGGGAATTGCGTAGGAGCTGTACAGCCATTAAACCACCGTAACTCATGATGAGAAAACGGCAATAAAATGCGTGGGCACTCAGGATAAATGAGTTCGAAAGTGGATAGTTGAAAAAAATGAGTTGATGCTAAAAAGGACATCAGTCTAATGTATTTGGAGAACAGATTTTTTTGGAATATTTTTTCCGCTTTTTATGGGACAAGAGTTTTCAAACATTTGGGGTTTTGAAGACTACTGTATACTGTATCGAATTTTTTATTGAATATCAATTCGTAAAGCTATGAAAGCCTTGCATTTCAAATTGATGTAAAATGTCATGACTAAAGAAAATAGCATTTCAAAAATTGAAAAGGGTATGAATTGTACGACATTTGGCTGCGGATATGAGTACTACAGTAACTGCTTAAGATCAGGAAGTTTTTGCTCGGGAAAATAAGCTTGAAATAATTACTGATTCCAACAGAAAAAACCGCATTTTTAGTTGATTTTTGGTCATTCTTACCATTTTCAGAAGTCTGGGTTTGATTGTCAATTTTTCGATTACTTTGAAAAATTTGCAGTGTGTAAAAAAGAACTAGATACAAAACTTTAGATTCAGCAAATTTTTTGAAAACCTATAGTTTTTCAGCTATTTGCCGATTACTGAAAAACAACCATTTTTGGTTAGCTTTTGTACTGAAAACATGAAAAAAAAACAGGTATCTTTCCGAAATCGGCAAATAGCCGAAAAACTAGGGATTTCAAAAATCATGTGAATTTAAAGTTTTCAATGTCGCTCTGTTTGACACCCTTCAATGTTTTCATAAAAAATGAAAAATTGACGGCCGAGCTTCAGACTTTATGGACCAAATGAAAAAAATCAACTCAAAAATACGTTGTTGTATATCTTATTGACCGGTACTGTATTTTCTGACACTGTTTATAGACCCAAAAATTTTATTAAAATACAGCGTAAAGGTACTAAAAAACCTGGCCCGACTAGTTGAAAATATGCAAAGTCGGGTTGTTCTGGTTTTGATGAAAATGCAAAATTTTTCAACTTTTCAGAAAAAACTAAAAACAAAACAGTTAAACAAAATTTTGTTCGAGAAGTGATGTGTTGGATTCACTGAGCCTTAGTGTACCTCTCACGTTTGATGCACCTTGACATGTTGCTAGTAGTAACAAGTCTCGAAAACTAGTACTTTGAATTTTGAAGCTTTCAAACTACTATGCAAAACGTAAAAACTACAAAACACATAGTTCCACACATGAAATAAAAAAGAAAACTTCAAACTAAAAAAAAACCAAAATCAAACAGCTATTTATATTTGCTACAACTTACTGGAGAAGAGCAGGGGAGCATCCTCTCAGCACCAAATAGACCTGAACGAAGAGTAATAACAAACGGAAGTCAGAGGGGAATTTCCCCTCGTTTTTTATTTTTGCGAGCAAAAGAAAGAGAAAAATAATATAAAGATATGTTTGGTTCTAAACTAGATTTTGCTTTTCATTCTTCTTAAGGTCAAAAAGCACTAATCCATTTCAAGATTTGGGAAATTGAAAATTCCGTAAAGAACACAAATCCTACATATCTAATTCTTGAATAATTGAAAAACGGAAAATGGCGAGGCGCCATTTCAAAATATTGTCTAGAATATAATTAGTGAAATATCTATACAGCTACAGTATCACGGAATTTTGGTTTTTTATGATTATGCATTTTGAGTGGGCTTAGATTTAGAACGTATTTTTCTACGAGAGTTTCTCCCGGAGAATTGAAGTGAAGCAAAGCTAAAATTTGATAGATTTTAAAAATAATCACTTGTACCCATGAAAAACAATATGAATGATACTAAAGTGTCCCCATTTTCAAAAAATGTTGACTGTGAATTGACAGAAAATGGTGTCCCCCCCAGGAAATAGATACAGTAACTCAACTCTTCGGAACCCAGATTTTGATGAAAATTTCGGGATAGGTTAAGCCTATCTAAATACGTCTGAAAATTTTAGAATCCGCTGGCCAGCTCCAGCCGTGTTACTTCAGTTAGACTCAGTACCGAAAATCGCGTTTTCAGTGGAATCGCAGCGATTTTCTGAGACTTTCAACTTCTGAATGTGAGACGTTTTAGAACATGAAATGTTGTGTGTTGTACTCAGAATTTGATGAAACTACATATCTCATGTTAGACACTTTCTCAATTTTTTGTCTAAATTTCGAATATGTCCAAGTGCTGGAAAAATGACAAATAAATGGTTTTTTTTTCTAGAGAAAGTTTGAAATATAAAATTGTGCTCAATTCTAAGTAGAACACAAACAATTTCAAGTTCTAAAACGCTTTAGAAGTTGAAAATCTTTAAAAAATCGCTTTTTTTGCACTAAAACTGACATAACTCGGCTGAAACTGGCAAGCGGATTCTAAAATTTTATGCTATTGTTAACCTATCCTAAGGTTTTAATAAGTATCTGGGTTTACAGAGTGTTGACGTTCCCTTTTCAGCTTTATGTTTTCTGAATTGAAAGTTCTCTCAAAATCGGTGCCACGTGTCCCCCATCCAGACATGAGCGGAATTCCTTATTCCTTATTCCTTATTCCGGGTGTTTTTTCTATTCCTTATTCCTTATTCCTTATTCGGGATTTTAAATTTTTCATTCCTTATTCCTTATTCCTTATTCCTGATTTTTTTTGTTATTCCTCTTCAAAAATTTAAAAATTTTTCTATCAAAAATCAGAAAAAAATCTCAAAACTGGGAAAAAAAATTTGAACGCTCTAAATTGCCGCGTAAAATTTTGCTCAACGGAGCACCTTTGCACCGTTTTTCGAAAATTTTTTTTTTGGAAATCTTGGAAAAGTTATGCGTTTTTCTCAGTGTTTTTTCGAAATAAATTTGGTTTTTACAATTACTAAATACTTCAGAAAAAATGTCTAAAAAACGGAGCAAGTTTGACGAATTCTTCGTCAGAACAGAAAACGAGGCAACTTGTAAAGAATGTGACGCGAAAATTATTTGGACAAAAACGAGTGGAACGAATTCTGCTTCTTATCATTTGAGCAGATATCTTCCGAAATTAGATGAAAAGGTTTTTTTTGTCAATTTAAAAACGTGAAATCGGGAAATTTCAGAAAAAAATGATGCAATTGGCGAAAAAAAAACAATTGGCGAAAAAAAATTCCTTATTCCTTATTCCTTATTCCTTATTCCGGGTGTTTTTTCTATTCCTTATTCCTTATTCCTTATTCCGGATTTAAAATTTTTCATTCCTTATTCCTTATTCCTTATTCCGGATTTTAAAATTGTTATTCCTTATTCCTTATTCCTTATTCCTGATTTTTAAATTTCATTCCTTCTTCCTTATTCCTTATTCCGGATTTTCAAAATTTTCATTCCGCCCATGTCTGCCCCCATCCAATTGTTTCATGATGTATCACAATGTATCATAATGAAGTGTAACATAAAAAGACTATCTTTAACAACATCCTGGAGTGGCTTTTTGCACAGGCCAAGTTTTCAGTTTTTGGGCGGTCATTTGGTCAGTTTTGAGAATCAGAATACTAAATGCATTTATCTTAATTGATTTCGGATGCTGACTGTGACTCTATTTTCAAACTTCTGAAAATTAAGATTTCAGAGAACTGTAGCTAGTTTTGGAGCTGGCCTATTATTATGTTACGCTCTGTGTCTCTAGAAAAAAAACGTGTTCTACTCACCGAGGTTCAAGGTAGTCTTGACGAGATTGATGTTGCTTTTTGTTGATGTAGATGGATGAGTTGTCAAATTTGGAATCTGCAGTACCCTGAAATAAAATGAGATGTGTTAGAGTGAAGCACATGCAATCCAAGGAAATGAGTGTGGAATGGATGAAAAATGAGGACTACATGACCCTATTGGGTTAGTAGGAGTGGAAGGAGATTGACTGTTTTTTTGCATACGAATCGAGAGTGAGGGCGTAACTAGAAGGGAAAAATGAGGTTATGAATAAAGATTATGCTATATTTAAAACTTATTTTTTTCAAGCTAGAGGAGTTCCAGAGGAGATTTTTCCAAATTCGAAATAAAAACTAACTCGGTTCGACTTTTCATCTCGAAGAATGACGAGCTGCTTCTCAAAAAATGCTCAAAAATGACAAAAAGTGGGCGTGGCTTCTCCGTTCGGGTAGCAACTGGAGAGGTGGGAGTCGGACCGCCCAAGGAATACGGTAGCACAAAAAACATCATCACTCAGAAGAGACGGAAAAAAACAAAAAAAGGATGGTGCTTTTAATTTCTTGAAATGGGAAGATGAATTTCTGAAAAGAGTGGGCTCTCATTAAACTACCATACCCCTAAATAGACGTAATCCAAAACGCAAAATGAGCTTTTCAGGAGAATGAATAGTACAAAACTTTTATTCTTTGTTAGAGGGGCGGAGATTGGCCGGCTTGTCCCCAAAGACGGGACGAGAGCGTCTTGGTGCCAGGGCCAACGAACATCTGCAACGAACACATGGGGTCATGTGAAAAGAGAGAAGAAGCACAAGTAACAGGTGTCTGTTAAGAGTGCGGCGGATATTCGAAGAGGGTTTCAGATGTACCACGACGGGCAAGTCTTCTAGGCCACATCTGTTACCCGGAATGTTTACTTTTCACAATTTGGATACGATTTTTTATTGATTCCAATTGTCCTGGGCGGAAAGAATAATGGTTATCGGTATCTGTCCCAAATGTTGCTTCAAAACGTTTATTTTTTAAACCTAATGTGACCTATCAAAATCCTGTAACGCTGTTTTTTGCATTTGAGAGCACCAAATCTCTATATCTCAAACAAAGTTGATGTTTGGAAGTATCAAGCAAAAGTAGTTTTTTGAAAACCAAAGAAAAAACTGGAAGTCTAAAGTATCACTCCTACAGAAGAACTCCAAGAGGATGATATAGGATCATACTAAAGCTGAAAGAATAATCTCGAATTTTTTTTTCAATCACCTTGAAGTGGATAGACGATCACTAAAATCTTTGAGAAAAAGTGCCGGTTGATAAATTGATCATACAAGGTGGTTTAGAGGAAAGACCTCTTTCGAAACAAAGTTAGTGTCTCCGCGAATTGAAAGAAGTGCTGGAAAGCTTACGCCGTCGAAAGTGTTTGGTTCTGGGCGCGCTCCACTGGACAACAGTGAAAAATGATTTTCCGGGAAAGTACATGGTTTTTAGTATGCTATTTTTGCCTAATTATCAACGTCATTGCAAAGAAAAATTCAAGATTCTGTCAAGGATTAGTCTTTACCAGACAAAAAAAAACATGTTTCAAATTTTTATAGTAAAAATTTGTTAATTTTAATGTCCTACAAAATTATGACAGAATTGTTCGATTTGTCTGAAAATTTCAGGTCAAAATAAACAAAACTTGAACCTCATTTTTGTAGTTGACAACTTTTTTTACGAATTCAACATGACAAAATACCGCATTTCCTTGAATAGAATAATTCCAAAACTTTGACTTCAATTATCTCGATTCCTGTGGAACATGTCAAAAACTTGTCGAAAGTTAAAATATTGGTGATATATTGTAAATAATTTGCCGGTTGACAAATTGTTGATATCTTCTCCAGGAATCGAGATAATTGAGCTCAAAGGTGACGGTTTGGGTAATCTTCTATTAGAAAAAGTAACTATGAGCTGCAAAACGAGATCAATTTGTTGAAAAATAAGAAATGTGAGCAAAAATCAGTCAGTAAGAAGATTTTAGAACTATGCCTTCAAGAGGATGAAACGGAATCACACACTTACAGACAAAATGGTATTCCAATTTTTGAGAAAATGAGCCTAGTGGGACACAGAACACAAAGAAATGCCGAAAAATAAACTCAACATTCCACAAACCCACCTATTTCCTGCTTATGTGTCTTCATGGAAAGATTATGCTGTGTCGACTATATTTCATTCTGTGCACGCTTTACTGGCTTAGAAGTGAAAGACAACAAAAAAATAATGTTATAAAAAAGTATTAGAGTCGGAGATTACTGTAAGTCACGTGAGCTCTGGCTGGACTACTACATTTCAGAAATGAAGGGGAAGAATGTTGTATGAGAATAATAATAATAATTTATTGATTCAGGACTATCAGTCACTTATAAAATCAATGTGTTACAAATTAAACAAATGAGTTAGAAATTATGTTCGTCTAGGAACAGGAAAGAAGTTAAATTAACATGACTTGAATTAGTTTTAAAAGAGATGGATGAAATCAAGGGTGGGAACACGGTTTTGGAAGCGAGTTCCAGCAGGATATAATACGGAGAGTAAGAAATTGAGCAGAAAGTATTGAAGCATTTTTTAATGTACAGCGAATGTAATATGGGTGGCGTCTTAGATGATTATGATGAAACGGGACAATGAATAGATTATGGGCAATTGCAATTCCCCGGGAAACTAGAGTTTTATACATAAAAACTAGATTGGATAGAATTCGACGGTACTCTAAGGATTCTAAATTGTGATCACGGAGACAATCAAAGTAGGATATATAGGGATAGTTGAACTTCTTGTAACATCGGAACAGGAATGACTTTTGGACGCCTTCAAGAAGCTTGATTTGCTCAGACAAAGATACTGAAAACTTTTTGAAAGCAATGTCTGGGGGAACACTCGACTTTAATATACCGTAGGAAAAAAAAAATTCTCTGAACCTCAAATTATCGACCTTTAAGTACCTTGTTATCCTAAATTGCAGCTCATATACACACCAGAGGAAAAAATGGGTCCGAGCATAATGCGATCGTAAAACATTAAGTCTTTCCCCGCCCTTTAGCTGGTTTCTATTCCTCTTGTCGGCTCACATTTATCTCAGTCAAGGGAAAAGCAAAAAAAACACATGCATCTTTTTGGATTTACGATTCATTCATTCACTCATTTTTCACAATTGTTCTCTTGGCACGAATACAAATAAAGTACGAGAAAAAAGTAGGAAAAGGAAAAAAATGTGCATAGTGATTAAGATGAGAAATACTAATATAGCAGTTTTGCAAAGCAAAAGAAGTATATATTTAGAATGGGGAATTAGGAAGATGAAAAATCATAAGGTGGGGAGAAAAAATTATATATAAGAAGGGCTTAAAGGGTAGAAGGAAGAGCACAGCACTGGGGGAAACAAGGAGCATTGAAATGGAAGGGCTTGGAATTTGAAAGTGTTTGACAATAGATTTTTTTTTTTGGACTAGGACAGGAAACGGTAGCATGGAAAAAAGCAGAAGACTCGAGAGTTGTAAACAACAAATTATACCAGGCAATGTTTTAGGCAGAAGATTTACGGAACATGAAAAACATGAAAATGGACTGGACGACTGATGTGACTACAAAAACGAAGAGAAGTGTGGATTGGATTGCGTTGATGGTACGAGCAGATTGTCGTTCGTTGGCTGCCTCCATTCGACGGATGGCCAGGTCGAATTTGTGTTCCATCTCCTATAAAAAAGGGATTATTAATACAATTTCAACATTTTCTTCTAGATTTTTTTCTTGTTTAAACGTAAACAAGTCTAAAGGCCCAGTATCCAAAAATTCATCTTGTTCTTAGGGTACATGTGATTTTAAGGTACATTTGGGAGTTCAAAAAATGAGAAAAATATTTTTTTTGAGGACTATTCAGTGTTTTCCTTTAAATTGTAGGCTTTTTCCGCAGGGTCTTTCTATCACAGAGGCCCTGTATTAACAGAGATCTTCCGATTTTTCAAAATCAGAATCATCCGAAATTTGAAAACTCAGAAAATTTTGAAAATCAAAAATTCTGAGATTCCGAAATCCCGATATTTTGAAAATCGAAAAATTCCGTATTTCCAAAATTACAAAATTTTGAACATAGGAAATTTCGAGGTTTTGAAAAATTCCAAAAAAGGCATTTTCAAAAAACCTTTTTCGAGAACCTTTTTTTATGTCTTACAGGAACTCTTTTGTGTTTTCAAACCCGTCTCACTATCAGAGAGCTTTTTTTTATAGAAGAGGCGCATTTGTTAAAAGGGCTCTTCTAATACAGGTTTTACGGTACTTGAACTTACCTTGATTCTCTCGTCGGGCACTGGAGGTTGGATGGGTTTAGACGTCGTTGGGACCACAACCTTCTTTTTGATTTTTGGCTCCACAATCTCTTCATCACTCTCACTGGCCTCCGACGTGTTGTCACTTCCCAATTGATCACTTGGTCCCGCTTTTGACTTTGAATGTCTTGATATCGTTTTCACGACGTAATTATTCTCCACCTGCTGGATATCGTTGTTCTTGTCCCATGGTCGATAGCTGAAAATCTACAATATTCATTCTTCCTAATTGCCTAGCAACTCACTCGGCATGGATGTATGAGTATTCATCTCCATTGAGCTTTTTGAAAAATTTTGTCTCATGTGGGATTCCGGATTTAGCTCGTGCCCTTTGGTCGTTCTCTAAAGCCGTCTTCTCTTCGGTGGCTTTGTACTGATCCTCGTTGGAGATCGCTTCGGTGACGTGGCGCCAGAGCTTAGCCGACTCCCATTCGCTTTGATCATCCATGTTAATCTCGTAGCGAGGAAGCCGAGTTTTGATCACATCTGGTGTTGGGTTCCACAGCTCTTTCTTGCCCTTTAAAATTGGAAATTAGTCATATTTAGTAGTTAATGGAAAGTCATTTTCTGCAGATTGACGTCTATCTCAAGAAGACTCTGGTTGCTTATCAAATGTTAGGAAAGTATTGAAAAAATGTTTGGGGGTTCACACTAGTATCTAGTTTAGCACTGTTAGTACAGAGATATTTGAAATTTTTCGCGGTGATTGGAAGTGCGGGCAATTTTAGAGTTCTCAAAATCTCAATATGATATTCCAAAATAATCCTATTTAGAAAATTCCGGAATTTCAGAATCTCGGAATATTGCCAAATCCAGTTTTACCATCATAAAAGAGCAGACATCGGTGAAAAATTGACAACAAAATTTTGAAAACGCAGAAAAATTTTTTTTTTTGCTTTTCACATACCGTAATATACAGGGGCCCTTTCATTTTTCCAGCCATTTTATTCGGAAAATTTTAATTATAAAAGTAGTGAATTTTCGTTCAAAATTCATGAAAATTTATCAGTTGGCACCAATAGTGAACCAGTTTTGAGCAAAAGAGAAGCTCAACAGATTTCTGTGAAATTGTGAAACTTCCGGAATATTTTAAACTTCAAACTACACACTTTGAAGAATTTCTATTACATTACAGAGGTCCCTTCTATTACAGAGGGCTCTTTTGTTTTTTCAAGCCCCACCCGAAGATCAACTATATTAGAGAGACCCTTCTAATACCGGGTTAACAATAGCTACCGGATATCCTTAACGAACATCCCTGATTTCCAACTTTTAGAATAATAATTAAATCCCAACTCACATCTGGTCCTTTGATACGAATTACACCATCCCAGGCTCCTTCAATGCTAGCCAACCGATCACTTCCATACTTGATACTTCCCTCGATTTGATTGTAAGCTCCTCCTAGCATTGGCTTCAGTTTGAAATCCAACGTTGTCTTGTAGCCCGTCTTCTCACATTCAATGTTCACCTCTCCGCCAAGTTCCATAGTCATGGTTCCGATCATGATACCCTTGCAATTGGCGTATGGGAGGTTCACAATGTATGTTTCTCCGAGATTCAGCAGAGTCAGTCTCAGTTTTCCGACCAAGATAGCCGAGAGTGAGTTTCCATAGTACTTGCTCTTGGCCAGAATCGTTCCACTGATATTGAAACCGGCTTTGCGATTGGTGATGAAGAGCGAAGAGACTGGAGGATGATGAGATACTTGCTCGGCAATGTAGAAAGTCGTTGACCCATCCGGATGCTCCCACTTGCAACGGAATGTTTCACCGAGAATTGGATTGTATGGCTTCTTGAGTCCCTTTGGTTTTTTGTAAAATCCGGAGAGGAAGAATTTGGTGATCTTCACAATTCTTTCAAATGGATCTGGCTCAGCAACCGCTCTGAAATCAGAAAATTCTAACTAGGACTGTAAACAAAATCACATACTCAGCGATCAGGTCAGCATGGTAGTAGTAATCAGCAAGCTTCTCCAAAAACGACCTTGGCTCCAAAATGAAAGTTGGGAGAACGACTTTTGAGAGATCCATTCCTGGGCGAATCTGCTTGAGAAGAGTCCAGATAAGGGATTTGTTCTCCTCTCCGACTTCCTCAGTGAGGGATCCGTCTGGTCCGAACTGGAAAAAGAAGAATATTTTTAAAATAATCAATTCTCAAGATTGCTTTAACTTTTTGAAATGTTTCAGGTGGATGAATTTCTCAGAAACATTCAAACAATTGAAACAATAAAAAGAGTTCCTTTCGGATGCCTTTTTTTTTAATTCTAGAATTATACTAGTCAGAAGTTGCAAAAGGTCAAGTTTGAAATTTCTTGATCCAACCTGCCCCTGGAGGCACTAGATAATTAATTTGTTACTGGTAGAATTTTGAAAAAACAACGGAATTTTAGAAAATTTTGATGTGAGACGACGTGATTGCAAGTTGTCGTGGCAAATTTTTTTAGACGTTAATTTCAAACTCTGAGATATGAAAAAAATTAACTGGAGAGAAGATTTGTTTAGCCCGTTTAGGTCTTGGGTTTACCGTTATACCAGAAATGCTCAAATATAAGCTAACGTGCACTTCAAGCTCTATTATCTCTCTGCCTTCAAAAGATATCAAAAGTTCGTCAACTGTCAAAATGCGTGTCGTATAATTATTAACATTTCATCAGTTGACAAGTTTTCGATATCTTTCGAAAGAACTGAGATAATTGAGCTTGACTTGGTCATTCACTGTGGGCTTCTAGAGCATTCTCGGTATCGGAGATTAAGCTTGCTTATGAAATGTTTTTCTTTTCAATCAATATATAATTTCTCATATTCAAATTCAGATGACCACTTCATAAAAATCTTGTATGCATAATCCCTAATTCCTTCTACTTACCACTTCCTTTGGGCTCTGAATCCATGCACTCTCGGTGAAAGCCTCTCTAATAGTGTCGCTAGTCTCCGACATTTTCCCATCTTCATGATCCTCATCTGGAACATCATCAATTTCCTGGAAATGCTTCTCAGCATCAGTCTCCGAAACGATAGTTCCACGAATGTCATCTCCATCCGAGTCACGAGACATTCTCGATTCATCCCTTTGACTATCCATGACGCTACTCTCGTCTTTCACATCCAACTGAAATAGAGAGAAGAGGTCAAGAGCTCATAACATTGAGAAAATCAATTACCTCGTTCATGGTTTTTTTCAGCAGTCCAGTGCACTTGAATGAAAGCTCAAGAGCGTCCATCCAACAGCGGCCAGCCTGAATGATATGATGGAAATTTTAGTGGATGGAGTCAATGCCTATGTTTGTGTGTTTTTGTTATTTCGGAAACCCCAAAAAAACATATTTGCTAACCACGAAATAATAGTGTAGACAAAGAGACAAAGAGGTCAAGTTGAAAATGATAAAAAAGTCAACTGACCTGATCGCTTGGTGCTCTGCAGATAAGGAATGATGTGTTGAGTGGATTCAGGGTGAAACTTCCAAATGATTGTCCAAGTGGTCCACGGTTTCCCCAAATGCTCATGTCCATGGGCTAAAAAACTTGGGTCAGCTATTGTTATTAAAAAAATTCAAAATCTTACGTGATACAATTTAAAGCAGAAACCGTCTTTCTTCGATGGCCTCTCGATCAGTTCACAGTGATTCAGAAGCACAGTTCCGATCCAGTCACCCTAAATTTCAAAAGTCTTCATTTTCAATTGCTCAGGGGAACTCACCCTGTCAGCTTTCTTGTGCTTATAGACAATCAGAAGTCCTGGCTTCAGCACACAGTAGTATCGATTCCACTTCTTCAGAGCTCCACGGATCTTGAGTGTGTCTGCCATTACAACCACTGTTGGGTCCCGAAGAGCCGAAAGGAGCTCCTCGTTGACCCGCTTCTTCTCATCTCGATATTCTTTTTTTTGTTTCTGAAAAAAAACAGTTTAATATTACAGAAAAAATTGAATTTTTCAGACCATTGGTTGCGCTGTTAGCTGATCAATTTTATTTTTGTTTGTTTAATGTTTTTCAAAAATACACGTCATTTTTATTGACTCCCCCACACAACGACATGTCATACCTTTCTAGTCTTTTTCGATTTTTTAGGCATTTAGCTGAATAGAGAAAGTTTGAAACCGGCTACTAGCTATGTGGGACGGGTCACATGCACTATCTCATTTGGAAAAGGCAATAATCCGCTCAGAGAACATGAGCGAGGGGTAATTTACATATGTAGGTGGCCTTGTGATGTAGTTTTGTTTATTTGAATATGATCTATGAACAATTAATTTTTGGGTTTTGGTATCAGCTACAGTAACGGTCCATAAGAATGTGTTTTTTCATTGATTTTGAACATTTTCAGTACTCTGGAGCTTGGCTGCCAAGCGTCGGATCATTTTGAAAATTTTGGAGAGCGTAAAACAGACCTAGATTGAAAACTTTGAATTCACATAATTTTTTGAAAAATTCTAGTTCTTCCGCTATTCACGGAATTCTGAAAGACACCTGTTGTCACAGTTTAGTGCAAAAATAGGTAGAAAAGGGTGTTTTTCAGAAATCGCTAAATAACTGAAAAATTACAAATTTTCGAAAAATTCTGTTAATGCAAATGTATCAATCGGGGTATATTTCAAACCCTCCGGAACTTTCAAAGTTATCGGAAACTAGATAGCCGAGCTCTAGACCTGGTAAATGGTGCAAATGGGCGAAAAAAAATTAACAGGAAAACACGTTTTTGTACATCATATTTCTTATTAATGTAATTGTATCCCCTCCAGCTGACAATTATGGAACTATTCAGCTGTTCCGTTATACTAGTCTAAGTCTCCACCCTTTCAATTGTTCCAAGTCCTTGATGGGCGATGATGAGAATGATAAAAGGCGATGATAAGCGACACTGAGTGATGCTCGTCGATTCTTTTGTGGAGGTGGCTCCACATTTCTTACGTCCTCATTCGGTGAGGTGATTGTGAGCTTACGCTCGCGGCGACGCTCCATAAGTCTTAAAATCGGGGAATACATAGTGGAGAGGGGGCCTAGTACGAATTCGGATTAAAATGAGAAAGTTGGGAGTGGAAGAAGCGGCCGAATGGGAACATGGTTACCAAGAAACTGCTCACGGTTGCTCGGAGTAGTATATTTTGAGAATTGGGAGGAGCGACAAGGCTTTTTTGAAATATTTTGAAACAACTTTTGGAATAAAAAGAACGACAGGACTATTGGAAATTTTGGGAAGAGGCTATGGAAGAGAGATTGAGAGAGCAGAAGAATGGCGTGCCCAAAAATCGTTACCACTTCTCGTTTTCAAATTACATGGCCCGTCGGGAGCTCTTGAACACGATAATAGTCTAGAGTCAACCCATCAAAAAAAGAATGGAGAGGAAGCAAAAAGAAGAAGAAGCAAAAGCAAAACCTCCAAAAATAGAATTGCGTAATCTAACACTCTGGGAAAAATGAATTCGCATCTTATTTCCCATTTTGTAGTGATTTAATGAGATATCTAAAAAAACACAAACACGCACTAATCTGAGCTGTGTAATGCGAAAAAATTAGTATTCAAGAACGAGAGAATTGGAAAAAAAAAGTAGGAAGAGAACCGGAAAAAAAAGAAGAAGGAGAAAAAAGGAGCAAGTGATAACAAAAACGACCGAAATTTTGACAAGACAACACCACCTACTAAACAAGCACCCCCCCCCCCTGGCTAACAGAAATATAATATTACTTATGTTAGTCATGAAATTTTTCAGTTTTTTTTTTCTCTGCAATTTTTGGTTTTGACAAAAAAAATCTATTGTACAGTTTTCTCGTTGTATTGTGAACATAACCTAACTTTGAATATCAATGGTTGACGATGAACAACTTTTTTTATGTACAAAAGTTTTGTGATAGGAAAAACGAAAAAAAAAGAATGTTTGGAAAGATGTGAAGGAAAAAATAGAAGTAAGTTGATGTACTTCTACGGTTCGGCGCCGATGAAAAAGAAAAAAAAGTTTTTGAAGAAAACAAGAATGGGACCTAGAAGTGAAAATTTCTCGGGAAGAAGAAGGAGTTGTTTATAAGAGAATAGTCGGAAGGCGGCTAAGGGAGATTTGGGTTGGTTGAGAAAATGCAAATGCAAATGTACCTAGTGAAGTGAAAAATGAGGGTCAGCGGGAGCTGGGAAATGGGCTTGAAGTCTTTTGAGGATATGACTCGTGCAGTTTCTGCAAAACCTCATTAATTTTTGGAAGCCGGATATGCTATTTACATTTTTTGATTGGAAAAATCTCAAGAAATGTATTTTTAAAGAAAGCAAGGTACAGCTGCTGGTTAGAAAAAAAATTGGGAAAAAATGGAGGTTCTTTAAAATTACGACCAGAGATTTTTTGAACGAAAGTTAGTAGTAATAAGTTATGATTTTTTTTTCCAGATAACAAGTTACCGAGAGACTTGAATAGCCGTCAAACTGTCAACTATGAGCTCATATACCTCATTTCCTGTAGATGATATCAAAACAGTGCCAACAGATAAAATTTTTGTGATACATACTATAATAAAAATTTATTGGTTGACAACTTTTTTATATCTTTGACAGGAATCAAGATAAATTGGCTCAAGGTTAAAAGCAAGGGAGCCCTTTTATTACAGGTGTTACGGCAACCAACTTTTTTGATAGGCTACAGTAAGTTATCAAAAAAATTCAGTTTGAATAGAAAAACGATTCATTATTATACCCATTATTAGTACTGAAGGTTTAAATTTTCATTTGAAAAGTTTGCACAAATAAGATATATCCCAAAAACACACTCAATAGTTCAATTCGAGTGAAATTCGATTAAAAAATTACAATAAAATTACAAAAATGAAATTTTTCATTTCATTTTTGAAAACACATTTCGATCAAATCATGTTTCTTTGGAACTTATTTTCGAATATAATTTATTTTTTAAAATTCCAACCCATTAAATCTGGAATTCAGTAATCATACATTTAGAGAATCATTAGTGTCAATCGGAAAATGGTTGTAGCCAACGGAATTACAAAAATCAAGATCAAGAGATTTTTTACACAAAAAACAAAAAATATATTTCTCTGAAAACTGCTTCCTAAACGGGAAAAAAAGCTCAAAGGGTTTTTTTCCCCCGAAAAAAGTATGAATTTTTGATTGAAAGTTATTCAAAAGGTCGATTTATGGGCACAAGTCCCACGCAGTGAACATTGGTGGTAAGCTTCCCTTTTGAAACTTGACATATATGGCAGAACACGAAAAATATAAACCGACAAAGATGAGCTGCTTTGCTAGAGTGTCAGTATGTAGTGTGTGTTCCATTTCTCCAGAGTGTGATAACTATGTACGTCTCTTGATACACATTTGCCTTAGGATTGTTCCAAAAAATAAAAAAGAGCCAAAATATATGTGGCACATAAAACTATAGTGTCGTGCCCCCAGGCTATTCGAGAGAAAAAAGCAACACAGAAAGAAGAAAAAGAGGAAATAAATTTTAGAGGAACACTTTCTTTCCAGACTAACCTCATTAGCGAATTTTTTGAGTATTAGGATTGGGCGCAGGAGTAGTTCCAGCAGTCGAAGGCTGATAGAATCCATGACTGTTGATACTGGGAATGAGAGAAATAGTTCAGGAGAAAAATAAATCAAACATCGATCGGGGAAAAAACACAGTTTATGATAATCGTGTCATCATGCTCTTCCAGAGTTTTTTGTTTATTTGTTTTTGTTTTTTCAAAAACAACAAGCGATGATTTAGAATTGTGAGATATTTTTGTACCGTTTAGGAGGATGAGCTTGAGCTCAAAGCTGACGATCTGGGTGAGCTTCTATCACAGGAAATACGGTATATGAAAATTTTCAGTTGAAAAACTTTGATAGCTGACCTAAAACATTATTCATGCGCCTGATAAAACAAGGGTTTCTAGATTTTTCGAAATTTTTGCTGTAAGCCCACTTTTCTTGATTTTGCGGGTAGTTCAATCGTTTTCAAAAAATACAATAGCAAAAATATAAATAGCAGCAGTGAAAACTACTCAAGGCGCTATAAAATTTGTAGAAAACTGCACGAAATAATTTTTACTATTCAGAAAGTTTAAAGGCGCATGGAATTTAACAATTCAACACGACGATTTTACTGCTGAACATACGATGAGCATTAAAAAACATTTTAACCGCAAGGTTGATGTTCGGCGGACAAGAAATTATTGCCAACCATGAAAAAATCCAAATTAGGTAATTAGGAGTTTTCTGATTCTATTTTTTCAAAATTTCGATTCATTCTGAAGAACACAAAACTGACAAACTAGAACACGAGATGAGAATCAAGATTACTAATGGTTCATTAACCTACAAAATCGAATTTTATTTAAAGGTGGGGGGACATGAAAAAAATAGTGTTCTCGAAATTTCGTTTAAATATGCCTCTCGAGGAGTTGAACGTGTGGGACGAGGATTGAAGGTGCGGCGCCGCTACCGACTGAGCTACACGGGCAAAGAGAAAGCGGTCGCCCGATTGCATACATAAAGGCGAGGACGACAGCTGTACGCAGAGTGTCATTTAGCGTTGTACACCGTCACGGTAGAATGCATACTCTGGCCCCAAAAATCCCCCGTAAAATCTCCTGTCCCCCACCTTTAACGTGTGTTAAATTTTGTTTGTATTCAACAAAGAATGAGGAAAACACTATTTTCAGACAACTTTAAGAAACATTTCAAGATGTTTCAACAACAAATTAGACAAAAACTTTGCTAGGAGCATAGAGACATAGAAGTGATCCAATTCAATAAACCAAGAACCGTTTCACAAACGCTGAGACAGTTTTGTCTTCATACTTTTTTTCCTTCCCACATCGGAGTTATGTCAACAACCAAAGTGACAATATTAACCCAGTTCCCAAACCTAAAATCAAATTTTCACCTGTCTTGGTTTTCCATTGAACTCACCTTCCAAAGATGATTCCGGTAGGTTTTAGGCATGCCTATATCAAAAAATCAGGGAATCAATAGAAGAAGGCAAAAGGAAGAAAGCGAATAAGGAAGAAATTCGACCTTTTTTTCTAGCCAGTCCAATTTCAAAATGCCAATTAGAATTGTTGGGGGGGGGGGGGGCGCAGAGAATTTCTATTTTTTTCCAGTGGATAGGTGATAGAGACTGCCAAAATTAGAGAGACTCAGCACATGGGGTCTCTTTGAAATTCTTTCTCGAATTTCACAGCGTTCACTTTATTCGCTTTTTTTTTGGAATTTCCACGAATTTTTTGATTTCGTCAGGAGTAGTTCTTTGGGGGCGTTCGAAATTTGGGAAAAATGGGAGGAGCTTAGGTTTTGAAATGCGGATTTGAATTTGAAATTCGGAAAAAAAGGAAAAAGCACTCGTCTCCATAAAAACCTAACGGAACTAACAACTCACCTTCAACGACTTTCGGCTATTTTCGTCGAATTCTTCCATGATTCGCTGTGCCGCCAAATGGATTATGTAAATTTGTTGTTGAAAAGTAGTGTGGTAGATTCTTCTTTCCCAAATTGAGAGTGCAAATTCTGAAAAAAAAAATCGGAATACTGGCAAAAAATAGGAGAACAGACGGCAAAGAGAAAGAGGTACATGTAATAAAAAATATTGGATTGAAAAAAGAATTGTTCTCCTATGACGTTTTCTTTTTTTACTACCAGAGGATCACCGAACCATGGCATCGGAAAACACGGAGAGGCCTGAAACACCACCGATCAGCAATTTCCAAGAAATGCATGCACCTGCCATAATTGGTTTTCTCTAGTTTTCTTTTTGAAGAAGCTCCAACTTCTAGAAAATTGGCTTTAAAAAATGTAGAAAAACATTTTTTGTTCTTACTCTCTTCTCCTCCCTTTCTTTACTCCCAAGAGCCATTCGAGAGGATTACATTTCCTTCTATTTTCCAGCATAATCAATCGGTTGGTTCTATTATTCTATGGGATGGGCGCTAATTTTCTAATTTTCTCCCGCCTCTCAATTTTCTGCCAGCAACGAATGCCATTAGAAGACGGACGAGAAAAAGAAAACAATATGGAAAATGAGAAGAAAAAAAAGAAAAGAGTCATTGGATTACACAGAAGAAGAAAATGAAAATGAGAAGAAGTTTCGTTAAGTAGGAGAAGGAAAGAGCACATTGTAAATCAATCAGGAACATGTCATTCACAAATGCTCTTGAAGGAATTTGTTATAATTTAAAATTCAGAGCTTGGTGATGGGAAATGTTCAGTGAAGGACACAGAACATTTTTCCGAAAAGGTTCAAATTACACTTGTGAACTTTTTGTTCGAGAAGAAAAAATTATATTTTTGGCACGTGCGTTTTTATGTGGAACTGTGGGAGGTAACATGAATTTGAAAATGATGAACTCACTTCTAGTACAGAACAAAGAGGAATGATAACTAATTTTAACATTCATTAGGCCAGAATTTGCACACTCAGCAAATGCAATTAGGTGCCTTAATTTTAGGATAAAAAGTGAGTACATTCTACTTAAAAACCTAATACTCAAAGTCGGATCACTCAGAAAGTTTTGTAGAGTATGAAGCAGACCTAGATTGAAAACTTTGCATTCACAAGGGAACCTCAACACCTCACAAATCCAGATTTCGATGAAAATTTCAGGATATGTTCATAATCACTTATCTAGACACCTCTAAAAATAATAGAATCCGCCCGCCAGTTTCAGCCGAGTTATATCAGTTTCCGTACCAAAAATTGCCTTTTCAGTGCAAAATCAGCGTTTTCAAAGACGATTTTCTCCGCTCCTAGGAGGTTCCAGAACTTGATTGTTTTTGTGGTGTACTTAAAATTTAATGAAATTTGATGTTTCAAACTTTTTCTCAAAAAAAAATAATTTTTTCAATTTACGAAGAAATCTGGAAAATTGTGAAAAAAAATTCAAAAATAAAAAATATTTTTGTTCTTGAGAAAAAGTTTGAAATATCAAATGGCGGGCGGACTCTGAAATTTTCAGAAACGTCTAGAAAGGCGATTTCCAGCCTATCCTGAAATTTTCATCAAAATCTGGGTTTGTGAGGTGTTGAGGTTCCCTTGTCAGAGAATTTTTGAAAATTTCAAGTTTTTCAAAATACCCATCATTTTAGCCCGGTTTTGTACCAAAAACAGATGAAAGTGAGAAATCGACAAAAAACTGAAAAACTAGAAACTTTCAAAAAATTCTGTGAATGCAAAGTTTTCAATCTAGGTTTCACATTTTACGAAATTTTAGAAGTAATCGGGAACTTGACAGCCGAGCACCACGCTATTGAAAATGGTATAAATCAACTCAAAAACACGTTTTCAATATCTTATTGACCCGTATTATTAGTATTTCAACTTTTTGCAGCAAATTCAATTTTTCGATACTTCAATAACAATAAAGATTCATTTCAATGATTAGTTTTGGGGATTCCACGAAAAGCTGATTTTTCGAAACACCGGAAGTCTAAATAAGTTTCAGACAAAGTGTAGAAAGTAATAAATCGAAACACTGGTCATTCCTCTCGATTGGTAGTAATAAGAACTTGATATGTTTGTTCGAACATGTTCTCTCTGCCCACGGTTTATTAATTTCGGTCAGACAACAGTGGTTTATAGATTTATTAGTCTAGTTTCTAGAATCAGTTGGTACTTGGAACTATAAATTTCCGACTAGACAGGAAATTATTAAAAAATAGTTCTTAATCAAGATGTCTAATAAAAAATGTTATAGACAATATAATCTAATAATTAACATCAAAAAAGAAAACAAGAGTTGCTACAAAATATTCTCCACTAAACCAGTTTAGATAGGATAGAGCCTGAAAAAGAAAGGAAGTGCAAGTTATGAATAAAATATGGGTCTTTGTTGTCTTTCTTGAGAGAGCTGAGTTTGGAAAAGATTCAAAAAACGATAGAAAAAGTTCTGCAAAAGATTTGGCATTCTTTAAAAAAGAAAAGACCTCAAACCCGGACCAATTCACTAGGGACACGCCCACAATTTTTTTAAAGAAGAGCCTGACCTTTGAATCAAAGATAAAGGTTGAGAAAGAATAAGTCTGAATGTCAGTTCGGAAGTTTTTCAAGAAAAAAAAGCGAAAAAGTTATAGAGGAGAAGACTCTCGAAGGGGCCACCCAAAACATGAAAGAAACCGGCGCCGCCATTTGCTTCGAGAGAAAAAACTTCAGGAAAAAAGTGTGAAGCACACGAGAAACCGAGGGCAGAAGAACAGCAACGGAGCAATAGAAAAAGAAGAAACCCAAGGAAAGTGGACAAGAGATAAACACTGCTCAATGAGAGTGCGGAGACGCAGCGGTTCTACAAAATAAGACATGGGCAATGTTGACCCTTCGAGAAAACGGGGGGGGGGGGGGGAGGTCGAACAGAACTAAACAAAAAGAATGGAAGTAGGAGAAGAAGATAGGAACAACTTTGCTTTTTCTACTCCTTATGCTATTTTTCAAGTTTCTTAAAAACCACTTCATGGCGTGAAAGTCTAGAAAACTATAAATTTTGAATGGCTCGCCCCAAAACCACTTCTCCTTTCAATTGATGAAATGAAATGCGAAAAATAGAGAAAAAACAAACCATGACTCAACAACCAGTCATAATAATCTGAAAAAGTCCGGAACTGGTGTCTAGAGGTACCTAAGGAAGGCTTTGAGTTTAGTTTGAAAGAAAAAATCCCAGGAATCTCCTCCTTGATACTATAAAACAATATTATAAAGAATATGTGCATTTGGTGGTTTCTGTGGGTCCTCTTTATCTCCCAGTGTGTTCCGCTCGTCTCAAATCCGTCTTCCGCGTACACACACACACACACACACACACACAAATACACAAACGCGACGGAACGCGAACACATAAACGGATATTTGGCGGGGGGACAACAGAGGAAAAAGAACCCGCAAAATGAGTGCGCATTGGGGCATCGAAAGCCTCACCGGGCGGGAAAAACGCAAGTGGTTTGGGAGGAAGAGGAGGAGGCGCAACATCATATCGGGCATCATTTTGATTTATTACCTAGACGGGATGATGCAGAAAACGATTGGAGAATAGTGTGTAGAGGCGGCAAAAAAAGGTGGAAGATAAGTTCGTTTAAAGAAGAAGGTAGATCGAGAAACATATTTTTCGGGTCAAGGAAATCTGAATTTGCAGAACTTGTACTCTGGAGGTCGTTTTTAAAAACTATTACTTCCTAACTAAGCCAGATTGTACGGTAACATAAATACCGTATTTCCTTTTATGGGGGTATTCAGTGAGAAGCAATTCAGCAAATTGCTGGTTTTTTCTTTATGCAGAAAACAGAAAAACCAGCAATTTTCTGGGGCCGCGGAAGCAAAATTGCTGGAGTTTTCTAGGCCATGTGATCTCGTCCTCCTCCTCGTGGA
>NC_013491.2:19598593-19872872 GCF_000004555.2 Caenorhabditis briggsae
CTTATTTAGACTTCCGGTGTTTGGAAAAATCAGCTTTTCGTGGAATCCCCAAAACTAATCATTGAAATGAATCTTTATTGTTATTGAAGTATCGAAAAATTGAATTTGCTGCAAAAAGTTGAAATACTAATAATACGGGTCAATAAGATATTGAAAACGTGTTTTTGAGTTGATTTATACCATTTTCAATAGCGTGGTGCTCGGCTGTCAAGTTCCCGATTACTTCTAAAATTTCGTAAAATGTGAAACCTAGATTGAAAACTTTGCATTCACAGAATTTTTTGAAAGTTTCTAGTTTTTCAGTTTTTTGTCGATTTCTCACTTTCATCTGTTATAGCCCCATTATAGAACCCTACCATATACATTCACTTCGAGCTCAATTATCTCTGATACTTTGAAAGGTATCAAAATATTATAACTTGAAAATTATTTATCATTGTATCACCAATAGTTTACCAGTTGACACAGTTATGATATCTGTCATGGGGACCGAGATAATTGAGCTCACAATTGACAAAATACAAAATATGAAAGTTCTTAATTTCGAAAATTCGAAAGCTGGCCTAATATCATCCATGTGCCTTTGAAATTTCTACATTGTTTGAAAATAATCGTCATATTGCGGTTTTCGGAATAAAAATAGAGGAAAATTGATCATCTAACAAGATGAAAAATTGTCAAAAATCAAGAAAAATAGGCTAAAAATAATTATTTATAAAACTAAGACTAGAAAAATTAAAGGCGCATGGAACTTAACGATAAAAGACAACTACAAGCTTAATTATCCCGATTCTCGTGAAAAGGTATCAGAAATTTGTCAACTGATAAATTATTTATCATAACATCAACAATATTTTATCAGTTGACAAACTTTTGATATCTCTCATGGAAACCGAGATAATTGAGCTCGAAATTAGCAAATTGGCGAGCTTTCATTAGAGCAAATACGATATTTTATGTCTTTTTTTTTCAATTTCAATTCTCTCTCAATTGTCCAGTAACACTCAAAACTTTGGTATAAGATTTTAGATTTTTGTCACAAAAAAGTAAAAAAATGTGCAGGTGAAACAAGAAATTAAATTATGTGCCTTTCTCTCCTTTTCTGAAAAATATTCAATTAGTCCAGAGTTGTTTTTTGTTCACCAAGCGGCTACAAAAATACGAAAAATGAAAAGGACAATATATTTTTGTATGATAGACCCCTTAAAGACACCTATCATCACAATAGACGGAAGTTAGTTGTAAAAGGGTCAAACCAGTTGGGAGTTGGCAGTATGGTTCTTGTTTTTTCTATCAAAGTTCGAACAATAAATTGGGATCATAAATATGTCAAATAAGTCTGAAAATAAAGTCATTGCCTACATTTTACATCCTATGGGTAGGCATTCCAACCAAAACAAAAAATATGTTACCTTGTTTTCATGAAAACCCGTTGGATTAGCTAAGAGATATCTTTAGGGGAGCGATTCGCCAATAGATAAAAGAGGTATTTTTCATTTTTATCGGCATAGTAGAGATCCGATCAAAAATTACTCGTAATGAAACATTTTTTCCTTTAGAAAGATAATGGAAAATGAGGTCAAATAGGAATGAGGATTTTTTTCAACGTGTGTTCTGTCGAGCGTGACCAAAGAACTTGATATGTGGAGGAAAAGAAGATATATTGAAAAATATGAAACGACCCTCATTGCATCTTCTAGAATTTTCCATAATGTCACTAAAATTGATTGGCTTTTTTAGTCAAAAGCGGCAAAAAATATTGAGGAAAGGGAGAATTTTTCTGGAACAAGATGATAGGGAATGAGTCACCAGACGTTTTATGAAACATTTGGCCAAAGGATCGGAACAGCGAAAAAGAAAAAAGTATATGAGAAAGTGTGGTTGTGTTGTTCGAGAGACAAGTTGATTCATAGAGGATTGTCATGATATTTTTTCAATGACGACAGTCGGAGGGGGGAATAAACAGACGAAAAAAAATAGAAGAAAAAAATGGGGAGCGAGGAGAGTTTACAGATTGAGAGAGTTAGATGAGAGGAGGGAAAATAAATATTGTTGTTGATCAGTGACTAAGATAAATATTATGATTCTTCAAAGGAGTAAGAGAAACAATGTGACCTAGATTATAACTGGCAGTCTTTCTCAACAAAAAAAAATACTAAATAGAAAAAGGTCAATTAGACATACAAAAATGTATTTTTCCTTTGATTTTTGAAAATTTTAACAATTCTCAGTTTTTCCGATCTCTTTGAAATTTCTGGTTTGTATAAAACCGCCTGACATTGAAAACTTTGCATTCACAGAATTTTTAAAAACTCCTATTTTTCAGCGAAAACGTGTTTTGGAGTTGATTTTGAACATTTTCATGGGACTGGAGCTCGGCTGTAAAGTTTCAGATCCCTTTGAAAATGTTGGAGGGTCTGAAACATGCCAAAATTACATACTTGCGACGGGCCTTTAAGAAGTTGGTCAAAGGACCGGCCCGGGAGGCCCGGAAGGCAAGGACAGTCGGCGCCAGCTTCAAAATTAAAAAAAAAAAACTTTTTTTTTCGAAAAAATTTGTGTATAGTATCTAATTTTAAGCTGAATTGTAAATATTAAGTTATGCTTAAACAAAACTAAAAAAAAATAACGTTTTTGCTGACCTTTTTCCGAAGTTGGGATCGAACTGAAAATTGCATTTTTTTTTTGAAGCAAAATAACAAAAAAAATTTTCTGATAAATTTCGACAAAACAAATTCCTATCCGGGCCCTTTTTTTGTTGAAAATGCCTAGTTTTTCAGCTATTTGCCAACACCTGCTTTTTCAACCGTTTTCAGTTCAAAAACGGGCCAAAAAGGAGTGTTTTTCAAATATCGGCCAATAGCTCAAAAATAAGAATTTTTAAAAAGTCCTCTAACTGCGAAGTTTTTGAAATAGGCCTGCTGAACACCGTCCAAATATTCATTGAAAAATTGATGAGCTCCAACTTACTAGAAGGGTTCTAGATTCCTGAAAATGGTCAAAATATGCGAAAATCGGCTGAAAAATAGATTTTTGTTTATTTCAATTACCGTATTTCCTCTAATAGAAGCCCATGGGCTTCTATTTTTCAACCACTTCCTTAAGGTGGGCTTCTAATAGAGAAGGGGTACAATTAGAGGGTGGGCTTTTATTTTTCAATGATTTCTTTAAAAAAAATTGTTTATTCAAAAAATCAAAAATTCAGAAATTCGACAATTCGGAAGTTAAGAATTCTAAAATTCGTTGTTTTAAAAAATTTGAAATATTCTTTCTGTAATTCTAAATTTCAAAATTTCAAATTTATGAAATTCTGAGATTCTAGGATCTCAAAATTCAAAATTCCGGAATTCGCTCCGGAAAAAAGTTCTAAAATTCTAAAAATCTGAAATTCCGAAATTCCGCTTTTTAAAAATTAGAAAATTTAGAAATAGAGACACTGTCGAGTTTTAGAATCGTAGTTCTAAAAATTTTGTAATTTTGAATTACCCTATTTTTTTCTAATATAAGCCTGTGGGCTTTTATTAGAGGTGAGCTTCAATTAGAGGGTGGGCTTCTATTTTTCGAAGCATTTCGCGGGATGGGCTTCTATTCATGGTGGGCTTCAAATAGAAGTGGGCTTCTATCAGAGGAAATACGGTAATCGTTTCTTCTTTCAAGTTTCACTAAATAGAAAACGTTCTATGCGTCAGGTAGAAATTCAGAAAAGAAGTTGTGACTAACTCGTCTCTCGAGAAGTTGAAAAAGAAGGAAAGAAAAACTTTAGTTGACATGTTTTGGTGTCTAAAACTTGAACAGCGTCTAAGTTTCGCTAGCGATCTCTTTTTCTTCCTATTTTTTCCCCATCCTGTCAAATTCAGGAAAAAAAACGAAGAATAGCATGTCGGAAAGAAGACAACTTTTCTCCTCCTCCTCTGCTTTTTCCTCTTCTTTTTCAATTTTTTATTGAAACGGAACAAACGAACGAGGATGAGTAGAGGGAGAAGCTGCATTATTGTTGTTCTCTTGAATAACGAAAAATATTGAATAGTCCGGATTTTTTCTTATTCTTTAGTTTCTTCCCAAGACAATCGAGCATATGAAATTGAGTTAGAGAAGGATGTAGTCGACTGGAAAATCCAGAAAATCCAAGAAATTCCCCGTTTTTAGATTTTCTAGTTCTGGATAAATTCTAACTTTCAAAGAATTTATTTCTCTTTTCTGCATCATTCAACATCCTCGATTTCTAATAGGATATCAATTTTACATCACATCCGGTTTAGAGAAATATGTGTTTTCATGCCTTTCGGAGAATTCCGCGTTAAAAAAAATGAAAAAAAAATGAAAATGCAAGGAGCGGCGGCGGCGGCTCTTTTTTAACGAACTTGTATTGGTGCGAGAATGATGTGCAAACATCTTAGAAGGAACAAGCACAGTTGAAATGTTCAGTCTCAATTTAGTACGATTTTATTTTTACTAACTACTGAAATTTATTTTTTAGATTTAGCCAATCAAAAAATCAATCGACAAAAAAGTGTTTTGAAAAATAATGGGAGATAAAAAAGAAAAGAAAAACAAGAGGTATAATAATAACATAGTGAAGATCAGAGATCAGGGACCAATGCCATGAATATCAATGAGTCATAAAATTAATATAGAAAATTATTATTATTATTATCAATAAATATCACAAATTCGGGCGGGAAAAGAAGAGAGATATAAACGGAGAGAGCTTTGGAAAGGGTTATCATAGGAATTTGAGGAACATAGAGGTCAATCAGAATAAAGTGTACACAGAATACATACCGTTCCACTTTGAACCATTTTATCTCGATTTCTGTGAAAGACATCTAAATTTTGTCAACTGATAAAATGTTGGTGATATTATGATAAATAATTTGTCAGTTGACAACCTTCTTGTATCTTTTAAAAGAAACAAGATATATAAGCTCAAAGCCGACGGTCCGGAAAGCATTCTATTAAAGAATTTTTGTTTAATGATTTCATCTATGGTAAATCAAGCATCAATATTCGGGAAATTTCCATCCGCATCCAGTATGCGTGCCTCTTCCTGTGGACGCATCCATGCAATCGCTGGAGCACTCATTTGACTTGCTCGTCTTTGTTTTTTTGCCGACAATGGTTTGGAGCAATAGAAAGAGCCCTGAAGCAAGGAGTGGTATTTAGCTAGGGCCTGATGTCATGGGTCAAACATTTTTTTGCGGAATGCTAGTTGTTATGGTTAGTTTGGTTTGTTTTCCAAAGAAATATAAATTCTTTGATGCAGATTAGTGTTATTAGTTTTATGAAAATCTAAATTGAGAAAAATTTGAAAAAAAAGCTTCAAACCAATGCAATAAGGTATGTTTTAGCATCCAAATGCAAATACATACAGCACGGGTCAATGAGATATACAAAACGTGTTTTTCATTTTATTTATTTTGACTTTTTTTGAAGCTCATATCTCGTCTACCAAAATTCCGATCGGTTTGAAAACTTTAAAGGGTGTAAAATAGTACTAGATTAACAACATTGAATTAAAAGAATTTCTCGGAAATTTCTAGATTTTCAGCTATGTGCTGATTTTTGAGAGACATCACTTTCTCGCTCTTTTTGTATTGAAAATGTGACAACAGCAGTTGTCTTTCAGAAATCGGAAAAAAAAATATGAAAAACTAGTTTTTCAAAAAATCATATAAACGCAACGTCTGTAATCTAGGTTTGTTTTGCACCTTCCAGAAATTTCGAAATGATCAGACACGCGGCAGTCAACCTCCAGACTTCTGAAAATGGTCAAAACGGCAGAAAATCAACTGAAAAGCATTATTTTGTATATCTTATTGATCGGTACTGTGAATAGTGTTAGTTTTTAAATTATTTTTTCAACTCAATTCGAAAACTCAGCATAAAGCTAACAGGTGAGATTATAGCCAAGTTCATATTCAAACAAGCAAACCATAATCATCCAAAGCATCTGGTAATAGGGGATTAGGTAGGTTATTACAGCAAACATGCAAAATAACCTACACATACATCCATCTGATCCAAGTCAATACTTAGATCAATCAATGGAGGATCGTGCTCCAGAAAATCAGTGAAATGCCAGGGGAAGATGGGTAGAGTTGGTGGCATTTTGCCGTCCAGCGCGTCGATCACAGTGCGGTCCCAATTGATTTGGTCTCAAATTTTCACTTTACTTTGATCGATTATGGTAAAACTCACTTATGAGATTTTCCGACATTCCCACTCTTCTACAAACCGTACTAATGAGCCCACCCATAGAGAGTCGTCGTCCGCCAAGCCAAACAGTAATCTAAAAAACATCTTCTTTGGAAATTCAAAGACTTCGGCAACAAACCCCCTTCACATTTGTAACCTGTCTACCAGCATAATGCACCAATCGGAAAACGTCAGCAAGCTGTTCGACCAGAGCTGTGGTTAACCATAATCCAATGGTGATGTATATCAAGGTAGGTAGAAGGAAGTCCATTCGTCGAGGTACAATATCTCCGAGTCCAATAGTTGTGAGACTCCTAAAAATGTTTTTTTTTTGAGATTTTGGCGAAATGTTACCGTATTCCCTCTTATAGAAGCCCACTAAAACTGTCGAAAAAATAGGCTTCATAATCTCGATTCCTGTTAAAAATACCCAATTTTTATCAACTGATAAAATATTGGTGATTGTATATGAAATAATTTTATCAGTTGATAAAATTTTGATGTCTTTCACAGGAATCGAGATTATTGGGCTTAAGTGTGACGGTTTGGTTGGGCTTCTTTGAGAGGAAATACGGTAAGGGATATCTTACATGTAAGAAAAATATACACTGTCGAAATAGGTCAATTGGTTTTCCCATAATGGTATCACAGCAGAGCCAATGGCGATGAATACTACAAACAGACCAGCAACCAGCATGACCTCGAAATTTTTTAATTTTCGGTTTTTCATAAATATCAATCTCAATATATGTATATCAAAGATATCAATATTGTGTCAGATGATAAATTTCCGGTGATACTATGCCAGACATTTTTTCAGTCAACAGATTATTGATATCTTTCATAGCAACCGAGATAATCGAGCCCACGATGCACGTAAAGTGTTGGCGTTCATCAGAACAAATAAGTTTTTTGTTTTCCTGAACCTCCTTCCTCAATTCCACTGCATTTCAATACTATTTGCGCATCAAAACTCAAAATCTCAATTTTCAATGACCGATCCGGTGATCTTTTCCTTTCTTCCCAAAACAAAAGAATCTTCCTCTACATTCCATCTCATGGAATTTGTAACCCGACACTCATTCTGATCCAATGACACCCTCTCAGTATTTCTCATCAGTAACAATAAACAAAAAATTTTTTTTGTTGAGAACAATATCTAGGGACCCAGCTTACCTCCGCAATTTCTCTTAGAAGATGTTCGTCGCTCTGTTTTTTCAGCTCTCGCTTTGAAACCTTCTGGACCAGTGCCATGATAGCTGAAACTCATTTTTTGAGCCAAACTGGTTGTTCAGGATTACCTACCAGTTTTTGAAAATCTTCCTAAGTCAGCGATTGTAATCAGAAACAATGGAATACCAAATGCCCCATAAATCATCAGGAACACTTTGCATTGTTGAGTATGTGGAGTCACATTACCGTATCCTAAAATAACTTTTTTGAAAGTTTTAGTTCTAAAAAAAGGAATTATACCTATCGTTGTCAATATTGTGAATGAGAACAACACACTGGATGGAAAGGTCCATCTCTTTGGAACAACTTGAGAAGGCTCGTTGAAGATTAGATAATTGTCTAGTGAAATGTGAAGATTTGAGATGTTTCGGAGGAACATTCGGAGGTGTTCATTGATTTCGGCCACCTTAAAAATCTATCACGAATTTTAAAAGGTTCAATCAAACTCACATTCTCTGTAGTGGCTAGTTTCGCTATCACATCTTTTTTCAAATTCATTGCATATTCTCTAAAAATAATAGAGTTTGAGATCCAAAAATTTCGGAACCAACCGTTGCTTATCATGAAGTTCCGTTTCATTTTCGCCTTCCAACTGATGGAACACCCAAGCACCGGCAAACACATAGCACACGACAAAACAGTAGAGTGCCAAGTGACCAAGTGCGATTCGAAGCACATTTCGAAATTTCATCCAGGCGCACTTTGCTGAAAGATAACTGGTATGGAAATTGGTTGAAAAAGATCTGATGTGTTTTTTTCGAAAAAAAGCTCATAATTGAATTTAGAGCCGTTTTTATACTTGAACTTTGAGCTTAATTACTGTACATGAACACTATAAATGCCACCAAAATTGTCAATTTTGTGCCTTTGCATCTCATTTCTTGTGAAAGACATCAACTATCGGTCAACTAGTAAAATGTTTATTATAGCATAACAAATATTTTTCCGTGAACTATTTTCAATATCTTTCATAGAAATCAAGATAAATTAGCTCAAAATTAAAAGTGATCGAGGGGTTATTATATTAGCGTGCTCACGGTATATTGGTTTCTATGATAAATTTTATAATATGCATTTTTTAATATTATCACCAAATTCATTAGTTTCTAAAATTTTGGTTTTGCAGAAATCAAGGCAATCGAGCCCAAACTACGAGTCTAGTCGGCTCTTTTCAACTTTGTGTCGATTGATCTCGGTTCATGACAAAGATATACAAAAGTTGTCAACTATATAGATTTTTGTCATGATATCACAAGCATTTTATCAGTTGACACATTTTTGATATCTTTTACAAGAACCTAGATAATTGAGCTCTAAATGGACAAAGCGGTGAACTATCACGTGTTTTACGGTAACTGCTTTTATTGATATTTTTTGAAGCTTGAAAAAAACTACATGAGAGTTTTTAAGAAACCAAATCGAATTTCAGAGTTTTATCAAAATTAGTTAATTGCTACATACTCAATCGGCTCAACTATGAAATTTTAGAAAATCCCAAACCCATAGATTCCTTCTTCTTGCCCATATTTTTGAAAACTTGAATATATAGACTAAAGCCGCTGGTCACAAAAAGTCGAAATGGCAAGGTGGACGTCTAGACCTCTCCACTCCAAACAAGAAAAAAATTATGAGCCCCTCTCAAAACGATAATGGGTGGAGATGGATATAAAAGAATACAAGGGAGTGGGATTTGATGAGGGCTGGGGGGATCGAAATAGCAATTTATGAGTGGTTTCTATAGAAAATTGACCATTTTTAATACTCCTCTCTATGTCTCTCTTTTTGTTTTGCCTCGGTGCCTCATTTTGGCTCCGAATCTCGAAAATTTCGTTTTCCTTTTTTTCTTCAAATTTTTCAGGCAACGCTTGTTATTTTGACAATACGACAATGAGAAGAGGGAGCAAAGTTGGGGAACGACGTTTTTGAAAAAAAAAATACTGAAAGTACTAGAAGGTTTTTTTTGGAAAATGTTGCCCATTTTTAACAGTCACGTGGTACAAAAATGGAGTTTATGTAGTGCTCCAAATAAAACGAAAGAGGAATGGAAAAGGAAACTAGCTTTTTACGTCAGGCTCCCAAGAAAATTGAATCGAACTTTTTCGGAACTCGGAAATAAGTATGAAATATCGTTTGCGGAAAAAAACGCGTCTACTGGGAGAGAAAGAGAGCCCAAAACTTACAATTGGAAGTGTTACTGGTTCTAGTAATAGTTGAATTAGCCACAGATGTTTTGTGGGGAATAGATCGTCTCAACCCGAACATCTTGAACCAAGTACAAAAACTGACAACTTTTGTTGCTTCCGTTTTTGTCAGTCCGAAACAAAAAGTGGGTGGAAAAATGAGGAAGACGGAGGAGGAGGAAGAGTGGGTTCTTCTTCCTAAAACTGCCGGCAAAAAGTCAAAGTTAACATAATCTCATATGAAAAATGGCGCGACACGTTTTCTTTCGTCCTTTCGGTGGTTTTAAACACTCTTCAAGGCAAAGAACCTACTTTGAAGGGCAATTCTAAACAGAAAGAAAAAACTTTTTCGCGAGGTTTAACGCCCGCGAAGCTTTCTCATTAATTTTTTTGTTTCTAGAGTGCTTTGTTCTCTTGGAGGAGAAGTTCAAAAGAGGGCAACCCCGAGAACGCTACTTTTAGGGGGATTTTTTTGGAAAGCATAGTGACGTTTTTTTAGTCTGGTGCTCTATTGGACTATATAATTCGATTTGAGAGTTTTTGTTTTCTTTTTTGCTGTCTAGAAGAGAAAAAACAAAAGGACGAGGCAAAGAAAACCCTTCAACCACTTCCTCCGACTTTTTCATTATAATTATGATCAGGAAAATTCGGAACGGAATTCGGGATACGGTGGATTCCGAAAATTCCATAATCTTTATCGTCGGAATATTGTTATATTCCGATGTTCCAAAACGTTTTAAGCCGGAATATTCCAAAAATCTGAATTTTCTAAAACTGGGATATTCCGAATGTCCAAAATCTTCGAAATCGAAAAATTCCGGTATTCCGTAATTCCGAAATTCCAAAATTCCAAAATTTTGAATTTTCCAAAACTGGCATATTCCAAACTTCATAAATCTTTGAAATCGGAATAGTCCTATATTTCCGAAATTGCAAAATTTTTAAAACCGGAATATTCCGACATTCCAGAACTTCGAAATACAGAACTTTTCGACATTCCGAAAATCCGAATTTTCCAAAACCGGTATGTTCCGAAATTCTGAATTTTTCAAAACTGGCATATTCCAATGTTTGGAAATTTTTGAAATCGGACTATTCCGATATCCCGAAATTCCGAATTTTCCAAAACCGGAATATTTCAAAATTATAAAAGTCCGAAATCTTTTAAATTGGAACATTCCGATATTTCGAAATTCCGAATTTTCCAAAAGCGGAATATTCCGTGATTCGGAAATTCCAAAATTCCACATTTTTCGAATCGGAATACTCCAATATTACTAAATTCCGGAATATCCTAACTCCGAATTTTTGTCATTCCGGAAAATACCGCGAATAGGCCATTGCGAACACCTCTGCCTTTAACCACATCCTCTGGCTTTTTCATTATAATTTTTTGGAAAAAAATTTCTATGACAGAACAAAGCATGAAAAACAATAGACAATTTTGTCCATTGATTTCCTTTCCACTTCCTTCTGAAGAAAAATGTTGCAGCAGTTTTTTTTTTCGAATTCAAAACACGGATTGGAAAGAGGTAAGCAAGTTCAGCCAACCTAGGAAAATTGGTGTATTATGTATTATCCTCTAAGAACTTTATTTCCGGAATCATGTGTGCCCCTTCTCGAAAAAATTCGGTTTTCCGGAGTTTTCGAGAAAGAAAAATGAGTTGGCTGTATGTGTATGTGTCCCCTACCACGATGCTTCTTGCAATGGACGACGGTAGAAGTCGGTTTTCCGCTCGGTTGCTCTAAGGAGGCTCGCGGAGCTCTCGGAGCTTTCGGAACCTCCTGAGCACCCAAATCCAGTTGAGTATAGTAGTTAGGTCGAAATCGCATAGAGACGGTGGGATAGAAGGACGAAAAAAGTGGATAGAAATGAAAAGAAACAAAAAATTTTGAAACGTTCACACGATATAATGTAAATTGATGCCACTTTTCCTCTCCCTGCCCCTCACCACTCAAGAATATTCTCTTGCACATCTCCATGTGTCAAAAATGTAGAAACTGCTGGAAAAAGGAGGTGTCATTGAGAGCAGTTTCTTTGGGAGCATCGAAATACTGGTTTCGTTGGTTGAATGAAAAGAATCGGTTTGCAAAACTGTTGTTTGCATGACCTTTTGGAGCTATTCAGTCGTTTTTTTAAAGAAAAAACCAGGAATGAGACTTTTGCTCTTGAGGGGCTTTGTTTTAATAGCACCGTTGAGTGGGACGTTCTTGCGGTTAGATTCCTAAAACGAGGCTTTGAAGGTGAACCTGGTTCCCAGTCAATTCTAGATGTATACTTAAAATTTACCTCACACAATTACTAAATCGCATTTTGCCAAAATTTGGGGGAAGCTATTCAATTGAAAAACAGAACGAAATATAAATTTCTATTACTCCTAAAGTAAAAAACTATTTCTATACTCGAAGCTCAATTTCCATAAAGCCTTGAACGGTTAATTTTGAGCCCATACAGTATCAATAAAATATACAAAATCATATTTTTAGTTGATTTTGGACATTTTTCCATTTTCAGGAGTCTGTAGCTTGGCTGTGAAGCTCCCAAACACTCTCAAACTTTTGGAGGGTGTCAAACATACCTAGATTAAAAACCTTGCATCTACAGAATTTTTAGAAAATTTCTAGTTTTCAGCTATTTGAGGATTTCTTGAAGACACCCCCTTCTCTGCCTGTTTTTGTATTGAAAACGTGAAAAATAGGTGTCTGTCAGAAATCGACATAAAGCTGAAAAACTAGGAATTTTTAAATAATTCTGTGGATGCAGTTCTTAATGTAAAATTTTCAAAAATATTGGAAACATGACAGCCGAGCTCCAGACTCCCGAAAATGGTCAAAATGGCAGAAAATCGACCGAAAAAATATGTTTTTGCATAACTCATAGATCGGTACTGTCTTTAAAAAAATTAGAAAACATTGCAGTCAATTCTAGATGCCTAATTTCAATTTACATCACAAAATTCCCAAAATTGCTTATATAATTTTTAAAAATTTTACGATTGAGTAAATCATGAGTTCTTGATCAACTTCACAAAACAATTCAACAACCTGGTTCCAAAATAAAAAAAAAACGAAAAAAGAGTTTCTCAACAAGGAAGAGTGAGTTTTTTGTCTGCTCAACCACCACGGCCATCATCATCATCATCATCACCCCCGGCCATCACCACCAATAAAACGCATTTTTGTGTAATTAGGGAAAGCTGGTCCCTTTAACTTGAAAGAAAAAAGAAACTCGACTCAACTCGCACTCTCTACGATCAGAACAGAACAAAGAGAATAAAGAAGAGAATCGAAACTTCAAAATTTGATTATCAATCTATGACAAGTTAAGAGGGGAAAAAACGTTGAAAAAACTTCATGAAAAATAAGTGAAAAATGTGAAAGGCACACGATTTTAACGACGCAAAGTGAGTGAGACAAACTCACAAACTGAGATTTTTGAGACTTTAGGGGCTCTTAAAAATTTGCGAAGCGTGATAATTGGAGCATGTTATGCTCTCAAAACTCCTGGAAGTTGGCCTCGCGCGGCAAGTTGAAAAAGTCTCTTCTATAAAATATAAAATTTTTACTGGCTAGTGAGATTGAAATAAAAAAAGGAACACCAAAAATTGCATTGTTCTCTGGTTCTGAAGAGATCAGTAAGAAAAAAGAACAAAAAGTTCATCGCGTGTCCAGAATACGGAAGGCTACCCAAAAATAAAAATAAAAGAAGTGTAGTCTAAGCTGACAGCGACCAAAAAAAATGCTCGTTTCATCTGAAAAAAAACACAACGTGAAAAAAGTTTCTGGGTTCGGTTAGCACTTCCCGAAAAACCCATAAAACCACAGAGAAAAGCGGTCATTTGAAACCGGGGCCCGCATAAAAACTCATTTCGCACCACAAAACCCCAACACTAGATCCGAAATTCACACCCATAGTGCGTTGTTTTATAATCACTATCGGATAGGGTAATTGGGTTTATGTTGATCAAAAAACTGAATTCAATCAAAAGTTTGTTATCGAGACAAAATAGAAATTAAGAATGTTATTACAGCCATAACGTAGCACCAATTATACAAAAAAAAGTTGATTTATACAAACGAGAGGTAAGAGACAGTAAAAAAACCAGGACAACTCGTTTTTGAATTTTTAAATTACTAGATAACTGTTGAAACGATATGATTTAAGTCTGTATTAGTCGATCGATATTTGATGTTGCTGGCAATAAGTTTGCTAAAGTAAAACACGTCTCCAGCCAGTTATAGAATCTGTTCCGCTTTCAAACTTCTAGGAAAGTTGAACATGAGAAAAGGAACGCCTCATTCTACTGGTAGGACTTTACTGGTCAGGACTAAAGTTTTTGGAAGGAATTTGATTTTTTAATTCATTTCGATTAAGACATCAACGATCCAAAAGATTTGGTTCCAGTATCGATGAGTATACCCTTAAGGCTTTAGAACACCATCATTCACCTACACTTTCAGCTTAATTATCTCGATTCTTGTAGAAGATATCGGAAAACTGTAAACTAATGAATAAATGGAGACATTATGATTAATATTTTATCAGTTGACAAATGTTGAATATTTATGATAGGAACCAAAATAATTCAACTCAAGTTATGATAATAGAAAATATTTACATAAAACCGAATAAGAATTTGAAATTTCCAGTTTTTTCAGGTGTCCTCAGAAAGAAGCTTCCAGAAACTATGTCATATTAATTTTGGATAGTTCACAAAAAGTTATGGATAGTTCACAAAAAACTAGAAATCTCAGCATGACTTACTCATCCCCCTTTAGAATAGACGAAAAAACAGTTACCGGAGTTCCTCTTATTTAGAACAATAATAAAACTTCGAGCTCAATTATTTCAATTTATATAAGTGATAACAAGAATTTGTCAACTAAAAATGTTAGTGATACTATGAAAAACATTTCACCAGTTGACCATTTTTTGGTATCTCTCATAAAAGCCAAGATAATTGAACTCAAAATGCAAGTAGAGGGTCGCACTTTATTAAACCATATTCACAGTATTTTAAAACGCCAAAAACTACGTTTTCGGAATTTCCTACCATTCACTTCTAGAACAAACTAGCAAATCAAAAGAACCTGATGAGCTGATCTCTATAAAACTCATTTATCAATATTGTTTTCTTTTTTGTTCTTTTGTTTCCTCTGGAGCAACTGCTGTCATTTTTTATATTGCCTTTTGTTATCACACAGTTAGGGAGCTCTCCAATCATTTCAATTTATCTTTCCAACCTGGACTGATTTTTATTTCTGTTATCCAGTAAATTCCATACAAAACAATGAAACTCACAATCATCTTCGTCTTTATCCGTTAGTTTCGTTGTCATAGGCAGATCCTGGAATACCATCCCGCCACGACGCTCGATGAAAGAACGTTCTAACGCGAATCTTGGTAACCAATCCAGTTTGAAAACGTGATGAAGGTACAAACAAAAAAACGAAGAATACCAAGAAGATGGGAGGGATGGGGCGTGAGAAAAGAGATCCACACTTTGTCTTACATACTTTTTCAATAGGTGCTCTGGGCGACCAGACAAAAATGCATGGCTTAATTGGATTGTACTCAACTTCAAAGGAAACAATGAAACGACAAAAAAAAGACGAAATACGGAGTTGTTGTAGCGGCGACAGAGAGAAAGAGCCAAAATTTTTGTGTTGAGTGAATCAAAAAAAAGTTTGAAAAAGGGGGAAAAAGTTTCTTTCCCCTTCGTCTTCATCAACGTGGTTTTCGGAGGGGTGACACTGTCTCGCGGGAGCTTCAATTAGACAATTCCAGCAGAGAAGAAAAGAGAGCCCGGCTTTTCGATGCTTCTTTTTTCTGTCGTCTTATTCCATTATGCCAGATGGACGTAAATTTCCGACCCAGAGATCTGATACAGCATTGTGATGAGCCAAGGTCATCATGATTCACGCAATTAGGAGAACCATGAAAAAGTGAAATTACTTGAAAAAAAAAGAAGTGAGAAGAAAATATTTATAGTGGTCTTTCGTTTGGTGGCAATATGCAATTTGCACTTTGAAGAGTAGGTATGATTGTTTGTGTTATAATATCAGATATTGATGTTTGATGTGTATAAGAAAGCCTCAACTAGATTGGCAACAAGGACTTGACTTTGAAAACCGAGAAAGTTTCAAAAAATGAAAAACATTATTTACAGTAATGAAATCAACAAAAAAAGAAAGGAAATAGAACCAAAAATACTGAATCAGGAGCAATTGCTAAAAAAATAGGGAATTTGGGTACAAAATTGGGGCCATTGGGTTACAAAATACCTGAAAAATCAAACTTCGCCGAGAAATAAGTGCCTAGAATTAAACCAAAAAAACGGTCCCATCATCGGACCGCCGGTCCCAACGAATTGCGACATCGGTCCCATTGTTTCGACAACGGTCCCAATGTCCCGAGAACAGTCCCAACGTTCCGACAACGGTCCCAAGGGTACGAGAACGGTCCCAACCAGACTTAATCTAGAAACCCTATTGGAATCTTCGGAAGTTGTAATTTTTGTTTCAACTAAGAAACGTACTTTAGCAACAAAAACGAACATTTTGCTGATAATTGAGAATTCCAGCACTTTTTACTGAATTTTTTCAGAGTGTATTTGGTTTATAGTTATAGGCTTAGGCTGAAACGCTTTGTTCACATCAGTGCCGGGAAAACGCGTTTTGGCCGAACCCTACAATACAAAAAATGTAATATTTTGTGAAAAATTCCTGTCAAAAAGTATTGAAATTCCCAAGTATAAGTAAAATGTTAAACTTTCCAATGGATTTTCAAAAGACCATTCCGTTTCTCAGTATTTCGGGAATAGGGTTTCCAGATTAAGCCTGGTTGGGACCGTTGTCGTACCCTCGGGACCGTTGTCGTACCCTTGGGACCGTTGTCGGAACGTTGGGACCGTTATCGGAACAATGGGACCGTTGTCGCAATTCTTGGGACCGGTGGTCCGATGATGAGACCGGCGGTCCCGTTTTGGGACCGTTCTTCCCGGAAAGAGCCAAAAAATCTCGGATTAATTATCTGAAACTATCCGAAATTTTCAGATAAACGGGTACCCGATCCTTTGACTCCGACCAAGCCAGTTCCTCATATTAATTACACTGAAAAAGTCCTCTCAAATTTGAGCTAAGAATAAAATTGTAAAATTGTCTGCGGCGACGTCTATGTGTAATTGGCTCCAACTAAACATCGGAATCACAAATCGGGAGATTTCTTACTTTTTTCTTGGTTTTTATTCTGTTTTTCATTGTCACATTGTTGGGTAACAAGAAAAGCAATCAGCTGGCTGAGACTTTTTTTTTTGTTCAAATTGTCTTTTGGAGCTCAGTTGATTTGCTTATTGGAGTGTATGTGTTCTGTCTGACACCTAAAAACATGTTCAAAATTCTCAAGGACAAAAATATTTTATATTTTCCATTTTTCTTTTAATTTCAGGTTCAGGTTTTGTTGTTTTGTTGATTTGCTTTCTTTCTCTTCTATTTCTCTTAAAGAAAAATGTATTTTTTTGAACAAATAAGCAATGATGTAGAGCTCCGAATGGAAAAAAATATCGCCATGCATTTCTGAACTAGAGTTTACTGACTCGTTCGTATGTGTGTGTTCTTCATTTTGATCTCCATGTCTGGTAGTTAGTCGCCGTTTGTTTTAACCAGGATGTTTAAATTTATTTCCGCTTTTATATTTGACATCTAATAATAAGAAAAAAGTTCTAAATCTAGAAATTTCTTTTTGCTATTATTCATTTTCAGTTTCATTTTTGTCACCGACTACTTCACCTGCTTCTTTTTGTTTCTTCGCTTTTTTGCTTTCAGACTGATTCATATTGGTATAGCTTTTTTTCCTCTAGATATGCCCATATTTCTTTTTTTTTTGAACGAACCTATTGGCACAAAATAGAAAATCAGAAAAATGAGTTTTGGCGCGTTATGTGTTTGTCTGTTACCCTTCCGCTGAAATCAGAATCTTGATCCAAGAATGACGTTAATTCAAAATTGATTTGGTTTCCATTATTAGCTGTAAGTTGAAACATGATTCTAGTACCAATAGAGGACGTTTCGACATAAAGACAAAGTACGTAATAGGACATGACATGAGACCGTTCACCATCTGTGTAAACACTGGGGGAGTTCTTATAATTTCCTTTATCCACCTGTAGCGGATATGGCTAAAAGTTTGACATTTTTTAATTGTATAGGGTTGAATTGGCATGAGGTACGTTTGTTTTAGGTTTTCATTCCTATAACATTTTTTATCAAATTTTTTAAAGTCGATTAACGATACTGGAATTTTTATATTCCTGGAAAAAAACATAAATACAGTAAGGTCAGAATTACATTTTTCAAATTAGGTTTTCGCTCTGGCCTTATCAATTTGAAAATTAATCCCAACTCCAGGAATTTTGAATTTCACATGATTTTTCGAAATTTTTTCAGATGAATTCTGAACCTCCAATTATGCCATATTTGAAGTAAATTTTAAAATCTAGAACATTTATAACTTTTTGCATATTCAATTTGGAATCTTGTTTACGAAAAATACCTGTTTCCGGAAAGTTCAGAAAATTCCCAATTTTTCATTAAACCTTTTTTCTTACTTCCATTTATTTCTAATTTTTGTGAGTTCTCTGCTCGAAGAACTACAGTTTTAAAAAAATAATTTGATCCATAAAAGGAAAAAAACCGTCCCATAAAACTACCGTAGTCCTTCGAACTTTTTATTCTAACAAAACTTTGAGTTTTCCATTTTCGTGATTACTCATTTTTATAGCCACTCAATACTGATTACTTGGAATCTGGGAAATCGCAAAAAACCGTTATATGACTTGAAAGAGTCGGATTTCTTTATTCAGTATTCTGTGATTTCCTAAATACCGACATTAAGCTTTTCTTCCATTTTGACAGGCGTTTTAGTAAAAAATAGCCAACCAAACAAGAACAAAATATTTTTCAGTTTGATCAATTTTTGAAACGCATGTATTCTATGATTTTCCATTAACCTTTGGAAAAATTACAAAAACCGTTGAGACAATTTGAAATAATTTATTTTTGGCTTTAGTTCCGGCTTGTAAACACAGGGAATCATTAAAACAACAGAAATAAAAATTAGTCTTAATTTTGAGCTCAATTGATATTCAAAGAGCAGTTTTCTCTTGCTTCCAAAAAAGATATCATCCCTTTTTCAGCTTTCTAGACTTTCTTATACTTAGTTTATGCATATTTTGCAACTTTTCAAAAAATTTTCAAATTGTACACGTGACTTTGAAAAATGCTTTTTCCTGAGTCATATAATTAAAATCATGGGAAGTTTGTGTACTCATTGGACCAAAAGTGAAAGAAAAGGACTAAAGTAAAGGTGAAGGTGTGATTGATCACTTCCACTTATTTCTGAATTTGTGAACATTTTAAATATAACTTTAGTTTGAATTTTAAAAAATCATAATTGAGTATTTTCCGATAAATTAGTCATTTGGCAATTTTCAAAAATCTAAAAGTCTGCTTTCAAGCGTTTTGCAACAACAACCACAAAAAAAAACAAATTGATGCCAATCACGTTGCGCGAGTAATTAAAATCCTTCTCGCTTATCAACGCTCGTATATCACCTCACCTCCCATTTCCTTCAATTCGGTTGCGGAGAAAAAAAAACTACCACGCTAACATTGAAAAAGCGTTTAATACTTTTTGGTCTTTTTTATCTTCTTTTTTTTCGAGATTTCACTTTTTATGTCTAGCCGCCAAGTTGTTACTCTTCACTAGTCACTAGGAATACCAAATGAGAGTGCACCTATAATTTTTTTCTAGTGCCATCGTGACTTACATAGATGACCACTCTCGATTCCTCGCAAGTAATGTAACCAGTAATTAAGAAAAAGATTATACTCGTACCCCCTTGTTTAGTTAGGGCTTTTTAATCTTGTTCTTGTTCTAAATGTCTCGGACGTGTTTTCGAAACATTACCTGGATTTTTTTTTTGTTCTGTTCTCTCCCGCAATTCCGAAAATAAAGTAATTAATTTTTATTGCTCAAAATCTCCTCATTCATAAATGTCATCATCTTTTTTTTCCGCGCTCTTTTCCTCCCGAATTCCAATTTCGAGTGACATTTCCGACGTTCAAATTCCAAATTCCACTGTTCCGATGAGCGAAATTTCATTTCCCGATTCTTTTTTTCTTTTTGCAAGTTCCTTCCTTCATTTATTTTTAGTTATTATTTCTTATTGTCTGGAAGAAAATCAATATTTACAGCTGTTCAGCGACCGTCAGGTTTAGTCCACCTGTTTTTTTGGCATATGTTTATTCCCCCTTTTCACTACATATGTTCATTTGTTTCCAGACAGAGGAACATCTTGGGTCCCTAGATTTTGATTGAAATTTCAGGATTAGTTAGGAATTTCTTATTTTGAGATTTCTGAAAATTTCAGAATCCGCTCGCCAGTTTCAGCCAAGTTCAGTACCTTGTTTTTGTGCTAAAGAAGCAATTGTTAAGAGGATTTTTTAACTTCTACGACTTTTAAAAACATGAAATTAGTAGTTTTTCCCTTAAAGTTAAACGAAATAATTTTTTCATGTTTTAGACATATTAATGGGGCCATTTTTACAGATTTCCATTGAACACAAAAGCCCAGGTAATTGAAAAATGTGAAATTTGAAAAAAATCGAGAAATTATCTGAAATATAGAATTTCATCCAGTTCTAAGTATAATACAACAAGTTTTTTGTTCGGAAACGTTATAGGATTTAAGAAAATCGTTTCGACAATCCCTGTTTTGCACCGAAATTTCGATTTTTGGTACTAAAAATTGTATAACTCGCTGAAACTGACGAGCGGATTCAAAGACTTTCGAATGTTTCTAGATAGACCATTTTTTAAAAATTTGAATTTTCTTTCCTTCCCGCCCGCACTTCAGTTCCTTATTGGATTCGGGAAACATACGTATTCATTCTGAAAATGACACGAGACAAATAGAACGCCATTTTTCTGAATGCATATGTATCCATCTCTATGAAAAGTATTTCTCATTTTTCTTGACTCTCGTCAGTTTTTCAATTTCCGCTGCACGCGGTGGCACTGAAACTATATTGCTTTCTTTGTTATTTCCGATGAACTGTGAACATCGGCACGAAGGACCATCTTTTTCTGAAAAGTCGACATTGACCTCGTTGCACCAGTACAACCGTGGGCGAGAAAATGGGCGGGAGGAAAGGAGATATATATGGTTAGTGAGAAACATGCTCGTTTCGTTTTATGAGATGAGGGGTGTAGGTCTTTTTGTTCTTTTTATTTTCTCGATTTTTCAGACGTTTTTTATTTTGTAATGTTGGTTGCCTTCATCGCTTCCCCTCCCTGTTTCAGGCCCAGGATCCAAAGATACGTCAAATAAAGGTACATCGACAGTACATCAAGTTCTTAGGGTACATTGAAAGGGTACATGGAGTCTTAGCTTAATCATACAATTTTGAGGAAAAAGCAACATAGTCTGTAAAAAAAGAATATGGTTTGTTTTGTCCTTCCACATGTACCACAAAATCTCATTTACCCTTGGCACAAAAGTACCCCAAAAACTAGATATACTCTTTCTCGATGTACCATTTTTTTTTTTTAAAGTGCGATGCCACGTGTTTCCTGTCAGTACTTTTTTCCCCCTTCAGGATCGAAATTTTGAAACTTGCATATCATATGATGCCTCCTTCAGCTCTATCTCATTTCATATTATAGTGGACCCATCTCATCCTAATCTCTCTCTCTCTCTCTCTCTCTCTCTCTCTCTCTCTCTTTCCAACCAAAAATATTATATTTCATGTCCTTTATTTTCATTTTTCTGACCTCGCTCTCCCTCTTGGAATTAAAAAAAAGAGAGCATTTTTTTCGCATTCCATATCTTTCATCGAGTCTTTCATAAAACAAAGTTTTCAGAACAAACGAATGTTTTATTGTTTTTATTGTTTGCTACTGTGCCACCCACATGATAAAAAGAAGCGCATCCTCCTCTTCAATCTTTGGTATTTTTATTTCTTTGATTCTTGACTCTTACCATTCCACTTCTGAAATTCAAAAAAAATTCCAGAGCAAACATGGGAGCCATCTACAAAGAAACCGACTACTGCGAGTCAATCTTATTGGTGTACTGCTCGGACAACGACACACCGGATACGTTCTTCCCAGCAGATCCACGTCTCGTGCAGGCTCATCGCGATTCACAGAACGAGCCGAAGCAGCCACCAACTCCACCAGTATCGCCAGTTTCTGGAATCACGACTCCATCTACTACTGCTATTCCAGGGGATATTTGGGAGCAAGACAGATCACAAACTCCATCACCAACGTTTGATATCCCAATGTTCAATGATATGGTGAGTGACGGGTATGGAGGTTATACAGTAAACACTCTCATACAACGATCCTGCTAATTTTCCACTCTGATTGGGAGACAATTTATCTTGGTTTCTGTTGAAGATATCATAAAGTGGTAAACTGCCAAAATGGGGGGGGGGGGGTGGGGCTGAAAATGAACTGTATTAGGAAGGTTCTATTAGAGTGTTGACGTTATGTGCCAGTTGATATGCACGAAGAAATCTAACAGTGAAACGTTTAGTTGAGTACTCTTTTTTTTCAAAATTCAGATCAAGTGAAATTAAAAAACAATGTGTTTTGAGATTTATTTATGCAAAACTATGTTTGGCGGTACCTAGCTGCTTTCTCATCCTAATCAAAAAATCTCCAAAAAATTGAGATAGTGCAGTATCATATCCGGGTGAATAATATTTTTTACATTTCGTAGTACCTTTAAAGATTAAATTAAATCGGAGTTTCTTTCAAAGAAGAAGCCGATTTCGCAGTTAAAAAAATGCTTATCAACCAATGTGTTCCCAAGAATGTACTTGTCCTAATGTACAGTTTGTTGACCAATTTCTTTTGCAGAACCAAAACATTATGTTGATCAGATTTTTTGAAAAAAAAATATCAGGAATTCAAATTGTGCGTTTTGTGTTGTCGAGAATTTTCGAAAGCAAAAATCCACTGTCAAGAAAAATTAATAAAACAAAGTGTGGAGAGAAGCAGAATCCACAGTTAGGAGCTTATCATTCGGCATATATTCTTTGATTCTATAATGACACGCGATCAAAAAAAAAAAAACAAAACAATACCGTAGTTCATTGACAGGAAAAAAAGAAATTTGATTTTTTAAAATAATGTTCACAAATTTTCATATTAAATAAATTAGAAAGTTTGCCAGTTTGACGTTTTTGAACGCGGTGAGGGAACCGTTAAAAAAAAAGAATATTTGGAAAATCAGAAGTTTTTTTTAAAATTTTCTCAAATTTTTAGATAGTTATAAAAACGTCTGGTTGCTCTATTCAATTTTTATGGTATTTTCCCTACCCTAATTTTTTCCAGGCTATCACCGAGAATGACAAAAACAGGATCATCGAATCACAAATGAATGTACAGGTCGACTCGCCAACGCATCACGAAATCGGCCAGAACAACAACGGTAATTGGTTGAAAACTTAATTGCAATAAATGCTTTGATCTAACCTAGCATGGGCTTCGAATTCTGTTGATTCACGCATGGGGTATGCACGATCTTTCAAGTTAAACAAAAAATAGCACTCACTGCTTTTCGATTCACATCGGGCACATAAATATGTACCTAAACTAATAAGATACTGGGATTATGTTTAAGAATTGGGAATGTGTTTGGTTTGAAGAAATGGCTGAACAATCTTCATTAGAGTACGGTTTGCTGTGATGGTAAATACAATTAGCAACAAAATATAACCGCTAATGAATTAAAACGGTTATCTGGAACAAGAATAAGGAAAATAAGGAATTTCAAAGGACATCGCTGGAACAATGTTTTCGTACACTGGACAAGCCGAATTTCAGAACAGGAAAACTTTTTTGGTGCTGAAATTCAGGAAAAGCTGTTAGGGAACTCACAAATGCTTGATGTATTAGGTTGGCGGGAAAGTCTTTGTCACTCTGTTTGTTTAATCACTGTTCTCGTATATGGAGGCTGTGTATGATATCGACTCTAGTGAATAACAAGGTGATAAGAACCTTCCATATAAACAAGTCCCCATTTCCTTCCCTGCTCCTCATCTGTAATTGAAACGATATGTTTGTTCCCACTGCTATTCACATCAGACATGTTTTGATTTACCTCTTCCTATCTCACACCACGATGAAGGATTCGGAAACTTTCTTGAAGAATGTGTACAACACACATGCCCCTCACTACAATACTATTCGCAATTGGTTCCATCGTTTCGAAAAAGATGACTTCTCGCTCGATGAAAAGGATCGCTCTGGGAGACCCCGTGAGTTGGATTTGGACAAGCTGAAGCACGCATTGCAATCGGATCCATTTCAATCTAGCCGTGAACTAGCTGTCACATTCGGAGTTCACCATAGCACAGTCCTTGAAGGTTTGAAGTCTCTTGGAATGAGAAAACTTTTTGGTCGATTCATACGTCATCACCTGACTCAAGCCAACCTTGACCGCCGAGTCGACGATTCGATTACTCTTCTCACTCTCCACGCGGGCGATCGATGGCTGGACCGGCTAATAACCGGAGATGAGAAGTGGGTCTTCTACGATAATCACCACAGGAAATCCCAGTGGGTTGGAGAAGGAGAGAGCCCACAGGATGTCCCCAAACCCGACCTTCATCCGAAAAAAGTTATGCTCTCTGTGTGGTGGGGAGTGGACGGCCCCAACTACTGGGAACTTCTGCCCGAGGGCAAAACAATAACTGGAGACCTCTACACTACTCAACTACGAAACCTCAAGAAAGCAGTCGACCGTTCGGCCCTGAAAGACAAGAAAGTGTACTATCAACATGATAACGCTCGCCCACATGTTTCGAAACAAGTGAAGCAGGAGCTGATGGGATATGGATGGAATGTTCTCCCTCACCCCCCGTATTCTCCTGATCTTGCTCCTTCCGACTATTGGTTATTTGGCGATATGACACGTGCCTTCGAAGGAAGAAGCTTCAATTCCCGTGGAGCGGTCGAAGCGGCACTCAAACAATACTTTGCCTCACGCCCGGCTGGATTCTACCGCAATGGAATCCATAAATTGAGGGAACGTTGGAGACATGTTGTTGATAATGATGGACAATATAATTAATTATTCGGTTATTTTTTCTTTGAGAAATAAACTATTGAAAAAGTGACAAAGACTTTCCCGCCAACCTAATAAAACATTATCGATTTCCGACCGCTGCTTCAAAGTGCATGTTTTCAGCTAATCCGTTTCAGCTTACAAGTGTGAAACAAAATAATGCAAAGCATTGATTTTACTCTCCATTCAGACGTCTCTCCCAAAAAATCAGTCTCCTTCGCTTTGACTATTGAATTCATCGAGTACCGAAAATACTCGCCTCCTAAACGTGCTGGCTTCTTCAACAACAGAACCAAAAATCTGAATTCTAAGATCTCCTTGCCAAAACGCCTTTTCTGGAGAAACCAGAAAATTGGACAGTCTGAGATGAAGGCGTGCCACGGATGCTACATCTGTGAGGTGAAAATTGATGAGCGCCCATTGCAAGTTGAGGTACATTAGGAAAACTGATTTTTCTACAAAAACTTACATTCCAGACTTGCCAAAACACGGGATTTGCATCTGAAGCGCGCAACAAAATCTCGTCCATGTTCCGCCGGGTCCGCAAGCTGTCTTCTCGCATTTTCTTCACCTGAACATTTCATTGATTACATTTCCCCTCTTCTCCCACCCTCTGACCAGCCCAAATTCACCATTTCTATGTACAGTGTCGTTTTGATAGGTAACGAAAGCGATGGTGCCGTTTCTTTATGGGTTTAGAGCCCTCCTGGCTAATTTTTATTTCTGTAGCAATGGTTTTTCAATAAATAAACTTCAAAACTGAAAATAACAAATTTTCGCCATCTTTTGTGTTGTAATTGAAAAGCCTAGCGTTCAACAAATCGACCCTTCTGGTAATTAAATCTTCTTCTAAGCACTTCACTGATCTCTAGACCTTATCTCACCAAAGAAGTTCAATTTTTGGAATAAAACCTATAGACCAAAACCATCATGTCTATTTGAAACGGCATTTTAACTTCAAAAAAAAAATGAAAATTCGGGGAATTCCTTCAGTGGATTTGAATAATCATCATCCAAAGTTTGATCACATTATCCAATTTTTTATTTTTGATTTTTTCAGAATCTCGTGAATTGTTCAAAATTTCAGAAAATTCATTTTGTCTTCCAACAAGCTCATCAGTGAAAAATATATTTACAATATCTAATGATAGCCACTCCTTAATATGTGTTTAGAAACATCAAACTGGGTTTTGACATCCGCTTCGGCGAAATGATGTTTGGATTGTGGTTGGCTGTTTATTATCAGCTTTGTGTAGTGAAATCCACTGGGATATATAAACCTGATGTTACAACCAAAATACCAAAATATCCAAGATAAAAGTACAAAATATCTGTGACCGTGAATTGAATTAATACATTTGGAATAAGCTCTGTGATGTTTCATATAGAACTCTGAGAAAAAAAAAATTGCATTCATATTCCTTTTTTTTGCTACAAACATTTTGAGCAGTATTTTTCAACAATGTCCACAGCGAAAGATCTTGAAATGTTTTTTTTCAGAATGTCAAGAATAATCATACATCTTCTAATGTGCAAAGTTGCAAAACTTTTCGCGATGTTGTATTTCCCGCCTCCGGAAATGTGAAAATTTATTTCCTTTTCAAATGATCACTAGAACAGAAAATTTTTCCGATTCGTTGGCCTTTCAGGCGACATAAAACAGATTATATTTCCGGGTGTCTGAAAACGCAAATTGCACTATTTGATCCTACCATTCAAAATTTTCAAAAAGTAGTTTCTTGAAATTCTAACAAAACTGACAAATCGACACTTTTCTGCGGCATATGTTGCCATCTGTCGCCATTTGCCAGTGTCAGGAATGTTCAAACACTCTTATTAACTTTATGAAGTAACAGATGCAAAGATGCTCTGTTGCTATGTCTCACATGAATCTGAAATATCAACTAATGTGACCACTCTAATACAGTGCGTCCTATAATGATAGGAAACAATAATGATAGGAAACCCCCTGTTTTTGACCATAACTTGAGAACGAAAAAAGATATCGAAAAACTATTATTTCATCGTGATTCCGTAAAATCTCATCATAAAACATGTTTCTGGTGATTTCCGAAATCATTGGAGCAGTTTTCGGGATTTTTTGAGCATTTTTCTAAAAATCCTGTGTTGACTTATAAAAATCCTCGAAACTAGGTCAAATGTGATATGAATCATAACCAAAAACACTGAACATGATAAAAAACAACGTTTTACATCTTTTCTAGTGCTTGAACGTTTTTTTATATGTTCGAAAATTTGAAAAATAATCGGTTTTTGAAAGGAGTCCTATCATTTTTGAACGGTCGAAATTTGCTCATTTTCTAGTTTACCGCACGGACCAAACCGGAAACGTGTGTCCCGAAGTAATTTTTGATTTCAAGACAAATGGCGTTTACAGTTTTTCGATATATTTTTTCGTTCTCAAGTTATGGTCAAAAACAAGGGGTGTCCTATCATTATTGGACGCACTGTAGAATGCCCACCATTCCGTCAATTTTGAGCCAATTCATCTCAGTTCATGGGAGAGATATCAAGTAGTAGTGAACTGGCAAAATATTTATCAAATTATCAATAACATTTTGTTAGTTTACTACTTTTTGATATCTATCACAGAAACTAAGATAAATTGGCTCAAAGTCTAATAAAAGAGATGCATTCTATTATATTTTTACAATATCTCGAAATTTGAAAAATTCCGTTGATCTACGTTTCAATTCCCACAAAAAATAGACCTAGTACATGTTTTCTACCCCTACCCCTATGTCGTTCTCAAATCAAAGATATTACAGAAAAACTACTAAGTTCTCTCAAGCTTCCAAAAAACTAAATTTCTAATTGTTTTCAGAGAAAATCATTAATAAAGGTCGAAGTATTATTTTTTCAGCTACACCTGACGCACTTTATACTCTACTTATAATTTATTATCAGTTTCAATAATAGTGGTTTTTGCAAGAAATGCAAGTATTGTTACTGATAGTGAGCATAGATACCATTTTTTGTAGGATCCATCGTTGTTCTGTTTTTCTTGAAAACAATTGTTTTATATCAAAATTATCACGTTCACTATGTGAAAATAGATAATTCGAGTAAATATAAACAACTTTCTCGTCCCTTGTGTTCCTTGTCAGCCGAAACCCCGCCCCTAAACTGCTTTTTCTCCGCCCCTTTTTATCTTTTCAAGGAAATACGTTGTTCCATCATTCTTCTTTGGTTTGAGAATCGAAACGACTCTCCAAGTTGTTTCCTCCGCTGGAACGACGTCGGAGACTTTTTTCTTCTGAGGATCGGTAAATTTAATACCAAACCGGAAACGTGTGTCCCGAAGTAATTTTTGATTTCAAGACAAATGGCGTTTACAGTTTTTCGATATATTTTTTCGTTCTCAAGTTATGGTCAAAAACAAGGGGTGTCCTATCATTATTGGACGCACTGTAGAATGCCCACCATTCCGTCAATTTTGAGCCAATTCATCTCAGTTCATGGGAGAGATATCAAGTGACGTTCTTGACGACAAGTTCACCTGTTTTAAGTGAGTCAATATTAGGATTTTCAGAAAGATTGATTTTCAATAAGCAGTGGGCAGGAACTTGATTGCTTGGCATCTGATTCATTAGGTATATCTCCGTTTTCTTCTCTGCAGTTCTCCGAATCGGTACTATTCCTATAAACCTAGTTTTTTTTTTAGATGAATCGGTGTTCTCGACCGATTCCAACGAGGAATTCATAGTTGAAGGGGATGTTGTTGGTCTTCTTTGGACATTTGGTCTTTCTCTGGACACAAAACAGAAAACAATTCACCTAATATCAGTGTCTACTTTAGTTTCCTGACTTTTGAGCTCTCTTATTTTCCCATGTATTGACGTGACATTAGTAGACTTACGAGTCTCTTGGAGATACAAAAATACTTTTTGCTACACAATCTATTTTTTCTCAATGACGCTCATTAGTGTTGTTCGTAGAGATCATCTGACATTTGCCCGAACATCAACTAATGCAAAATTTCTGGATGATGTTGTAAATAGCAGATCCATGAGCTTTTCGGCAAATGCATATATTGGATTCTCGTAATTTGTAATAAGATTCTCAACAGGAATTATTGTTAGCAAAACATTTTTTGTTTTAGCTAGTTTCCATATTTCAAAAAATACTGCGTTTTCTCTAATCGAAAAAAATCAAAAATCTAAATCGTCAACTTTGAGCTCATTTATCTCAATTACTTCAGAAGATACCAAAATTTCGTTAACTGATAAAATGTTGGCGACGTTATGATAAATGATTTATCAGTTGACAAAATTTTGATATCTTGTACAGGAATCGAGATAATTGAGCTCAATGTTGACGGTTTAGGCAGGCTTTTATGAGAGGAAAGGTGACGAGTTTGTATGATATTACTACTTATATATTTAGATCCACGTTATCTGTTCCAATTTTCTGTTTGGTATTTTCACATCTGTCATAGATAGTAGTATTAGGTTGGCGGGAAAGTCTTTGTCACTCTGTTTGTTTAATCACTGTTCTCGTATATGGAGGCTGTGTATGATATCGACTCTAGTGAATAACAAGGTGATAAGAACCTTCCATATAAACAAGTCCCCATTTCCTTCCCTGCTCCTCATCTGTAATTGAAACGATATGTTTGTTCCCACTGCTATTCACATCAGACATGTTTTGATTTACCTCTTCCTATCTCACACCACGATGAAGGATTCGGAAACTTTCTTGAAGAATGTGTACAACACACATGCCCCTCACTACAATACTATTCGCAATTGGTTCCATCGTTTCGAAAAAGATGACTTCTCGCTCGATGAAAAGGATCGCTCTGGGAGACCCCGTGAGTTGGATTTGGACAAGCTGAAGCACGCATTGCAATCGGATCCATTTCAATCTAGCCGTGAACTAGCTGTCACATTCGGAGTTCACCATAGCACAGTCCTTGAAGGTTTGAAGTCTCTTGGAATGAGAAAACTTTTTGGTCGATTCATACGTCATCACCTGACTCAAGCCAACCTTGACCGCCGAGTCGACGATTCGATTACTCTTCTCACTCTCCACGCGGGCGATCGATGGCTGGACCGGCTAATAACCGGAGATGAGAAGTGGGTCTTCTACGATAATCACCACAGGAAATCCCAGTGGGTTGGAGAAGGAGAGAGCCCACAGGATGTCCCCAAACCCGACCTTCATCCGAAAAAAGTTATGCTCTCTGTGTGGTGGGGAGTGGACGGCCCCAACTACTGGGAACTTCTGCCCGAGGGCAAAACAATAACTGGAGACCTCTACACTACTCAACTACGAAACCTCAAGAAAGCAGTCGACCGTTCGGCCCTGAAAGACAAGAAAGTGTACTATCAACATGATAACGCTCGCCCACATGTTTCGAAACAAGTGAAGCAGGAGCTGATGGGATATGGATGGAATGTTCTCCCTCACCCCCCGTATTCTCCTGATCTTGCTCCTTCCGACTATTGGTTATTTGGCGATATGACACGTGCCTTCGAAGGAAGAAGCTTCAATTCCCGTGGAGCGGTCGAAGCGGCACTCAAACAATACTTTGCCTCACGCCCGGCTGGATTCTACCGCAATGGAATCCATAAATTGAGGGAACGTTGGAGACATGTTGTTGATAATGATGGACAATATAATTAATTATTCGGTTATTTTTTCTTTGAGAAATAAACTATTGAAAAAGTGACAAAGACTTTCCCGCCAACCTAATAAAACGCTGACATGCATCTTGTACGACCTCGAACGCAAAATTTTTTTTTGCAAAAGGGTCATGTTTTATGGGAGTGGTAGGGTACAAAGGTTGCAGTCGTGTCCGATCATATTTTTGGTCGCCTGTCATCCTGCAAAAAAACCACATTTTTTAAAGCTGATTTTGACTCATCCAGCTTACCGTAATCCTCTAGCTATACACTATAATAATTGTACTTACATATTACATTTTTCTCGAGGAAAGAATGTATTTTTAATCTTTTTTTGGAACGTGATTGAGTTCAAATATATAAATTGCTATACGAAAGGGATTAGGTGCACTTTTTCCGTTTGCACTTTTTGTGTTCATCCGAACCAAAACACGAGTTCTCATTTGATGCAAAAATTATTCATATTGCAGAAAAATTCTTTTAGATATCTTTCTTTCTTTGTCCGTTATAATAAATGAGTCGCATTCAGCGCTCTCTATCTATCTCAATTTCAAATTCGTGTCACTTCCACATAGCAGAGATACAGAGACAGGATTAGGGATATTTTCGGACATATTTTCGTGTCCGCAAAAATGAATGATGAATAATTAGCGTCGTCATATTTCTCGCAACACTGCGCGCATGCCAAATTTTGCTAATCTTCTTCATTTTATATTTTGCAGCTTCCAAATTTATTGTTAAAATAACAGTTCCTCCTAAAACTATCCGGAAAAAACAAAATTGTGTTTTTCAGTTTTTCGCACTATTTTGGTTAATTTTCTATTGTCGCATCACTTTGAAACTTTTGGAGAGTGTAAAACAGATCTAGATTGAAAACTTTGAACTCATAGAATTTTTTGAAAGTTCTTTGTTTTCAGCTATTTACAGTTTTCTAAACGACACTCTTATTTGACCCGTTTTACACTGAAAAACCTGAAAATAGGTATAGTATTTCCTCAAATAGAAGCCCATCTTTATTTGAAGCCCACCTCCAATAGAAGCTCATTCCGCGAAGTGCTTCGAAAAATAGAAGCCGACCCTCTAATAGAAGCCCATGAGCTTCTATTTCAAAAAATACGGTAATTGAAAATTTCAGAAATTTTGGAACTGTGATTTTAGAACAAAAATTTCTCAAAAAATTACAGAATTCCTGAATTTCAAATTTTGAGGTTCTGGATTTTCAGAATTTCATAAATATGGAATTTTGGAGGTTGGAATTACAGAATGAATACTTCGAATTTAGAAAAAATTTCGAAGTTCAGAATTTTTCCGAATTGTCAAACTTCTAATTTTTTGAACAAAAATTTTTTTGAAAATTAATCATCGAAAAATAGAAGCCCATGGGCTTCTATTAGAAGAAATACGGTATTTTTCATAAATCAGCATATAGCTGAAAAATTAGGAACTTTCAAAACTTCTGTGAATGCAAAATTTCCAATCTAGGTCTGTTTTACATCCTCCAAAGTTTTCAAAGTGATCCGACACTTGATAGCCAAGCTTCAGGCTCCTGAAAATGATCAAAACCTACTTAAAAACACGTTTTTGTTTATCTTGCTTGACCGGTACTCTATGTGTCTTTGATGAATCTGTTGTTTGTGACTCGTACAAAGAACAAAATATATTTTTAGGTGTGTATTCCAAAGATAGAATATCAAAAATAGAAACTAAAGTTATTAATAGTTGATTCAAAAAGAACCTCTCTTGTGTTTTTCTCTGCTACAAATAGACCAGAACATCACAACAATTCTCTCTTCTCATCATTCTTTCTTTTTTTTCATAGACACGACCACCCCAGAACTAATGGGTTACACTAGGAATCTTACTTTAGTCTGACTAGAGCAGTCCCGGAAACTTTAGTCTATTCTTAAATTTTTTGATATTTTTCTGGTGAAAATTATTTTGTTTTGTATCCGAAAACACATCATTATTTTATTTTTCTTGATTTCATGTTTTCAAGTTTGAAAAAGAAGGAAAAATATAGAAATCACAGCTATGTACAATAGAATTTCCTGTTTTTTCTCTCTTCTCTGAACGTCTAGTTTTTGAGATTGCTCCTATTTTATCAAAACACAGACACTTGCTCATTTCAAATCCTCATTTGTTAGATATTGGAACTCATGACACGCTGAGGATTATAGTCATCCGATAGTGACAAGCAAAGTACTAGGATTGTTTCTGCTGCGGAAAAAATAATGCATGGAGGAAAAGATGAGTTTGGTCAGTGGCCACTCTTCCTGATGTCTTAGATATATTTTTAGAGGAGGAAAAAAAAGAGACCACGAGCAAATATTTTTAAATTGTTTTTTGAAAAAAAAATCATATTGGGTAAATATTTTCAATTCAGTTATTTTTTGTTTCACACTTTTTCTAATGATCAGAGATTTCATGAGTAGAAAATTTTCAATTTTTATAACTCAAAATAGATTTCTGAGTTTTAGCTGCAGTAATCCTTGAAATATACAGTACCGGATTTTAGATTTTGGGTCATTTTGACAATATTTAGTAGTCTGGATCACAGCTGTCAAATTTTCGATCAATTTGAAATTTTTGGAGGATGTAAAACAGACCTAGATTGAAAAGTTTAGATTCAAATAATTATTTGGAAATCCCTAATTTTTCAGCTATTTGCGAATTTCTGAAAGACTTTCCTTTTTGACCCATAGATGTGCTAAAAACGTGTTAAAATATGTTAGAAATCGACGAATAGCTTATAAACTAGGAATTCTCAAAAATAAATTCGTTCATGAAAAGTTGTTGATCAAGGTATGTTTTACATCTTCCAAAACTTTCAAAATAATCAGACAGTTGTCCGCCGAGTTTCAGACCTCTGAAAACGGTCAAAATGGACGAAAATCAACTGACAAGTATGTTTTTATAGATTTTTTTGATGTACTATAGATAATGTTAGAATGATCTCCGAACGATTTACAATTCAAATTACTTCCTGGTTTACGGTAGTTCTTCAATGCTAGAATCAAGTTTTCTGCTTTCTTCTCAACACCATTCAGATAATTATATGTAACTTTCTAGTCCGCTCTGAAAAACAATTTTTTACATTAGCAATACTCCAAGGTGTGAGAAAATTGAGAAAGTGGAAACTGTTTTCTACTCAAAAGCCAGAAAACACTTGCCCTTTTTTGTTGTTTGTTTACTTTTATCTTTCTTTAAAAAAATCCAATTTCCTTTAACCTTCTCTAATCAAACTTCTAGCTTTTTTTTCTTTTTTTGTTCCTTCTTCTCCTCCGCCAAGTTCAATTTCTTGTCATGCGAACCAATTTCCTCCCGACCATCCGCCCCGAATTCATTTAAAGAAACAATAACGAAGAAACTTGGAAATTCGGTCTCGAAATAGATCACTTGACTGCTCTCCGGAAATGTGAATCGGAAAAAAGTTAAATCATGGGAGAATGATGTAGGGACATTGAGTTCGTTTTTTTCTTCTTTTTGGGGTTCTCGAAATTTCATTAAAAAAACAAATTGAAGTACGGTACTTGAGAACCGAAACAATCGAACAGCGCGTCGTTGTAACATGAGTCAGAGGAAGGAGTAAAATTTGAATATGAATATGACGAATTCCTCCAACAGATTTGAACATTATTTTGCATGGAGAATTTGCATCCATTTTCTTTTTTTTTCTAGGAACCTCTACTGTGCTACACTTCATACTTTCCGAACAAAAAGAAAGCTACATTCTGGGAACAAGCTAATTCAATTTCCTAGATTATTCGTTCAAGTAATCGCATCTACATCAAATTCCAGCTTTCTTGCAACATTTTTTTTCGGTGAGAACTATACTATCTTCCACGGTTCTTGGTCACCAGATTCTGCAACATCTGATGAAACAAAAATAAGTGGATCCAGAGAAACAGATCATATGTTTGATAGTGATAAATCTAAACCAAAATAACGCAATCACAAGGGGAACATTTTTCCGGATTTCGGGATTTTTCCGTTTCTATAAAAGTGGAACATTTCTTTCATTTTCTTCAGATTTTGCATTTTCCCGGTTTGTGCCCATGAAAATCTTATTTTCTTCTCTTTTTCCTCTGCAAAAAAGAACACCTTGTATCTTCTTATTACTTGTTCTTCTATTTTTTTTTCCTCGTTGTTGTTATGCCTGCTCTATTTCTTTTCCCCGAATTTTTGACAAGTGGATCCTGCAGAGCTCGGGACCTTGAGCTCTGGACTCAAGTTTTGCAGAGAACATGCTGTTTCCTTTTCCTCCTCACTCTGTAATAATTGTCCTTATTTGGAGGTTTGGGGAGGAGAAATGGGCGGAGCCAGATTTTTGGGGAGAGGAAAAGAGAAGAAAACTGGACAAATTTATTTTTTCATTTCTAGTTTCAGACCAGCTATGGATTCAACCGATCTAGCTGCTTCTTCGTCTTCATCCGAGCTACCTGCTTCGTCTTCATCTGACCTCCCAGTAAAGGCTGATACTCCAGCCGAAAATCCACCTAAGAACCCAGTGCATCCTTCACTGCTTTACGTGAATATGAAAAAAATGACACAGGACCCGATTTCACAATGGATAATGATGTACACTGGACGGCCGAGATCCGAGCGCGAAATGCCAGAGAGTCCAACATGTCGTGTGGAACGGGAGAGACGGGAGACTGACGAATGGATTGCCAAGAATCCGCATCGGACTTTGGAAGATCTTCTTCAAGAGAATCGAGAATCCCAATTGGAGAAGCAAATTGAGTATCAATACCGTAAGTGAACAGTTTTAAGAATCGTACCGTACCCTTTTCGAAATTCCAATATGTGCATTATATAAATTTTCCAGTAATTATCAAAGCCAAATTAAGAATTTCTATACTTATTCAAAAATGCACTTAAGTGATCAAGCCTATCACATTGTTAGTTATCAAAGAACTTCCTATGACTGTCATCGTTGCTATAAATTTACAGTATCGGCCAATAACACTTACAATAACCTATTTTTCAGTAGATTTTCGGCATTTTCATTTTCAGGACTCTGGAGATTGGCTGTCAAGTGTCAGACCACTTTGAAACTTTCGGAAGGCGTAAAACAGATCTAGATTGTAAACTTTGCATTAACAGAATTTTTTGAAATTTCCTAATTTTTCATACTATCCGATTTTGTACTGTGAAAAATCCATCTTTCAGAAATCGGCAAGTAGCTAAAAAACTAGGAACTTTTGAAAAATTCTGTGAATGCAAAGTTTTTAATCTACGTCTGTTTTACAAACTCTTCAATTTTCAGAGTGTTTAGAGTATTGTCAATATGTTTAGAGTATTGCCAAGCTTCAGACTCCTGAAAATGGCTGAAAATCCACAGAAAAATTTGTTTTGTGTTATTCATTTATTCTTTGATATGAATACTGTAGTTATGATATTTGGCTCATTCCCATTTCAGTCTACTTCCTGGTATACGGTAGCCCTTCAGTGCTAAAATCAAGATTTCTGTTTTCTTCCCACATCTTCTATATAATGATATGTTATTTTCTAGTCTGATTTTCAGAAAAATTTGTCATACTGAAATAAAAATCCCATAATTGTAGCACTACTCCAAAACATGAGAAAATTGAGACTGGAGTTTCTGATTTGCTGGGAAAAAATACAAATCACAAAAAGAATCAGTATTTTATTCAGGGAAGAACAAGAAGGCTCCAACTCTTGATGAGCAGAAGATCGGTCCGGATGGGAGATACATCTTCTCGGAGGAGTACATCGATTTCATGTTCTACCGTGAGCTCCAGCCGCTTGTCGATCTCCGTTCTCTTCATTTCGTCGAGGATCTCCTCAAGGAGAAGATCGTGCAGCGCGATGCTGCCAAGAAAGCCAAGGAAGAGGCTGAAGCAGTGGAAGAAAGAGAGAACAAGGTGAGTATCCAAGAAATCACAAAAAAAATGTTTTGTATGGGGAGACTGATGAATACGGTTTGAGCGTCAATTCTGGAGCCTTATTTTATGGTGTCAATCCTGAAAAGAAGCTAACTTGAAACTAATCCTGACTACAGTAACCTATTATTAGACTTTCAGAAACAAAAACCCCGATTCCTGACCCGTGTACAGTACTGGCTAAAAAGCGTATTTTCGAAAAGGTAGTTTGATCGATTTTGATGTAATGGGGTGAAGGTTCTCTAATTAAATATTTAATCACTTTTTTAATTCTTGGTGTTTTCCGCTCGAAAATGAATAAACATTTTCATCAGCAATCTCTGAATCTCCCACTTGAATATTCAAAGTTCACATCTACTTAGCTCTAACCTAATTATCTTTTTTCAGGACCCAAAGAGCTCTACAGACGAGTAAATAAAATTGGGGACTCGCCAACCATTCTACTTTCCATGATTCAACAAAAAACTCAAAAAAAAATTAGAGTCAACTTCATGTAGTACGCACTCGCTTCATTCTTATTTCGGACTATCTACTGTATATTTGGCTTTTCTGCATATAACTTTTTTGTTTTTTAATGTAACTCCCCCCTGCTCTCGAATATTCTTGCTTTTTTTGAAAACACTCTGATAGAATGACTCTCAAACCATTAACTATGAGTCCGTATTCAGTACCGGTCAATGAGACACAGACAAAACGATTTAGAGCATTTTAAAGAGTTTAGAGCACGGCTGTCAAACTTTCTATCGGGTCTAAAATTTTAGAGGGTGTAAAACAGACCTAGATTGAAAATTTTGACAGAATGTTTCAAAAAATTCCTAGTTTCTCAGTTATTTGATGGTTTCTGGAAGACGCACTTTTTCACGTTTTAATAAATTGGCTCAAAGTTGAACTGTAAAGGAGTCGTTCTATTATTGGAACATTTTTCTATCTGATTTTGTATTAAATTTTTTTTCAAAATAAAGTGTGTGAAGTTGACAATCCCTATGCCCTATTCTTCTAATATTGATTAAATAAAATTCCTAAGAAATAGTTCAGGTATGGTCATTTGGCGCATGCGACAAAGAATGATTGATTATAATCTAAATCTTGTTGGAGACGGTACAAATTTCATATCATCAAATTTTTATTGCAAAAATTTTTATTCAATTGATTCTCAATGGACACAAGATTTATGTGAATTTGACACAAGAATTCTGCTGATCTCTGATCCCTAGTGACATGTAACAGAGGAAGAGAACACTTATATCTCTTCTCCCTGGGTACTGCAGTAATAATGACAATCAGTCATGTGTGATCGTTTGGACTTGATGGGAGGGGAAACGGATACAATTCATGCTCTTCGTGTTGCAAAAGAACTTCAGGAAAATGAATGGGTAAAAAGTAAAAAAAGAAAAGAGATAAATATTTTCTAGACAAAGGTCAAATTTAGGGCTAGTGAGCAGAAATCTAAATGAATCTGGAAACAAAGATTCGCCAAAACACAAAACAGACAAGACTTGAAAAGAATGTTGAAAGTTCCAATCTCAACAATACTAGAATCCTCGGATCTTCCCAATAAAAAAGTTGTGACTTTGTTTTGACACTTCTCCCCATCCATTCTCTTCAAACCAAAAAGTAAAAACTGATGTCAAAAAGTTGTTGATGGCCACCTACTGTTCAGAGAAAGAGCTTTGGTGCTTTTGTCACCTCAAAAACTTTTTGTCATACGTTGAAACGCAACGCGTGTGCGTTGCGTCCCGTCTCGTCATCTCATCAATTAATTTTTCGAAAAATTGGGCCTCTCTGGAGAGATATTGAAACCTGAGCTACTCTTATTTTCTATTGATTGGTGGGTCTTTTTAATTCAGTTTTTTATTAAGAAGGAACATTTTCAGATTTCTCAATATGGAACACTCCGTGTCATTTCCAAGTGCTAGTCATGCACCAAGTCGCAGTAAGTGGGAAATTCAAATATTATTACATGAAAAGACATACTTGTAAACCAGGCCTTGCCATAACTTCTTTTAGAATCAATATTTTTGGACCAATAAAGTTAGATATGATAGAAATTGACAAGTACAACACAATGATAACATTTGAAAACTTGTACCTTGCATACTTGTAACGGGCCGGCAGGGCCGAGCTTTTTTTCCGAATTTCCGAGGTCCGGCCCGGACCGTCATTTCAAAAGTTTTGAAAATTTCAAAAACACATAAGGAGGTACCCTTATGTGATTTTTTTTCGATCAAAAATGTTTTTCGAGTTTTTTCGATTTTTTGATCAAACAGAGAAACAATTCAAAAAAAATCAAAAAAATTGGAAAAAATTGTATTAAGAGCTCAAAATTTGACTCAAAAATACAGGAGCCGGGCTCGGGTCGGACCGGACCCGGGCCTTGGCGGGGCGGCCCGGAATTTTACAAGTATGGTATCTTGTCTATAAACACAACGAACAGACAAAAAGAGCCAAAATTTTCAGCCAAGGCCCGGATCAGCCTCTTTACGGCTCTAAACTTTGTTTATGGACATGACACAGTTTTCCAAATACATACATTCTGTAGTGCTTGTCGAGTCCGACCATATCTGAATTAGTTGGTCTTTAAATATCGATACCAAAAAAAATTATGGCAGGTCCCGCTAAAATATATGAAAAATTATTTTCAGATTCCCTTCCAGTCATCACAATAACCACTCAAATCGAGGATGACGACGTTGAAGAAGAATGCGAAGGAATTCAGCTTCATCAACTTCACGCCGGACAAAAACAATGCTGCACACTGTTTCTGTGGACCGGAAAACATCAGAAATGCTGTAAAGACCATCCTTCGCACCGTCGAAAAACCGCGGAAATTTCCATAGTATGGTTCTATTTTGTGCTACTCATGCTCTTTCTGTGTTTGTTCTTTGTGATATTTTTAAGTGTAATCAAAGGTTTTTGAATGAATTTTCAACAATATAGGCTCCACTTCCATTTTTCTTCAACTGTCATTCCATGAAAACTGTAACGGAACGTATAAAATATTTCTTTGTTACACAGAACCTCGTGGGGTGCAATACGGACACTCACACACGCAACTACTACGTTCCCTCAATTTCAATCAACGATCCCAGTCCGATTACACACACAAAAGCATCCCACGTTGCGAGTAGAGGAACAAGAGTTTCAAAGTGAAAAGAAGAGATCAGTGGAGAGAGAGAGAAACTGAAGATGATTTGACCAGTGGGTGGCGGAGTGAAAGAAGATGAGTTTCTTTCTGCCGTCACACAGTGACCTAATCTTTCACATTTTTGCCTGCCCGCTTTTTTCTTCCCGTTCTTGCTTCTCTCTCATTGTGTTTCATTGCGTCAGATTTCACAGGTTCTGCAGAGCGAATGACACATTCTGTTTGTTGGGTTGAATATCATTTTTTTGAAAAAGATAGTTTTATTATGCAATCTTTTATGGCATAAAAATTTTGTTGCCTTTTTTTCATCAATTTTCCCATCAATCATTAAAAAAGATTTCCAAATTTTAAAATAATACCAGATTAGTTTTAAATGGTATATCCCGGAATTGTGGATTTCGTACCCTCCAATCACTTTTACCCCATTGTACCCCCAAATCGCTGTACCCTCCGAAACGTGAGCCCCAATTTTCCCAGTTTTTGTTTTAAAAATAATTTTTACCTCAGTTAGGATACTAGCTCTGAAACTAGAACGGTGAAGCAGAAGACTTTTGACTTTTTTCTGAGTTACCGTATGCATTTTGACGTGACGGTGTACAGTATTACTCACGCAGCACGCAGAATCATTTTTCCGTTTTGCTTCTTTTGTCATTTTCAAGAACTTGGGGCTCAGCTGTCAAGTTTCCGATCACTTAGAAAATTTTGGATGGTGTAAAACGGACGTACTGTCAAATCTGCATTAACATAATTTTTTGAAAATTTTCAGTTTCAGATTTTTGCAACTTCTAAAAGAAGTGTTCTTGGCCCCATTTTGTACTGTAAACGTGGAAATAAGGTGAAATAAGGTGTCCTGGAAACGATACTTGCAAAATCAGTTCCCGGCCCGGCGGTTCTCCATATTTGAAATTTCAGAAATTTTGTCAAATTTTTTTGTAAAAGAACTATTTTTTTCACGCTCTTATCTTGAAAATTTTTTTTCTTGTCAGAAAAATTGTCCATTTTTTTCTGTTGACCCCAAAACAATTTCTGAAAAGACAGAAAAAATTTTTTCCGAAAATCCGGGCCGAGACGGGCGGGCCCTGAAAACTCTGAAAAACTCCCGGCCCGGCCCGGCCCGTTGCAAGTATGCTGGAAACTGGACAGCCGAGCTCTAGATTTTTGAAAATGGTCAAAATGGCAAAAAATCTACCGAATTTACATCCCATTGACCGTTACCGTATCTCATTTTCCGTAAACAAATAAAAAAATTTGTCGACTGACAAAACGTTTATTATAATATCAAAAATATTTTGTCAATTGACTACTTTTTTGATATCTCATTTAGAAACTTAGATAAATTGGCTCAACCTTGGTTTTTCAATTCAGAGTGTTCACGGTATTTGCACTTCAAAGCTAAGAAGAACTGTTAAGAATAAAAAATGACTCTCATCTAGAGTAATTTTGAATTGAGGACGTGAAGCTTTTTTTCAATAATTTAAAAAACTAAAAATTCAATACCGAACCCAATTGTTTTCCCAAATTAATCATTTTAAAATATTCGCTCCACAACTTTTGGGTTCTGGAACATCCACTATAATTATTCATATTTCGTTCGGACCCAATTAGTTATCTTTTGCAAAAAAATGATAGCGTAGAAAATTCGATTTGCTTTTTCTTTTTCATTTGTTCTGTCGCGTGTGACATTTTTAGAAAGAACAAGTCATTCCCAAATTCAATTAGTTCTTTTCGGTTAGCTGCATTATCCAGCTTCCTTTTTGCACTTTCTCATTCCTTGCTGAATAAGAAGCCACAATTTTTTTTTTGTCTAAAATACACATACAATTAGATCTTTCTAGATTTGATTGAATTTTCCAAAAGAATCTCGCTTCGGAATCTGCTGTTGCGTCAGAAATGTGGATTTGTAGTACGTTGTGTGATTTCACCGTTTCTTCATTTGCTATATATAACCTTTTCTGGCTCATCGTCGACTTGCGCATTGTGCCCATCGTGATTCTCTTCGTCCCTTCTGATGATGCACTATCTCTTTCGGTGCAATGTCGTTTATGGTTGTGTTAGCGGGTGTCGAAATTGCATCGACAGAGGACATCAACACGAATGAAAATCTGAGGGGCACAGATTTCCCATCAGAGCAAGTGACGAGTTCTACTGTGGACGCGGTGCTGATACATACGATTTCGAAAAAAAAACATCGATTTATTTTGATTGTCCCTGCTGCAGATATTTTTTGTCTGTTGAAAAACAAGCGCCGGCACGTTTCTATTATTCCGCTCTGAATAAGAGCTCTGAATTGAAAAATGAGCCTGATATTTTGTATAACTATTGGGTTCATCCACACGATTCAACGCATCACCTACGCGATCGCTCTCATTTGTGGACATCTGTAAGTTTTTTGCGGTTTTTGAGATTGTATACAATCTATCCGTTGTTGAAAAACTGAAGCTGTATAAACACAACAAAATGTGGGCGAATGGATACAGCTGACTATATTTTGTTCTAAAATTTATGTTTGACTTTTTTCTATATTATTAGAAGCTTTGTAGATACATAGTTCTCAAAGTGTGATGCTAAAAAGTAGGGCTTCACACAACTAAAAATCTACATTAACGATTTTTTCCTTTTTTTTAAATCAAAGTACAGTACATCTGAAGAAATCGAATATTTTGAATCTTTTGCCCGATCGGTTTGCAGTTTGCATGATGTTGCATACACGAAACCGAATTGTTTGCTTTTTCAATCTTTCTCTTATGAACTCCCCATCCTCCTCTTATTATATTCCTAACAATTTCACCAGCTCTCATGCATTGTACTATTTGGCTCCGACCACCCACCACCGTTCTTGCCGTCATGCGAAACTTTATCAATATTCAAAAAATACCATCTAGGTATAATGGATGGGAGACGTTTTAGTTTCTTTGTGGCGAACAAAAGAGCCGACCGAAATGTGAATGTCACACCACCTATTGTGTGATAGAGAAAGACCACCCTTTCATTTTTGTATGTGTCGGGTGGGCGAGTTTGAGATTCACAAGTTTTTTGGTTCTACTTTAACTAATTCAAAAATTAAAGAAAATCTTATTGAATGCCGTATAACCTGTAGAAAGACCCTCATAATGTCACGTTAGAGTTTGATTATCTCGGCTCTTTTGAAAGATATCAAAATCTTGTCAACAAATAAAACATTGACAATATCATGATAATCAATTTATCAGTTTTAAAATATTTGATATCTCTCTTAGAAATCAATATATTTGAGTTCAAAGTGTGCGTGTCCCTTCTCATCTACAATCCGGACTGCTTCTCGTCTACTATGCGTACACTTTGAGCTTAATTTTTTGTCAACTGATAAATTATTGGTGATATTATGATAAAAAACTTATCAGTTGACAACTTTATAATATCTGTGACAGGAACCGCGATAATCGAGCTCGAAGTACGGTAATTGCTCGGTTGCGAAAATTTTATAAATTTACTAAATTAGAAAAAAATATGTGCATTTGGACCTTTCTGAGTTTTCGCTCTTTTCTTAATACATAGGACTTTAAATTTCGGAGAAAAGTTTTAATTAATTTATTCCAATAATCCTCTGGGTTTTATTGCGAATCTAAACGTGCGCAGTCTGATCCAGAATTCTTGTGATTGGAAGTTCTAGGACCTTGAATTGAACCATAAATTATAAATTTCTTTAACCTTCCGATCAGAGATTTTCAAGCATTAAAATTTCGAGAAAAAAAACGTTTCCACCATTTTCCTGACAATGCTTTCTTTTCTATAATGGGAAAGTCGTTTGAATCAGGATTTTTAGGAACTTTTTTTGTTACACAAGGAGAATATTAGTTTTTCTGGTAGAGAATTCTATTTGAAATCAAAAGCCCTGCTAGTATCTCAAAAGTGCAATCTAATAAAACCAAAACGCGTGTCAGAAGACGAAGTGTCAGAAACAATGCCTCTCTTGTCCCAATATATATTCATGAAAGTCGAATGAGCCTCTCTCATTTCTACTCCTTTATTCCTACCACCTGTCACGTGCCATGTGTTGGTCGTAATAGGTTGCGGGCGCCAATCCCACTTTCCTCCCTCATTTTTGCAACTAGACATTTTCCATCTCCCTCTAACCTCATCTGTGGACAGATGGCACATCTCGTTTGCATCACTTGAGGTCACTCTTCAAGATGTTTCAATTTGATTATGTTGTGCTATGTTTCCTCCACACTTAATTGAAAAAAGGGCTCATTTGGAAAAAAAACTGTAGCTCTGTATTATTATACAATTGAGTATTTTATTCAATTATTCATTTGCATATTGTATTTTTTTTTGAATTATTCATTAGTCGAAGTCAAACACCAATAACTACTGTAGCTAATTTCTACAAAGTCTACAGTTGATAACACTTTGTAGGCAATAAAAACCAAAAATTGACACTTTTATCATACCATCTTTCTCCTATTCTGATTCCCTCAATTTAGAACTTTCACATGTTCCGCTCACAGTACGAAAATATTGAAATCTGGTACTTTTTTGAAGGTTATCCACTATTTGTCCTGCTTCCAGTAGTCAAAATACCGACACGTTCGCTTTTTTTTCCTTCCTCTCTCTCGTCATATTTCTAAAGGCAAACATAATAAAGATAAAAAAAGAACATAAGAACTAGCCATTTGGTGTCATGTGTGAGGGAGGTCAATAGATAAATCACTCTTGTTTTCAGTTTATTCGATTTTTTCGCTTCCTTTCCCCCATTTTCTTGTCAATCAAATCTATTTCTTGCACTTTTTGGAGAGTAATAGGATACAAGGAGAAAAACTAGATTCCAAATTTTAGCTTTTTGAAGTGTTTATCACTACAAAAGATCACTGCAAAAGATTCCAGACAGTGATAAAACAGATGGGAGCTGAAAGCGCGGTAGATCTAGTCTGAGATAGCGTCATAATCTCGGTTTTCCAATTCCACACACAAATCAAACGCTCGCGATCATATTACGAAGTGTAAGCGAAGCATAAGCAAAACTCCTCTTCCCACTTTTCCCACATTTCCCTTTCTTCTCTTCCCGCTTGACCACTACTGGACACGTACACTTTAACGGGACAGAATAGCTGATAAGACACCGACGCAACAGATTAGACTTGATAATCCCCCGCCCGGTGTATGAAAGAAGCACACGAAGAGTGGCATGTAATCCCTAGATTAAAAACAGCGTTTCACGCGAAAAAGTTCAGATAATATTGGTTTTTCGATTTTTACGGTTTTGCACTTGATAAGACGTCTTTTGTTTTAGTGAGTGATCAAATTTTTGTAGCAGAGAATGCACTTTTCAAATTGTACTTTTTTTCATATGATTACTAGGTGAGGATAGACTACAGTGCTTGTTTTTGTACTGAAACGTGAAAAATATAAGTCATTAGATATTCCTAACCTCAATTTTTTTATTCAAATTGGCTACAGTACCGGTTAATGAGCAATACAAAAACGTGTTTTTAGCCGTTTCTACCATTTGTAGAAGTCTGGAACTCGACTGTCAAGTTTCCGATCACTTCGAAAATTTCGGAGGGTTCAAAACAGAGCTTAATTGGAAAATTTGCATTCACATAAGTTTTTGAAAAAGGTCTAAATTTTCAGCGATTTTTCGTTTTCTGAATGACACCTGATTCTTTTCACGTTTTCAGTACAGAGCAGGCTAAAACGGGGTGTCTTACAGAAATCACAAATCGCTGAAATACTAGGAATTTTTGATGAAATATGTGAATGCAAAGCTTTTAATATATCTCTGTTTCACTTCCTCTGAAATTTTCAAACTGATCGAAAACTGGACAAACCGAGCTCCAGGATCTTGGAAATTGACAGAGTGGCCGAAAATCAACTGGAAATTCGTTGTTATATAAATATTTATGACCGGTATTGTATTCTCTTTCAACTATTTTCTTCTATTTTCTCGGCTTTTTTTTTGAACGATTTACTTCTAAAAACCCCGCGAAACTACCGAAAAGTTGATAAAATAAAAAAATATTAACACAAATTGTTTTGAAAAAATACGGTAGTTTGCTTAAAACAATTTTAAAAAGTTCTAACACAAACTACACTTAAACTACACAAATAATTCTGACTCCTGCAATTTTTTTTTGGGAAAACCCCTTCCGTCAGCAAGTTTTTCAACTATTTACTTTAATTTTGATAAGCCATTAACACCATTATCATCATAGGCATGACGCACACTTTACAACCCCAACCACCTCCCGAATAAGGTAGTTTTTCGACAGTTTTACAATCCCAGTTTCTCGTTTTTGAATTAGATTAGGAACAATAGACATATGCATATCTCTAAAAGCCGGTATTCATTTTTCCATTTTTCAACACCGAGATTCCACGTCCTTTGTCACCTATCTCTTCTCTCTCATTTTTCCACATATCAAATATATTCAACCGTTATCTTTTCACATCCATCATTTGCCCTAGCATATCATCATCATCAGTTTTTCTCCCATTCGATATGAAACACAAAAATCTTTATTTTTTCAGCTTTGGTACCAACAAACCGTCGGACGAAATGACGGACGGCGAGCACGACGGTGAACACAACACAGAGGAGAAGAAACTGGGACCTCAGGATCCAGAAACAGTGGAGAAGGAGTTGGAAGAAGTGGGATTCGTTGCTCCGCCAGATGGTTAGATCGTTTTTTCACTTCAGCTATTCTGACGTCTTCATCAGAAGAAAAACTCAAGAAACCCCCTTAAATTTGAAATTCCAGGTGGATATGGATGGGCAATCGTTGCTTCTTCCTTCCTGATCAACATGGTCGTTGATGGTGTCATCTTCACAGTCGGAAAGATCCTTCAACCAGCATGGGTTCATGGGTTCAACATCTCTGAAGCCTCTGCTGCTATGACAATGTCCATTCTTTCCGGATTCTACTTTTTCGTTGGTAAGTCTGTTGAAATTTCGAGGAAATATCCTCAAATTGTCATATAGCCTGGATCTGTAAAAGATTTTAGTTGGATCTGTTGCCCAAAGACGATCCAATGCTCCTTGAAACCTGTGGTTTTCAGATTTTTTTTATAAAAAAGCTCGACGCATTGCAAACATGTTTCCAAAAACGCTTCAAACAGCGTGTTCCTTGTTTTATAGCCTCCAAATCCGCCAGATATGATCTGAAAATTGCCTGAAACCACGTTTCAGCTGTCCAACATTAGTTAAACCTTCTTAAAACTCCAATCCCTAAACACTCCTACATTTTTGTGCCTCAATATCCATCAGAGTCACAAACCTAAATTTTTAGCAAAAATATCTACCCTGAAAGCCTTCTTCATAAGCTTATAATCCACTTTTAGGCCCAGGAAAAATGTCGAAAAAAAATAAATTGTGCAACTCGACGTGATGGTGTAAGCACACTTTGCTGCACACACACTAGATTTTACGCGCATGCGATTATTCAGTAGATCATTCATTATTCAAAATCAGCGGAAGGTTGGAGAATCCCCGAAAATGTTTGAAAAATTCGACTCGTATCGTCGGGTAGCTATGGATCTGAATGAATAATTTTAGTCTTATCTTGCCAAATAGCAAATCATAAGCCAATGTTCCATGAAACTTGTGGTTTTGATTTCTAGAGACTTTAGAGGGTGGAAGGCTTGAAGATGCTCGAAAACTCGAAAATCTTTCTTGTACGCTTTGAATTGCCAGATACTTATGTTTCTAACCTCCAAAACCGCCAAGAATACGATCTGAAAATGGCCTGAAACTCATTTTTGCGACTAAAAATTTGGTTTAACCTCTATAACACATCACTTCTCCAACACTCCTACATTTTTGTGCTACTAAATTTATCAGAATGGAAATTCTGAATTTCTAGCAGACAAAGTCATTCTAAAAATCCCCTTCGTAAGCTTAAAATCCACTTTTAGGCCCGGAAAAAATCTTTTAAAAGTAGAAATAGTGCAACCCGACGTGATGGTGTACGCACACTTTGCTGCTCACACACTAGATTTGACGCGCATGAGAATTTTTGTTTTGCGTTGGGGAATTTCCTTTCTTTTTTATGAATATTACTTTCCTTAAAAACATTACTCTATTCTCATGATTCAATACACTAAAATTGTTTCTAATTTCAGGACCAGTCGCATCAGCTCTCTGCAATGTGTTCGGGTGCCGTCAAGTCGCTCTCGCCGGATCGGTTATCGCTGCTGTTGGATTTCTTCTGTCCATCCCAGCACCAAATATCTATATGCTCTACCTCACTTTTGGTCTCATCGCTGGAGCTGGATTTGGAATGATGTACCTGCCAGCCATTGTCATCATCTCCCAGTATTTTGCTAAGAAACGTTCATTGGCCACTGGAATCGCTGTGTGTGGATCTGGAATTGGTACAACAGTGTTCGCGATGCTCAACGATGTGGTCTGGGAGTTTGTGAAAAAAGATTGGCAACAATTCCTGGTCTACACCGCTACCGTTACTATCTCTGGATTTGCCGCTGCTCTTCTCCTCCGCCCACTGAAAGCCAGTCAAGACCAAATTGAAAAGGTTGCTGAGATTGTTGAGAACTATGAACAGCACAAAGACAAGGTTCCTGAGTCTCCATCTCTCAGCAAGCACAATACACCATTCCTGAGCTCATTGGAGCTTCACACCGCTGGAAAGCACGGAAATGGAGTGGTAAGTCGAAGAAATTGTCAAGTTTGTCAATGGCTCGGCCTTTCAGCATCGCAACGGATCCGTCAAGAGCATCATCGAAGCTGTCGCCAAGGATGTCGAAGAGCTCAATCGCCCATTGGCTCGTATGGATGTTTTTTACACTGGATCGACTACGAACATTGCCGCGAGAAGCCGCACTGGAACCAGTGAGTTGTCGTTTTTAGCATAGAAAAATGAGATTTGGCGCTTTTCAGTGAATCGCGAAGAAGCTGCCGAGCATTTGAAGAATCTTCGCGAGAACTTGAAAGAAGGAACTCCACAGCAATACCTTTCCAAATTGGAGCTCAATGTTGCCGATGATGGAACCATCCAGCACGTTCAAGAGAAAAGTGTCATGAGAGATATTGGGCAAGCATTGAAGAATCTTTTGGACAGACAACTCCTCGGATCACCATCGTTCTTGCTTCTTGCTTTCTCGGGAACTCTGACTCTTTGCTGTTTCTACGTCCCATTCATCTATCTTGGAAACCATTTGGACAAGGTGAGTCAGAATGATACAGATCAGGTAGAAAAAGTACCGTGAACACTCTAATAGAACGCCACCCAAACCGTAAACTTTGAGCTCATACTTCTGATTTTCTGTGAGAGATATCAAAAAGTGGTCAACTGATCAATGTTTGTGATATCAAGTTAAAATATTCTTCAGTAGACAACTTTTTGATATTTTCTATAGAAACCGAGATAAACTGTCTCAAATTTGAAATCAAAATTTTGAGTGGCGGTCTATTAGAGTAGAGTGTTCACGGTTTACAAAAATAAAATTTTCAGTTGATTATCGACTATTTTCACTATTTTACGGAGTCTGGAGCTCTACTTTTCAGTTTTCAATCACATTGAAATTTTTGGAGGGTGAAAAACAGGCCAAGATTGAAAACTTTGAATTCCCAGAGTTTTTAAAAATTCCTAGATTTCTGAGAGACACTCTCTTTGGCCCGTTTTTGAATTGCAAACAGGAAAATAAATATCTTTTAGAAATGGGTAAGATCTGAAAAACTCGGAATTTTCAAAATGTTCCATAAATGCGAGGTTTTCTATCTAGGTCATCGGAAAAATGATAGTCGAGGTCCAGACTCTTGAAAATAATCAAAATCAATTGAAAAATACCTTTTTGTACATTTTATTAACCGGTATTTTAAATGTAACAATTCTCACCCGTATCAATTTCAGATCGAAGGTCTTACTGTCGCCGAGAAATCCTTCACCGTCTCCCTCATCGGAGTGTTAAACATCATTGCTCGTATCGGTTGCGGATACATTGCTGACCGTCCAGAAGTCTCTGCATTGGTTGTGAACAACATCGCTCTCATTTTGGCTGGACTCGCCACCATGACTGTTCCATTCTACACTGCCTATTGGCATTTCTTGGCTTTCTGTTTCCCATTCTCAGTTGGAGTCGCATGCTTCGCCGCTCTTCGTTCTGTGATTGTCCTCGAGTTGATCGGATTGGAAAAGATGAGCAACGCCTTCGGAATCCTCCTCACTTTCATGGGCGTTGGTGCTGTTATCGGATCGCCAATGGCTGGTAATCTTTAAAATTCTTTTAAATCTCAAGATAAACGTGAATAAATTTACAGCAGCCATGAAGGATTACACCGGAAACTTCGATACATCCTTCTACGTCATGGGAGCATTGATGGCTATCAGTGGAGCTATGTGCATTCCACTTGGAGCTCTCCGCAAATGGGAGCTGAACCGTGTTACTACATCAGATGCTAAGGCAGAGGTTGAACTTCAGAAGCTCACCGAGGAGGAGGCCAAGGCCATTTGAAGTTTGGATTAAATATATTTCTCAGCTTTTAATTTTCACTTCTGCATTTTCTCATGTTTTAAAGCATTTTATGACAAACGCAATTGTTTTTTGTACCCCTGTTTTTTTTTTAAATTTTCCCGTTTTCAGTTGTTCCCAGTTAGATCATGTTAGGAGCTCTTTTTTCATATAAATCCACCTCCCCAATCCCCACTCACAGATATCCTCTTCTCGACGTACGTGTTCAACAGCACCTTACATATGTATTTTTCTTCTTCTCAACAGCACACCCAAATATCGTTGTTCCCATCGTTGTTCTCCTTCCCCCTCTCATTTTTTTTCTCGATTTTCTGTCTCGCGTCTCCATCATTTACATGCTGTCTGCTGCGAATCACCACTAATAATGAACCAATAAATGGTCCCTCCTCTCTCTTATGACCTTCCATATGCGCTCGTATCGATCGACCTAAGCCAAAAACACCACTGCAGCAGGGTCTTGTGCGTATTCGCGCGCACGCATTTTCGAATACGTAAGAGGTCCACCTCCTCTCGTCTCATTCCTTCATTTGTGCTCCCTGTCAATCAACCAGTCATTTCTTTTCGACTCGCCTCGATCGAACACCATATACATAGAATGAGCTGCTTGAATTTTGGCCAGCATTCATTCTCGTCTTTTACATCATCCAAGCAGCGCAAGACAAAGAAGGCTGACGCACCTGGTATGTTTTGGAATTCGTTTCGCCCTTTTTCATCGTTTCTCCCCTTTGTTTTGTTCTTGTGCCTCACTAACCTCCATATTGCATGTGATTTGCTGTTTTTTTTGGAATATTAACAGGCCGGTTACAGAACCATACTTCATGGACGGCAATCCGACATCGTTGAGTACATTCGAATTGGGATGCGACAGTGACAGGTGGGTAGAAACGGTTTAATCCACTAATAGACCTCCCGACGCGCAGAAGACAGCTGTTGGCAGTAGATTATGGATGTTAGATAACCATCTAGAGACTTTTTTCTAACCGTTTCTTCTGAAACCTAATCTAGAAGCACTTTCTGGCTTTTTTACCCAAAAATTAATACTCTCAAATAATATGAATCTATAACAACTCCCAGAATGTTGGGCGATTTGCTGTAAAATTGCGCTGCCTTTTCTCCACCGTGGCTTTCTTCTCAAAACTTTGCCACACTCTCATGCACCTAAAAATTCTCCAGATAGTCGCCCAACTCGGTCCCATTTTTCCCCTTTAAAAACACTTTAATTTCAATATTTTTCTGTGTACACAACGAAGACTGGAATGATGAGAATGTCTACTACGCCGATGATCTAAGCATCTTGGCAGGATCCAATCAGAATTCTTCATTAAACTTCCCAACATCAGCACCATCATCAATTGCGAGAAACAAAATTCTGGCGTGTAGCACTCCAAAGGACCAAGTTAAAACAGAACAGGTTTCGCTGACTACTGGTGAGCATTCTCTAATGGAGCGGATCTAACTCAACTGTTCGATTTCCAGAACAATCCGCCATGAAGCCAACGGCTCTTGCTGATCAACCGAAATCGACTGCTTACACGGCTACTCCGTACACTGGACAGTGCGAAAATCGTCGAATGATGTATCGGACGAATCGGATGAGGAATATGGTAGCGCCATCGCCTGGACGCGAGAACATCAAAAATTGTTATTACACCAAAGAGAACAGGGTGAGTGTTTCATTGAAAATCTTAAAAAGGCAGAAGTGAAAACGCATGATCCACTGTTGCGCCTGTCAAAAAACTTCCGAGCAGTTCGAAAATAGAATGAAAATTCCAGCTACTCAGCCGTCGACTTGTAACTTAAAGTCGGAATTTGAGGTAGACGAAATGATAACATCGGAACTTGCCGTAGTTAGTGCGAACCCCACTGAATAGTAATTTCTGCTTGAAAGCTTTTTCTATAAATTTAAAAGTTTCGTGATTGTTGTCCGACTGTAGTGCTTGCGTTTTTTTTTTGATAAATCACAAATTTCGTGTTTTTTGAGTCATGTGTCCTCCTCTAATTATTCCTGGAAACTAGAACATATTACTCTAACTGTGACCATGTGATTTCATTGGGTTTCAAAATTAAAAACCGAAAATTAAACATAATCGCTCCCGAACTGAATTGCGAAATTGAATCAACCTGATCCGGCTGGAAAGAATTGGTAGAGGTTTTTTGATGAAAAATATATGCATTAAAACTGAAACTAGAAATTTCCTCTTGGTTACAAAACTATCGATAAAAGGGCGGTCTACAGACATGGTCCGCGACGTGAATAGATTACATCAATCAGCCGAAAATTTTTAGTTTCCGTGTAAACCTCGAAAGCTATTAAGTATAGTTAAAATTCAAGAAAATATTGATATCTTACATGATTCTCCAACTAAACACAACCTAATTTCAGCCAATTCTCGAAGAGCTACATCGCAAGGAGAACGAAGAGAGACGTGCTAGACAACAACGCGCCGAGTCGCGTGATCGTATTCTTACCACTGTCAGTGAGCACTGTTTCGAATTCGTCTGCTCTCTTCTAATCACCATCTGGCAAATCCACTACCTGTTCAACGTGATTCCATACGACGAAGCCCACGTTTCCCTGTTTAACATTTCCTTCCTGTCTCTCTACACTATTCTCTTCATGATTCCATATCCAACTTGGTGGGCTATCATGGGATGTAGTTTCTTTGTCTACTTTTTGTTCACTTGGCTCATTGGCATCAATATGGTCTTTAGCTCGTTTGCATTTGCCGCCGTTTTTGCCAAGGCTGCTACCACTGTCATTCAAGTGCTTTTTCTCATTTTCTGCTGATATTTCCCTTCTATGTCGTGCTTATAGACATGTCGAATTGCCACCCATTTCTGTCTCTCTGTGCTTTACTGCCTCTTGTATCACATCTTTTGTTGCTTTATTTTCTCCACTAGTTTTTTTATAATATTGAAAGTTTCTATTGATAGTTTTATTATTATAGTCAACAAAACCAACAATAAAACAATTTAATTGGTTGTCTCGCTTATTAATTTGTACATTTATTAGGGGAAGTTATTGATTTTTCTGAGTCTTTTCTTAACAGTCTCCAAAATTGACGACGTTCAGAGAGTTCATTTCTCGTTTGGAAATTCTCTGAAAACAGAATGGTTCTGATAGTTTCACAGAAGAATTACAACTTACAGTCTTCAGGTACTTCTGGAGCTGCTTATTCGGGTTGTCGAAGAATTCTTGTGGATCTCTGACCAGAAGAGCAACATCCTTGCAGTTTCCTTGACTGTTGGTAACAAGAAGATGCTCGTAGGCCGAAGAGGTTCCGCCGGATTTCAAAACACAGACTGTAAGATAGAAAGAGTTCATGGAAAATTTTTGAAATCAAAAAAAATTGACTTACATGGAAAACTGAAGTTATCCCCTTGGAAGTCTGCCATTTGAACTCTGACCGACTCATGATCCATGGTCAGTGCGCTTCCGCGAAGTCGGAAAAGTTTTGGAGCTCCTTGAGTTCTGAATTGCCAGATTAGTCTAGCATCTTGAGCAGCGACAGATTGTTTTCCAGCGGAGACATCGAATCGAGAGCAAGATAGGGTTTCAGATTTGTCCAAAAGTTCGTTGGCCTTGTGTTGAACCATCTCAACAACATTTGGTGAGGCAAGAGCCATGAGCCATTTTCCATTCATTTTGTCTAGAGAGATTTTCTCACAATTGCATTTTGATACGAATTCATCACTGAAAGTTTGAATCTATTTGACATTCTATCAAAAAAATATATATATGTAAGTATTTTTCAGCAGATTTTTAGTCATTTTAACCATTTTCAAGAGTCAGAAGCAAGACTATCAAGGTCCCGTTCCCTTTGATAATTTTGGATGACGTAAAACAGACCTAGAACGGAAAAAACCAGAAATGGGTGTCTTTCAGCAATCGAAAATGGAATGAATCTTCAAAAAATTCTGTGAATGCAAGGTTTTCAATCTAGGTCTGTTTTACACCCATCGAAAATTTTAAAGAGCTCCAGACTCAAAGAGCTCAAGACAAAACATCCACTGAAAAATACATTGACCGTATTCCACTCACTCTTCTCTATCAACTGAAGTGCTTGGTGGAATCACTGGAGTGGCTTCAGTGACGACAGGTGTTGGCGAATAGCGAATATGATTTCTGAGAGAGCTGCTGATTTTAGTTGGTGGTGGTACTGGCATCATTTGTTGCTCAACAATGTCCTCGCGCTCCTCAGCAAGCTTGCGTTCGTGGGAAGCCACTTGGAACGCTGGTGGCTCGGCTGTAGTCTCCAAAACTTCTGGTGGAGACTGAGCAATCGAGGCTGGTGGAGCTGGTGGGGAACCCTTAAAAATTTTTTAATGCAGATTTATGAACTTTTTGATAGTTATTACCAAGTTTTCGAGTTGCAATTCGGCTGAGAGTGGCACTGGAGCTCTCTGAAATTATCACAATTCAAAATTATTTTATACAGTTTTCCCTCTCACTGGTTGACTTGGTCCGAACGAACTGTGCCAGCTGCTCAACTGCTCTCTAAGTTGCTGCTCCATTTTTTGTTTTGCTTCTTCTAGCTCTTTTTCCTGAAACAATACCATTTGAAAAAAAATCCGTTAGATTTCCCAAAAAACCTTCTTTCTCAACTCCTCTTCCATTTTCTTCTGTACTTCAATTCTTTTGCGTTGCTCGGTGAGCTCAGTCTGAAGAACTTCCAACTGTTTACGTCTGGATAGAAGTTCTTTAGTTTGAAGGGTTTGCTCGTAGGTTTGTAGGATGTTCTGGAGGCGTTTCACATCCTGAAGCTCAATCAAAATTAGAGCAACTAGTTATAAATTAAAAATTACATCAACGTTGAGCCCATACGCTCCCTTGGTGCGAAGGTTGGTGACGACCTCATCAATGGCTGGGTCCAGCGATTGAACGAATCCCGGCGGTCCAATATCCATTGGCCCCATTGAGTTCATTGGCGCTGGTGGGTTCTCAAATCTTTGTGGGGCTCTTCTGAGCAAAGAATTTACTTCTGCGACTCTTCTTGGATCAATTAAATTCATATCCAAAGAATTCGAAATGTCTGGGTTGGATCGTGGAGCCTCAACCACTGGTTCGCGATTTTTCAGTCTTTGGAGTACAACGTCGGCAATTTTTTCAGGGCTCAATTGAACGGTTGTCGTTGGTGGAGCAATTGTGGTGAATCCGAGGTTTTCAAGGTTGTGTTTTCTAGCGTATCTGTCCCAATCCTTCACTTCGACACCATCAACATACATTTTCTGCGATTTGGTGGTCGGTGGCTGGGTGGTACTGTAATTTATTCGAATGTAATAGGATTGCTTTGCTGCTTTAGTCTATTTAGGTCTCTCACACATTACAGATATACGAACACTTCTTTTCTGTTGATTTTTTTTCATTGAATTTCTTAAAAATGCTGTAATTTCAAAGTTTCAATCTAGGTCTGTTTCACACCTTAGGAAATTTTCAAAGAAATCAGATTCCCGAAAACGGTCAAAATGGCAGAAAATTAACTGAAAAACTTTTTTGTGTATGTTCTGGACCGACACTGTATATCTAACTAATTGAGCTATGAGAAATCGAATCTAAGAGGTTCAGGAAGTTTGTGCTAGTCAGATGAGATAGTACAAAATATTTGGAACACTGATTTAAAGTTTGACCTTACACTAAACAAAAACTTCTGAATCCTAAAAAAATATTGTCCCCCAAAAAGTTCGTAACTCACAAAGCATCTAAAAAGTTGAAAGCAGCAGCGGCAGCTCCGTTTGTCTCATTGCCTCCTCCCAGCTTGATATTCTTCTCTAGCACCGTCTTATTAATTCCCAAGTCGTGAAGTGGGACGCCCATATTTTCAGCAACTCCAAGCGGATTTACAACCAACTGACTCAACAAACCATCCCCCAGCATGTTTGAAACCATTTTCCTAAAGAACGAGATATAGAATAATTTAAAAATACAAGCTTTTACTTCAACTCATCTGGCTTTCCCTCCATTTGTCCTTTGATCACATTGGGAATTTGTGGAAGTGACTGTACTAATCGTTGCATAAGCGCTGGCTTATCAGTACTTTCATCTTCAGCATAAGCACCTATTACCAGTAATAAAAGCAATGAAAGCCGCTTCATTGGTTCTGGAATGAATTGTGAAAAATCGAATGAGGAATGGAAGTCAAAAGAGAAAGCGAAAATTGAAAATGAAGAAGTGAAGGTGAATTTGTTTCAAACAGAGGGCGTGGATAATGAAGAAGAAACGCGCGCTTCCTCAAATTAGGTCGGTATCATGATTATTGTCGCGGAATAGAGGAAGACAAACGAGAAGCTGCGTAGTACGGTTTTTCCGCACGCGGACTAGGTCAATTTTCCGTTTCATTATCATTTATCTCTCGTTTCGATCACCTAACGGGAACAGAAAAAGCTGAAGTGATGACGTTGAAACTTTTTTATGGGAAGAGAGTCTGGTGATCTTCAAAGACGTATGAATTAATTGATTGTATGGATTAGACGGGCAGGTAATCATTATTAAAATCTGCAATTTATGATTGAACGATTTTCAAAATTATTTTTGATTTTTTAATGTGATAACAGGAATTTGGAGTTCGGAATTTCAAAAATACCCTATTATTGTAATTGAAACATTTCGGACTAAAAAGGACACACTTAAAATTTCCTTGCGAGTAACGAAATTCGAATATTTTGAGAACTGGAAAATTGCGAAATTTCGGAAATGTGCAAGTTGGATATTCTGAAGTTTCGAAACTTTGAAAATCGTGATATTCCGGAATTCCGAAATCTTAAAAATTGGAATATTCCAAGATTCTTAAAATTCAAAAATCTCAATATTCCCAAAGTCCAAAATTTTGAAATTTCAAATAAAGTTTTCGAAAATTAAAAAAAAGACTTGTTCAGGCAATTTGTTTTATTTCAAATTAAAAAAAGAATGAATTGATGAGAATTGAAGAGCACAAGGGAGAAACTTTTTTGAATGACAGCAATAAAAACGGAAAAATGAATAAAATGAAAAATGGAACGAGCAATGTTCAATTGGAATCACAAAGAAGCTTCCTAGAATAATTCATCTCAGAGGGTGAATTCGGAAACTCGGGAAAAAATAGGGTGAAGAGGAGTTGTAGTGAGATTTGATCTACAATTCGCCTCTTAAAAAATTAGGAGGTGAGTGTTAAATGGCAATAGATAAAAATAATTGGAATTCAGATAGGAAAGAACGATGAAATAAGAGAGTTTTGGGGGGAAGACAAATTTTTGTTTTGGAAATGCAAAGGACTCGCAATCGGCGAAGATAGTTTCAGGTACTAAATACAGACAGCATGGGACATTTTTAGACGGGAGAAGGAAATTTGGATACAAATTTGGATTTTTATGGTGTTGTTGGTTTTTGTCATGATGCAACGGGGTTCAGGACACGAAGATTGGTTCCTAGATGAGATTTTTTGGAGGATTTACACGTTTGACGATTCCAGCGAGCTGGTGTCTCCAGTCTAAAAGTTCCAAATTAATATTTGCTCTCTGACTCTGAATATCGATACTTACCGTAATGGGATACTTGTGAGTTAACACTTGAGGGCACAACAGCTCCTCTGGCTCCAGGCAAATCTCATTTTTGGCCTTCTTGCGGGTCAGAGAAAACCCCTTTCGAACAACCTAAAGTTCAATATTGTCTATTTCCGGTTCATTTCTCCAGTGTTTCCTTACCTTCACTCTTCCCGTCGGAGAGATTTGCGGATAGTTGCCGGCAGCCAGGAAATCCCGCTTATCGGCAATGATCTTCTGGCCAAGAAGTTGGTTGAAGTGCGATGTCAAGTGACGTCGGAGAAGTGTTTTGTGCGGTGGCATCTGGAGAACCTCAGCAAGCGACTCGGCGGTGAATGATGGTTCGTAGATCTGGAGAATTTGTTTTTTACAGTTTTCGGAAGTTGGTTTGAGATTAACATCGAGCCAGGAGGCATACAGTATCATTTAATAAAACTATCGTATTTTTCCATTGTTTTGCATTTTTGTATATATCTTATAGATCGGTACTGTATGTAGAAGACATCTAATATATGTGTCACTCACCATCAGTGCTCCCGGTACTCCAGCACACAGCAAATTTGGAGTAAACTCTGCCAAGTCAATTTTCCTTAACCATTCGCATGTAGCGGCATGACTCCATCGAACGACAACATCTGGACATGGGTACTTCTCGACAATATTCTGAAATTTTCATTTTTTCTTAGCTGCCTCCCTTTTTCAGTTTTCCCACCTGATCAATCTTTTTCTCCATCGCATCAAAACGGAAATCAGTCTTTTTCAAAAACTGAATACTTCTTGCCAGTGTGGCATAGTGATGAGCGTTGACCAATTTCATCTCCACTGCATCACTAGCTGTTAAGGCTAGAAGCAACGGACCATCCACAACATTCTCGGCAAAGATTTCCTTATACTGAGGAAGCCCAATATCCTCTAACCATCTTAGAGTCTGATGAACGTCCCATTTATTGGCTGGTTCCATAATGTCGTCCTCGATTCGCCGCAACAAAATCGCCACACGTTTTCTATGAACTGGATTTTTAATGTTCAGAAGCCCCTCGTACTCGTGCATGCTCATGTTCAAAAAGTGACGGCCACTTCTGACATGCCGCGACACTTCATTCATGTATTGAGGATATCCGATTTCAGCAATCCAGTCGGAGAGCTGCTCTGACCTCCAATCAACGAACTGAGAAAGTGGCGGACGTTTTGGCACTGAGCCAAGATGAGTTGTGGATCCGAGACGTGCAGTAGAGGTGGATCTAGCTGCACTTCCACGGCGGAACGAGTTGCTCTGATCTTGAGATGTGGAACGAGTCAACTTGCTGAAGATGTTGCGGAGTGAAGATCGAGTGCGTTCTCGAGAGAAGTTCTTCAGGTTGGACTGAGATGTGGCATTGTTCAAACTACGACCACGTGCAATCTCATCATCGGATTCAACTGAAAATTGAATCATGAAAAAAGAAAAGGCTCGTTTTAGCTTTCAAAATAAGGAGTTGGTTAATTTCATGTGATTTTTGTTAGAGTTCAAAATAAGTATAACGAAATTTTTTTAAATTATATGTGCTTGTTACCAGTGTGTGGTTCCCCATTTTCATTTTCTCGGTTTTCTGTAACAACAAAATTCTGAATCTTATTGGTTATAAAAAGCCAAAGTTCGAAAAAGTCGTGGTTCTAAAACATCGTAGTTCTCAAAAGTCGCAGTTTTAAAAAATGAATTCAAAAAACTCTCAAAATTCAAGATTTACAAAAATTTACCAGTGACTAACCGGTAAAACTACCGGTGACATACCGGTAAACTTACCTAATTGGCAGCACACACTGTTTTTGTTATTTCCCGAAAAATCAACCAATCCTTATTTTGAACAAAAACAAAACAAAAAAATTTGTTACCAAGACAAATGAAGACCAGATGATACACTTTTTTCATGAACGCAACAATTAGGTTATTACATTTCGACAGATCTTGTTAGTGTGCCTGCTCGGGAAAGAAAGGAATTCACGGATCAATCAGACAAACGCAAATGGCTTGGTTTGAACTCAAAAGCGGAACTGTGCTTTTTATATGGCTCAAAATTATGGCTCATACGCAAAGTCTGTAAGAATGAAGAATGAATGTTAGAAAATGACACACAACCAAACGGAAAAAAAGAGATTTGTGCATTTCATTATTCCAGACATTCAATTCTCTAACCTAGATTTGGCGCACTGACTGCGCGCTTCCGCCGCAATTTTTCGTTGATCCATCGGTTCATTTGTGCTCGGTAATTACGTTTTGGGGTCGGGTGAGCGACACTGCTCATGGAACCGCCCAACTCACCAGTGGAATTTCCAGATGCAACAAGAGCTTCTTAGCTGGTAGTGTCAATGTAGAAGATGCCTGTAAATGAGAAGTGTTGTGGTTCTGATTTATAGAACTATGAGTTACCTTTCCAACACCTCTTGGGAGACTTGCAGTGGAGTAGTTGTGGGCAGCCTTCTCATTTTCATTCCTTCGAAGCTCATCTAGCTCAGCAGCCAACTGGCGGGCCGCTGGAGACGATGGAGAACGATATCTATAAATCAATGAAAGTTTTAACTACAGGGTCACTGAGACAAAAGGGTGTTTTTCAGTTGATTTTTGCCATTTTTGAGGAATCTGAGGCTTGGCTCTCACGTGCCGGATCATTTTGAAAATCTTGGGCAATGTAAAACAGACATGTATTAAAAACTTTAAAAAGAGATTTTTAACCATTCAAGATTCACAGCTTTTTGCCGATTACCGAGGGACAGCTGGTTTTGCCAGATTTTGTACTGAGAACGTAAAAATAAAAACGTCTTTCAGAAAACGGCAATTATCTGAAAAACTAGGGATTTTCGAAAAATTCTGTAAATGCAAAATTTTCAATCTGGGTTGATTTGGCGGCCTCGAAAATTTTCAAAGTGCTTGAAAACTATAGAGCCGAGCTTCAGATTCATGATTATGGTCCACATGACCGAAAAGAAACCGAAAAGGGCGCTTTTTCTATCTTATCGCCAGGATTCCGGATCTAACCGAATTCCGGATTGACCGGACCCAAATGAAATCTTACTGTGCAGCATTGATATTGTTGACCCGTTGATTGCCACCCATTGGATGCAAATGACGTGGCGTTCCAGCGCCAGCCGATGCCCAGTTGTGCTGTGGAGACACTGCAGACAAAGAGGAGTTGTAAGAAGACGATGACTGAACCGTGCTTCGTGGACCCTTTCCATTGCTATTCGTTGAGCTCAAACTGACGGGGAACGATGTTGAATGAGACATAGAGTCGGATGTCTCGTCCATCACAAGCCGGCGGATTTGAGCGTTTATGTCAAAATTGTCCGTATAGTTGCGTTGAGCAGCGTAGAAGTCTTCTTGTTGGGACTGAAAAAAAGTATTCGGCCACTGAAAATCTCCATTTCATAATCTTACCCGAGATCTCATTTGCTCATCAAGTGCATTTCTGAGAGTGTTGATTTGAAGTGACTTATGCTCATTATCAGCCATCAACCGTTGAACAGCGGTCCGAAGTTGAGCCATCTCCTCGTCATGCTTCTCAACTCGTTGCTCACTTCTATGCTCACGTAGTGGTGACATGTATCCTCCATGACCATTGGTGTGGTGTTGAAGCTGTTGTTGTACAACCATACCGTGCATAGATTGGTTTACATGATCCATTTCGTTCTGGAAATGATAAACTTAATGGAAAAGGGCTGAGACATGAGGAACACGTCATACTGTAGTTTTAACACTGTAATTTTGAATTTAAAGATCAGGGGATTAATTCAAAAAGCAAATTTAAAAAAATTAGTATGTTAATGAGTGTTGTAGTGGGAATTGGGAATAGCCAATGTGCTCATCCAACAAAAAACGGGACCATTGAGATTATACTATAAAAGTGCAGGAAGGACAAATTTGTGAGAAGGCATTATCCTTTTCCCGCTCTTCCATTCTAATTTTTTTGTCCTTCCATTCCTCCCAATTTTCCAAGAATATCATCCAGAGTGCACACCACCAAAAAAGACACACACGCCATTTTGGGCGTTATTTGGGATTTAGTTCAAGACTGAGACGGACCTGTGAGAGACGCAGCTTCTTCTCGGTTTCGTTTTTCTCACGCTCCAAAGTGGCGTAACGGAGTTTGAGTGAGGACACCTCCGCCAAAAGATCCATCTTTTTTGACTCGAGCTCTTGGCACTCATCGATACGATGGTACTTCTGAATGTTTGATTGTGGTGAGAAAAAAATAGACAGAGAGTGGTGGGTGGGAACGAATGCAAGTGACGGGAAATTGTTTTTATAATTGTTTCAGTATGTTAGAACCGAGAAATTGTGTAGAACAAAATAAAGGAAAATTACGTGGAAAAGGATTATTATTTAAATGAAACATGAACGAGATTGGCTGGAAATTACCATAAACACTCTGATGGAATGTCACCGAAGCGTGAACTTTGAACTTTTACATCTCATTTTTTGTAAAAGGTATCAAAACGTGGTCAACTGACAAATTATTTATCAGAATATCATAACCATTTTGTCAGTTGACTACTTTTCGATATTTTCTACCGGAAATGAGATGCATGTGGTCAAAGATGACCGTTTTGGGGACATTCTATTGTTTGCGGATAGTGGTAAACAATTATTATTTGATTGTAACCTGGAATTGAATAGACTGGAACACATCCGGATGCACAGAATTTCTGTGTTCAAAAAACTTCCGAACATTTTCAGGCATTTTGCGGAATATTCAAAACTTTACTACAGCAAATATCTACAGTAACCCCTAACATGAGTCTTGCATAAATTTTCAAAACTTGTCTGTAATGCATTGATATCGTATTTGCTCTAATAGTAACCCGCCCTATATGTCTACTTTGAGCTTAAAGGGGGGCTCCGACCAAAAATTTTTATTGCATTAAAATGTGTTAAAAGTTATCTATTTTCCTAATATTATTGCGCGAAAATTCAAAAGAAATCCGAAATCCCCAAAAAACGCCGTTGAAAATAAAAAAAATTCAAAAAAGGTGCCGCCGGGGGACAAGGATTTGAATTCCCACGCTTTGAGAAACCTAGGCCACGGCGCCTGACAGCATTTTTTCCAGTGGCCGACAATGTTTTTTAACGTTTTTCACCTGTCGGAGATAAAAGCGAAAAAAATCCGGAAAAATTCTCTCGTGTGGCCTAGGTTTCTCACTGAAAATCCTCGTCCCTCGACGGCACTTTTTTGAATTTTTTTCCTTTTCAACGGCGTTTTTTGGGGATTTCGGGTTTTTTTTCGACTTTTTTCGCAATAATATTCTGAAAATAGATAAATTTTAACACATTTTGAAGCAATAAAAAAATTGACCGGAGCCCCCCTTTAATTATCATGGTTTCTATGAGAGATATAGAAAATCTGTCAACTGGTAAAATATTGATGAAATTATGATAAATATCTTTTTAACTGAAACTTCTTAGAAATCTTCTGGAAGAACCGAGATAATCGAGCTGAAAGTGGTCGCATAGAGCGACCTTCTATCAGAGTAAACACGGTATGTGTCTACAGAATATCAAAAGCGTTGTTTAAACTCAAAACGTTCACTCACATCTTGAAGAAGTTCTTCAGTTGATGTCAAATTGTTACGCTTCAATGCCAAAACCGTCTCCAAATCTTTGATTTTCTCCTTTTGTGCACCGACTTGTTCACTTAAAACTGAGACCTGAAAATTAATATCTCAAAAATTACTTTTACCGGTTACTGTAACCCACTTGTAGCTGCAAACTGTCTCTCGCCATTGCCAGCCTGTGTAACTTGTCCTGCAACTCTGGGTACTCGGGACAAGAGACGGTCGACATCGAAGGCGATGGGCTCTGAAATACAATTGTTTTTTGAAGGTTGAGACTTCTGACAAATTCACTTATCACACTTTCAGTTACATGCATTTCTTTTTTTCTAAAATTCCAATTGACAACACAACACAACACATTATTCAAAATAAGATAAAACCTTCGACTTGGCCCGTCTTTGTGCCATTTTTGATGCATATTATTATATCCTCCGCATTTTGGATGGTCACTAATGCAATTGAAGTACACACACTGCAGAGAGAAAAGAGATTTGTTTTTGTTTTTCGAGAAATTATGAGAAATAGAAACTCGGCAAAAATAGGAGAGAGTGAAAATGTGAAAAATGTTATATGATGAATAATCATAGATCCTAAAAATAGTAATTTTGAATCCGAGAAGAGCCTTTTCGAAGCCAGCCGTCATGCTTGTTTGTTCAAACTGAATAATTCTGGTGTGGCCGTTACAGAGAGCTCCCACAGACAAACTGATTGCTTTCAATTGTTTGCATTGCTTTTGAGGAACACAAAATGGATATGTGAAGGGCAATGAAATGAAAATATCGTTGGATGGAAGACAATGGCTTTGGGGGCACTGACACCGACATTTTTTCTCCCTTCCGATAATTATGTCTTTACTTTTTTCTTCTTTTTTTTTGCTCATTTTATATGTGTTCTGCTTCTTTATATCGTTCTCCAAAGTATGTAGTAGTGTTCTCTCTGGCCGTCAGAAAATTTGATAGAGAGAGAGAGAGAGAGGCTCCAAGAATTAGCTGGATCAAAAACGTTTTGAACATGTGCCAGGTTTCGAATGGAATGTGGATGAACGGAAAAGAGGGAAACACACGAGAAGGTTAGATAGGGATCAGTGGGGTTAGATGAGAAAGATGAAATTGCAAAAACACACGACCTATAGGTGTTGTGAGAAATGGAATGGGAAAATAAGATAAATGAGGGTTGCGAACTTTTCTGAGGTCAAGTTAGATATAGCTCTGGTTAGAAATGCACTCGTTTATCCAAAAAAAGAGGAAGTAAAGTTCACTCATCAACTTGGGCAATCCATACACTCTTCCTATACCTACCAAACTTATCCAACTTGCCCCGCGAGCATCCCGAGGTTGTAGTTGGTTCAACGGTGTCATTGACAAAAGAGGCATTTGCGGAACAGCGGTCATTAGACTGGCCGTGTACTTTGAATCACTTAGACTCCGATGAATTTTGTGTTGGGGTTTACTACTCAACCCTCCACCACTACCACGCATCCGATATGGCGGCGGTGGTGGCAGATAGGAGCAACTGGAACCGGCGGATGGGGCGGAGCCGAATCCCGAATCCGAATAGTGCGTCACATAGGGTATTGCTTGACGTCTGAAGACGCAGAGCTCGTTTAATGAAAGTTCAAGGTAATTTGTGAAGAAAATAAGGGGTGGAATTTAGATGGGAGGCACTTTGGAACACTCTAAATGATAATTGAGATGGTCTGGATAAAAAAAATTGAATGTTAATTTTTCAAATTTTGAGTTTTCCAACAAATCAAACTTCAAAAAAAACATACACAGTTCCGAACAGTAAGATCTTTAAAAAATGTAATTTTCACTGAATATGCGGCCATTTCGACCATTTTCAGGAGTCTGGAGCTTGGCTATCAAGTGTTGGATCACGTTGAATACTACAAAGGGTCTACACTGATCTAGATTAAAAACTTTCCATTCACTCAATTTTTTTTAAATTTCCTGTTTTTTCAGCTGTTTTTGAATTTTTGAAAGACATCCGTTTTTGTACTGAAAACACGAAAAACAGGTGTCTTTCAGAAATTGGCAAGTTGAAAAACTAGAAATATTCAAAACATTCTGTGAATTCAGAGTTTCCAATCGAGATCTATTTTACACTCTTCAAAGTTTTACCAAGCTCCAGGGCATTGAAACTGGTGAAATTGCTGAAAATTATTATAAACATACGCGTTTGTATATCTTATTGTCCGGAACTCTTTTTAAGAAGCTTTCATTTTATGAAATGCTTATCAAATCCTTTTCCCTGACATCGTTTTCCATTTTGACCCTATACTCGTTTTTGTGCAACACATGGGAATGGGAGAGAGGGGTAGATTACTTGAGAAAATTGGAAACATGTCGGAAGAAAAGAGTGGCCACATGGAAATGGACAAAGAAAAACGGGGCATCATCCCTATTTTGTGGCGGACACACTTCTCACGACAAAACACTTTCCACTCACCGTTTGATTGAGCCATTATCCTTGAATATATTGCCGCTACCCGAACTGCGCAACGAGTCGCGTTCTCGGTCAACCGACGCGGCGAACGCATCAATTTGCGAGTTTTGAGACGAGCTGACCGTCAGAGCTTCTTCAGATGGCATACCACCGGCGCTGAACGCATCAATGATGCTGTGTCGAGAGTACATACCGTACTACGGTGATATGGGGCGGCAACTACTCAAAAAAATAAGAAGAAGGAAAAATGAAGCCAATATTGGTTAGATTTGGCTGTTTCGTCATACTTCCAAATGTTCAGGAATAAGTTTGGAACATAAAACAATTTTTTGCATTTTTTTTTGTACAGATAATTCAAATAAACGTAAATTGGAGAAGTTTGCAGAAACAGTTTGAATTCCGTAATGATACTTTTTCAAATTTAGTCGATCGGTTTTTTCTGAAAATAAAAAATTTCAAAAAACTCAATAATTACCTAGTTCCTCGAAAAAAGAAGCCCACCAGAACTGTCAACTTTGAGCTCAACTACCTCGCTTGGTGTGAAAAATATCAAAAAGTTGGCAACAGATAAATTATTTATCATAACTTGTTCAAAATTTTATCAGTTGACAAATTTTTAATATCTTTTAAAAGAATCAAGATAAATGAGCTTGAAAAAGAGGAGATAGGTACGTTCGAAAAATTTGATTTTTTGAGAAAAACTAGCTGGAAATTTGAACTGTTTCTGCAATTTTTTCTAATTTCATTTAATTTGAACTTTGAGTTCAAAAAAAGTGCATTGGTCAAAGAACTGACCAGTCAGAAAAAAATCGAATCAGCCGACTTTAACCCTACTAACCCAAATAGCTCACCTAAAGCGTTTCTCGCATAGAGTAGTGGGAAAATAAAGAGTATAAAGATAATATGTGAAGGCGACTATAGTCTGAAGCTTTTTTGCAAAGGACCCTCCTATCTCTCTCTGATAGGATCCAAGAGAGAAAGAGAGGGTGGCAGACAAGTTGTGGAATGCGTGATGTGATGACAACTGTTCAAGCGGCACCCTCACACGGATCAATCACTACGGGAAGAAGAACAAGAGAAGAAGAATCCCCGGGAGAAGCCGGGATGTCTACTTCTCTGTTTCTCTTCCTCGAAACTAATACTACCAACACAAACTTTTTCTATCTTTCTCCTCCCGGGGAGCAAGAAAGTATAACGTGTTCCGTCCGCGTTGATATCTTCTTCTTCTCTCCCTGATCCTCCTTTTCTCAATGCGAGTACAGATCATATACACAATCTTTTACACACAATTTCTTCCTCCTTTCTTTCCTACCACAGAGAGACGGGTAACGAGAAGACAATTATTGATATATTTGACGAGTTGAAAAATAAATAACTCTCTCTGTCTCTCTGAGCTATCACCTACTCATGTTGCAGAGTTGCTGCTGGCAGAAAAAAGCAAGCAGTTTTCAGGCTCTGTCCGCAAATTGACAAGCGACACTTCAAAGAGGTGCCGATCGGGTGATTATCATTAGTTACAATGATTTGTTGGTTTTTTTGTTTTGTGTTGAGAAGTAGAAAAAGAAATAAAAGGTGAAGTGAGGAACAAAAACTGCTGTGGAAAATGTATCAAAAGTTGCATGGAGCCGCGAAGTGGGAAAATGGATAGGGGTTGTTAGGTACTCAAAGTGAGTGATAATGTCTAGGAAAACATGTTGCAAAAACTTTAAAAACAGAAAAAGAAAATGGTAGAGAACTTTGAAATCTGTAAAGATTACAAAGGTCAAGAATTGAAAATCGGAAAGAATAGCAGAATTAAAAAAAAAATCAGAAAGTTAGAATTCTATTGAATGGAAATATCTACGTCACTGAATCCAAGGTTTTGCAGTTTGGGGTGGAACAAAGAAAATAGCTTCAATGCAAAACATTAGAGCTAATGAAGCTCTAATAGAAGCCCACTCTATACGTGCAATTTGACCTCAATAATCTCGCTTACGGGATTTTTGAGCTATTTATGAGGTGGCGAAAGTTGTAATTTTGTAGTTTTAATTGCGAAACAATATTTTCAGAGCCGCACAAAACTATTAGGTTGGCAGGAAAGTAACTGTCCCTTGTTTTGTTTGTGAATAATACAAAAGCAGGATTAATCCAAGATTAGCAGTATGCACCGTCGTGGTCCACGACATGTTGTGGCAATGTTCAGGTAACTTGTGGGTACCATCCCTCCAGAAGCCAGCTAGCCACGAATCAAAGTATTCATTTTTTTTCCTGTTTTTCACACAAATGGTGCAAATTTTCGTGTTCACTAGATGAGGTTGTATCTCTCCGAATATCCAATAATCTGATAGAGCTCAGTCGGGACTATAAGTAGATGAGGGAGAACGGTCCCACTGAAGCTGCTCAGGTCTGACTTGACTGCAGGTAAAAAATGAAAAAACCTCATGTTCACTGAAAGTCACGCCGTATCTGAGCCGCTTTGGCTGGACGGTTCTCCTTTACCCCCGTTAAAGACTTGATTCAGCTCTATCAGACTATTGGTTATTCAAAAGTTTACGACGTCATCTGGAGCTTAAGGATTTTAACACAATTGATGCCTGAAAAAATGGACTGGAGGGATACTTTGACTTGCCACTAGCTGGCTTCTGGAGGGATGGTACCCACAAGTTACCTGAACATTGCCAACATGTTGTGGATCACGACGGTGCATATTGCTAATTCTGGATTATTCTTGTGTTTGTGTTATTTACTAATAAAAAAAATGGACAGTTACTTTCCTGCCAACCTAATAGGAAAACGATGGTGTCAAAGTCCGACTTTTAGAGTTATGAAGCTAAAGAAAGTATTCAGCTAGCAATTCAAAAAATTGCTAAAATTTTAAAAATTGGGCCCCCCCCCCAACCGCCGGCCTAAAAAACTTATTAAGGTACAGAATGATATGTCATCTACAAAAAAAACTAAATACCTACGGATGCTCTTTTCGTGAGCATCCGTCACAGACACCCAACAATTTTCTTGGCTCTCCTGTCTTAAATATAGCCGAAAATGATCTTGCCTGAGAGATGAGGAGATGAATGTGAACCTCCATCACTGGGCCTCCCGAATATACATATATTTATAAATGTCTTTTTGGTTATAAACGACTCTGACCCAAAAACGAATATCCCTCTTTTGTCATAAGCCTTCGTATTGTGTGGATAGAGAAGGTCTAGTCATTGATGGGGGAACTATTGTCGGGATTATATTTTTTGAAGATCCAGACTCTAGAAAATATCCCAACAAAAAATCAACGAGGAACTATCAGGTTGAAAACTATTGTCAGCCAAATTTCCAGTAAAAATAGCATACTTAACAGCATTAAAACTTAATGAGCGAAATTGCAACATTTTCCAAGTCAGATCTTTCTCCTCCCACTCCCTGTGAGCAGCAAGTAATTGGAAAAACAACCCAATATCTATTATTCAAACCGGATCTTTCTTCCTCTTCTTCGTCTTTGACTGCTCCACCACCAAGAAAAGATTCCAAGACAACAAAGTGGAGTGAAACGAGTATCTCTTCTCGAAGAAGTGCTTTTTGGGAAAGAATTCAAAATGAGTGGAAGATTCCATCGGTTTCAAAACAGCAACTTTGTGTGGTGCAGCTTCTAAATGACAGGGAGGGCACCGAAAACGAGCAGAAAAAAAGCGAAACACAAAAAAGAGGAGTAGGAAAAACGGGAAGACCTACTCTTTTTTCGGTAATTGTTAGTTGATGAGGTCCAGCAGTTTTCGTGAGAGAAAAAAAAAACATCCGCTATGGGATTATCCTATGAGTTTTAAAGAGTTCTGGACTATTTCAGAGTCTAATGAAGTGGGTTTCTGAATTTAAATGGATGATGAACATTTGTCAAAAGGAGAGTTAGAAGGAGAAGAAGAAGATGAGGAAGAGTCTTTTGAGTAAGGATATGTCTGTTTCTTTTTTCTCCGGAAGGGACACACCAGCCCAAGTATTGCTGTTGGGGACCTCTGTCGCTAATTGTGTTAGTATCGGGGGCTCGTCCCCCCCTTCGCCCACTATCTGCCCCGGACCCTTTCCTTTGGCCTTCTATTTCGGCAACATCACCCGTCTTCTTTTCTTCTGTGCTTCTACTCTATCTATTTGACGATATAGAGAGGAGGTCATTTTGGGAGTGGGAAGACAGAGAATAGTGGTCACTAACTTTTAAAAAGATATGACGACGAATTTGTTTTTTGCTCGGTTTGATTTGAATTAAGTTAACATGTAAGTGAAATATCTGGTAAAAAGTTTCAAAAGGCAGACGGAATTGGCAACTTTCAACTTAGGAGAAAGATGCCGAAACCCAAAATCTCGAAATTTTCCCACGCAGAGTTTTGTGTGTAGCGATCCAATTAAATATTTATTCTCATCATACAACTTATTTTTTACCGAAAATCCTCGGTAAAAATTTCAGGAAATTCCAAGTCGGGAAAAATTTTAGAACATGTTTTTGGAAGAATCGGAAAACGAAATTTTCAATATCGCGATTCAAAGAAATCTACTCTATTGTGAAAACAAAAATTTCCGTTCAAAAAATTCAGAAGCTGCTCACCTGACGACGGACCAAGTTTCGAAAATTTTCCTTTCAAAAAAATAAACAAACAATCATGCACCAAAAAATAAACCATGGAAAACAAACTAACCGTTCTACCAGCAACCCATTTCATGATTTTTAGTCTTGTCTCTAAATCCGGTCTTTCTGTCATTGTGTGCTCGTCGATAGCCTTCACAAATTCCTGATAGATCCTTGGTGGGTTGAAAAGCGATGATGAAGAAGTCGGAAGGTCTGATGGTGGTGATTCAACACCAGATGATCCGTCGGAGCCCAAGTCTGGAAAATTGATATTAAAAAAAAATATACTGTAAACACTTTGAGCATAATTATATCAATTTCTATAAGAGATAATAAACATCTGTCAACTGACATTGTTTTTCGTTTGAAGATCAACATTTTATCAATTGGCCCTATTTTGAGATCTCTATTAGAAATTGAGATAAGTGAACTCAAAGTGCAAGTATTGGGGACTTTCTACTGCATAGTGTTTACGCTGAATGACTTGAGCAGGAGAGTGTAAAACTAGTGTGAGACCAAAACTGTCAATCAGCAATTTTTGATAATCGGATTTTAGAAAAAATAATGCACATGATGAATCAACATACATTTTTTTTGGTAGTAAAGCATGTGAAAATTGTGAAATAAAAATGAAAAATCTCTAAAACTTAAATTACCGTATAACCTGTATCAGAAGGGATCCCTGATTTTTAACTTTGAGCTAATTTTTCTCGGTTCTTGAGAAAGATATTAAAAAGTTGTCAACAAACAAAATACTTCTGATGTTATGATGAAAAGTTCATCAATTGAGAACGTTTTTATATCTTGGGCAGGAAGCCAGACAAATTGGTTCACAGTTGAATGCTCAATTTTCTACCTTAATCCAATCTTCCATCACCCGGTTTTAGCTTACCTTTTCCCCTTTTTTTAAATATCTTGCCAACCTTACATGTATACCATTTTCTTCCCCATTCTCTAGGTTCATCTCGTTAGGGATTTTATCTAGAACTCCCGTTATAACTTTTGTGCCATATTTTCTTCTGATCAATAATTTATCAATTATCAATGCTAGACAACCCCTTTCACAGGTTTAAGAATAATTGAACACTAACTTAGAGCTAGAGGAACTTTTTGTCTAGAATAAACTATTTTTTTTACAGAAATGATTAACCTTATCAGTAAACCCAGAAAGTATTGACTAGAGACTTATTTCAGTTTGTTTAGGTCTTATCTGAAAATTGAACACTCACCCGTCCGATGCTTCCAATCAGTACTGATCCACTGTCGGTTTATTTCTCGACTAGATCTCTCGTCGTCTGCATTCCCATTGTCGATGTCTATAAATAAGATATCCTGAGACATATATGGTCAATTTCCTTAGACCCATGCAAGTATACTCACCATCATTTATATGTTGTTTATGGGAGATGCTGGGCATACCATTTTCCATTATTCTTGGGGAGAATGTCGATCTGAGAGCTGGTGGAGGTGGGAGGAGATCTCGAAATGATTTTTTGAGAATTGGTGTTGGTCCAGATCCAATTGTAGTTGTACTACGAGAAGTTGTGTTACCTGGAAATATAGAAAATGAGTCAAAAATCAAATTTGAGATGTCAAGCGGATTTAGCTTCTTAAAACGGTTTTTTCTCATTACAAACCCATTTCCTATTTCAAGAACCTTTTTCAATTTCTCATTTTGTCGTGCTTGGGGTTATTTTTGCACTAAACAAACATGTTTACCTCTGGTTATCTTCTCTGTCATTATTGAGTACCAAAGAAGAGGAAAGAAATGACTGGGGGTTTAATTTTGTGCAGAAATGAATAGAAAACCGTCCCACCCGGAACAACTGAACTTTTTAGGAGGCTAGAAGCAGGAGATGAGAAAAGAGACTCATGAACTGATGAATTTAAATTGGAAATGGAATAAATGAAGGGTGTGTTTGTGTGTGTGTGTGTGTGTGTGTGTGTGTGTGTGTGTGTGTGTGTGTGTGTGTGTGTGTGTGTGTGTGTGTGTGTGTGTGTGTGTGTGTGTGTGTGTGTGTGTGTGTGTGTGTGTGTGTGTGTGTGTGTGTGTGTGTGTGTGGGAACTTTTTTTTGCTCCTTTTAAATTTTTCAATTTGAATTGGGTCTTCTTGTATGTAAGTGTGTGTGTTTGTAGGGAAAGGAAATTGAAAGGGTTGGAAAAAAGTGTTTGCGCGGAAAACTGAACGGAAATTCCATCTCGCCGCCGCGCTTCATTTTCTATTTAAACGACCAGGCGAGAGTTGGTAAACGAAAAAGTCCACACCAGGACATTTGACCCTCTTTCATCACACTAAAACATTTGTGAAGGGACATTTGAAACGATGCGTTATTCAATATTCATATTTTTTCCTCATCCAAAAAAAAGGAGTTTAAGCGAGTTTTGGGATCCTAGAAATGAATTGAATCTCTCGCTCAAGAACAAAACACATTTTCTATGTTTGCTTGGAGAAAAAAAAAACAGGAAAAAAGTATAGGATGACTACTGTCAAAAGAAAAGAGAGGCTAGTTTGACTACTAAGACTACTTTTACGAAAATTGAGAAAGCAGGAAAAACAGTAACTTGATGAGAAATCAAATTACTAGAAAAATATGGTCAGATGAAAGTATGTGACTTTTTGAATGGAGCCAATTAGAAAGACACTCGTGATATTTCATCCATCTCTAATTTTGGCTAATTTGCATTTTTTTGGGAGTGTCAAGGATCGAAAAACAATCTGAATTTGATGAAAATAAAAAAATGACTTAAAAATGACTGAATATAGCAAAAAATGACTAAACTACAACGAAAAGTTGATAAAGTATGAATAAGAATGACTAAATAAGCATTTCGTTTCAATATTTTGGTTTCTAGCTATAGAACCGGTCGAGAAGATAAAGAAAAACTTGCTTTTCAGTTGATTTTTAGCTATTTTGCACATTTTCAGAATGCTGAAGCTCGACTGTCGATTTTCCGATCATTTTCAAAACTTTATATGATGTAAAAAAACTTAAATTGAAAACTTTAAATTTGCAGAAATTTGTGAAAATTCCTAGCTTTCAAGCCATTTGCCGAGTTTTGACAAACACCTATTTTTGGCCCATTTTTGTAGAAAAAAGTATCTTTCAGAAAACGAAAAATAACTGAAAAACTAAAAATTTTCAAAAAATTCTGTAAATGCAAAATTTTCAATCTTGGCCTGTTTCACACCCTTCCAAGTTTTCAAAGTAATTGGATATTTGCCTTTAAAGCTCCACATTCCAGAAAACGACAAAAATGACCAAAAGTCCACTGAAAAATACTTTCTTGTCTATCTAATTGATCGGTACTGTATACCGTAAAACCTGTATTAGAAGGGTCGGCCCTTTTATTGTTCCAAGTTACCTCCAAGGGGAGGGCCCTTCTGTTACAGGGACCCTTCAATTAGAGGGGGCCCTTTTATTTTTCCGTCCAGTTATTTCCGAATTTGGCATCACAAAAATTCGACGAAGTTTCGTTCAGAATTCATGAGAATCTGCCCAATTCACCAAAATTTAGCGAGATTTTTATCGAAATATAGAGTATCAACAAATTTCTATCAAATTGTGGACGGAAATTTTCTGTTTTCGAAACACATTCTGAAACAGGGTCCTTTTTCAAAGAGGGCCCTTCTATTACGGGTGCGCTAGTATTACAGGGGGGGGCCTTCTATTTTTCCAAGCCCCTCTTGGAGGGCCTTTCTATTAGAGGGGCCCTTCTAATACAGGTTTTACGGTATGTAAACATTGAAAAATGAAAAAAAAAGAATTTCTTCCAGAAATTTCCAACTGTTCTGAGTCATTCTACGCTTATCGTACAGTTAAACATGGGGAAGCCAAACCAAAATGAAAATGAAGATGGAAATAGGAATATTTGATGTGTGTGTACCTCACTGTTTGGTACTACGCGTCGTTCCCTTTTTTCTGAAAAGACTGGTCGAATCATGAATAGAACAAACTGGTCGGCAGGGGTTAAAAAGAGGACAGGTATGGACATTGCCGGTCAGTCGAGAACACGAAAAAATAGTGAGGGAGAAGATGTTCTCTATTGTTCAGGTAAATGGAAGCGAGAAATAGGCAAGGAGAAAAATCGAAAAAGTAAGAAGATTCCGCCTCCGGGGGTTGTTGTTTCTTTCATTGTCATCTCTCAGACCATGTGTTTGACGCCAAGGTTTCTTTTTTTCTTTTTTTTCTACTTTCTCACCTGTTAGATACATCCTCAGCGTCAGATATAAAAAAAAATGGAAAATAGACTTTTCGAATGAAAGATGGGTCTCCTACTAAACGTATACACTTATTTTTGTGATCATAATTTTTCCTATTCCTCCTCTATTTTATGCGCTTTTTATTTTTTCATTTGTCTTCTTCTCAATGGACCATTTCATTAGTAATTTTCCCGTTTTTCATATTGCCTATTTCATGTTGCTATAGAGTCATCTCTTTATAAATTCATAAAGAGAATAGAACACATCATTATTAAAAATTTGAAAAAAAAATACTACCGTACCATTCCGAATGATGTCATCCAACTGCTCCAGTGCCGAGGAGAGTAGTTGGTTGGCTTCAGCGAAACCATCCATTCTGTTCTGAAAATTGAGAAAAAATTAGAAGTAATCAATTGAAAAAAAATTTGTTAGGAATACAAAGAAAATGTTAAGCGAACAAAGCGGCATCTTCAAAAAGTCGGATACCTTAGGTAAGGTCAAAGAAGGAGTCGGGGATAGAGAAAGAGATGACGTAATCCCCTATTCTTCATCCCAAAATATATGTGTACGACTAATATGGGAGAATGCGTGGCTGGTGAGAAACAACGGCAGATTCGAATGAGATATGGTGCAAAGGATTTTGAGGTTTTTGTTTGGATATTTCTAGATAGATTTTTTTCCCGTTTCTCTTTTTGATGCTTTTGGGTGGAGGAGGAGGAGAAGGATAAGATGGATTTCAACGTACAAATGGAATGAAATCCTACTAAAAGAGATGAATTTAGATGTGCACACATGATCGGGAAAGTGCGAACAAGGGGTGGTCCAGCTGTTGCCGGTCGAAGTAATAAAGTAACAATATGTTGAACATTAAATTAATAGGCAGATGGTTTTGTGTGCTCAATTTCTCAGATTTTTGAGCAGTATAATGATCAATTTATGAGTTCAAATAGAAAGCAAATGGAAAAGAGTTATACCGTAATCCTTTTAAATGAAAAAAAAACTGAAATTCAAAGAGTTTCAAAACTACTCAGGCGTCGCCGGTTACTTCTGGCCGGAGCTTGATCAGATTCCGGCAAAGAAATTGTGGGAAGCCGACCAAGATTCGACAAAGCTTCCGACCTCTTAACACGCAGCGTCTTCAAATTCCGGCCAAAATCCGACCATTGTCCGTCCCACTGCTGCCAGTGGGCAGCTTCTGACCAAAATCTGACTGAGATCCGTCCAAAAGCCGAACCCCCCCCCTCAATTTCCGTCCAGAAGTTGCAAGCCGACAGCCGAGTATTGGAATAGAATTTTAAAAGCAATAATTGTTCATAAAAACAAAAATCGAAATTCTATTTTTTTATTGTTTTGATGAAATACAATTATAGTATTGTTGCTTTGCAAAAGTCAAAAAATTCATAATTATTTGAAATTGGATTTACAATAAATTCAAAGATTTGTTGGAAGTTTGAATACAGTAATCAGATACCAAACCCCGCCCAAACCGTCAACTTTAAGCCCAATTACCTCAATCCTTATAAAAAATTTCAAAATTTTGTCAATTGCGGAATTATATATCATAAAATCGAGATTATGGAGTTCAAAGTTGACGGTTTGAATTGGCTTATATTGAAGGAAATATGCTAATTAGAATTGATTTAGAAAAAAACTGTATTTTTTCTAAATGTATTAATTTGTAATGAGGTAGATACAACATTATAAGTATTTTCTGAAGTCACAAACTTTCAAATTTGATCTTAGGGTGGTAGACAAAAAAAATGTCACCATATATAGTCAATCTAAAACGCAATACTTCCAAAAAAAGGACAACTGAATAGAATTTGCGTAGTCAAGCAACATGTGCGCACATGCTTATCTCAAATGAATCTCTCGCCGTTCACTTCCCACCCCTCACCAGTAGGGCACCAGCTGCCCTTTCTATTGTGCGAAATTGATGTTTTGACCGGCTGGACGAAGAAAGACAAGTCTGTTGTCACCCGATGATGGTCCTGAACCTATTCAGAAGCAACAGAAGTGGTGCCTTATTCTCCTTGGAACAAATACAGCCGGCTGGAGCGGCAAACTACCTTAAACGCGCATCCGGCACCTCTTATTTATGAGTCTCGTCATACAGATTCAACGACCCTAGGGCTAATGGACGGGGACGAGAATAGAAGAAGCCGAAACCTTATTAGGGAATTTGATTAATGTTTCTTATTTCCTTGCCGTCTTGTTTCTTCCCCCTTTTTTGTGTTCAATTCAATAATTGAACATTATAAAGGCGGGAAGATACAGGAAACGTGATGAAGGCCAAGAGCAGATATTAACTTACTAGGTAGGAACAATTACTCCAGCTCTCGTTCAGCGAGCGGAGAATTTTCTGACATAAAACGAACGAGATTTGATTCCATAATTGCTACTAAAAGTCGGAGAAAAGACCACCGAGATATGTATACCAAAAATAAAATGAGTTCTAAGGTACGAAACTGCGTTTTTAGCAGAAAAAGTGTAAAACAATAATGCAAGTTGGTCGGTTTTGAAAAAGTGAAGGTGTGCTATCAGAAAATCCAATCAGCACAGATGTGAAAAATGCAACGTTCAATTGAAAAGTGGAGAGGAGAGAAGATTGTGTAATTTTTAACACTTGCTGGAAGCCTTTAAAAATGATAAAATTCAATTTAGTTGGGAAAAACGCCCAAAGTTCCCAAATCTGGGATTTCTGGGCCCAGAAAACAGTTTAAAGTGACGCCTAGATTCCCTAGATTTCCAATTGAGCAAAATTTGAACCAGTGCAACAATGTATTTTCTTATTGAATAAAAATATGCAGAAGAGCATGTGAAAAAAAAAATAAATTTTCAAAAAAAAGTTCCTTCATTGAGAAAAACGCACCGGAAAATTATTATTTTTTTCGGATGAGAGCCCTGACGTTTTTCTCGATGAAGGAACTTTTTTTTGAAAATTTATCTATTTTTATGTAAATCTACATGCTTTTCTGCATATTTCCTGCATATTGTGTTCAATAAAAAATTACATTGTCGCACTGGTTCAAATTTTGCTCAATTGGAAATCTTGGGAATCTGGGCGTCACTTTGGACTGTTTTCTGGGCCCAGAAATCTCAGATTTTGGAAATTTGGACGCGCCATTAGAGAAAAAAGAAAGAACATTAAAAAATTAAAAAAGTAAATAATCATGTTTCGTCTAATAGACGCCCACCAAAACCGTCAACTTCGGATTCCAGTAAAAGATATCAAAAATGTGTCAACTGAAAAAATAATTATCACAATATCTCCAATATTTTATTAGTTAACAACATTTTGATATCTTCCACATGAAGCGAAACGAAATGGCTCGAAGTTGAAATTCAGGAGCCCTCATAACAGATTTTGCGGTAGAACAAATACCCCTGATACTTTTAACAATGAAAAATATTCAAAAATCAAAAAAATGATATTCTGCATTCATCTTTTAGTTAAAAAAGCTACAACATCTTATCGCTAGCGATGTTCAGATTATAAGACATGTTAGCCGTGCCGAAACCTTCTTCACTCACCTTTTCCAACACAATCGGTATGGTTCTTCGTCGAACATGATTGTTTGACGAGAAAGATAAAGACGATGAGTATACCATATTAGTAGACTAATAATAACAATTTCAGAGAGATTGAGTGTGGGAGCCGCTTGCTCTTTCTGTTCCTTTCAAAAAGAATACAGAGACAAAAGAGCTCCGACGACCAGCCGACACAAACAGTATAGGTGAAAGAGTGTGGGGAGGTCTCAAAAGGCTAAGTCGGCGATCAAACAGAGAAAGAGAACTTCTCAGCGGCTCTTCGAGTGAGAGAAAGTGGGATTTGCAACAGCAGAGAATAGGTGATGGTTTGATGATAAAAACGGTTAGAGCTCCCGCACATTGTTTGTTGGCTAGTCATAGTTGTAAAGTGTACAAGAAAACCGCTTACAAAAGATGAACGCAACTTTTTTGTTCTATCACAGATGTATAGTGTTTGTATAAGAAGTCAAGTGGAGTTAAGATCAGTATTAATAGGAATATGGGTCTTTTGTGCTTTGATTTTGCAACAATTTTAAATTTAAAATAGTCAAAGCAACATGTAAAGTGCCGGACAATAAAATATACAATAACACACACTTGTAATCCGGGCCTTTCCCGGGCTCTGCCATAGTTTCTTTCAGAATCGAAACTTTGAAACCAACTGTATTGGATATGATAGAACTCGACGAGTACTACAAAATGATTTTATGTGGAATACTGTATCTTGTCTGCGAACAAAGTTACAGGCCATAAACTGGCTTATTTCGGACGTGCCGAGCCGGGCTGGGCCGTTTTTTTTAAACAGTTTTTCGAATAGTATCATTTTGTATTACTCGCCGAGTTCTATCATATTTGATTTAGTTGATCTGAAAATAACAATTCCGAAAGCAACAATGGCAAGGCCCGCGAAGGCCCAGGGAAGGCCCGGATTAAAAATACGCAAAAACCTTTTTCAGTTGATTCTTGGTCATTTTGACCATTTTGAGGAGTCTGAAGGTCGGCTGTCTAGTACCCAAAATTTTTGAGAAGTTCGGATTTTATTAAACAGACCTAGATTGGAAACTTCGCACTCACAGAGTTTTTGTGAAATTCGTTGTTTTTTAACCAATTTGTCGATTTCTGAAAGACACTTTTTTTTTGAATATTTTCAGTACAATAACAGTCCAAAAAGAGGTGTCCTTTGGGATTCGGCGTATAGCTGAAAAACTAGCAATTCTCAGAAAATTCTGAAAAAGATCTGTTTTACACTCTTGACAATTTTTAAAATGATCGGAAACTTGACAGCCAAGTTCCAGAAACTTGAAAATGATCAAAATAGCAGAAATCGACTAAATTATGTTTTTGTATCGAGCGGCACTGTATATCTGAAAAATCAGGACCCGGTTTTGCATTTAAAATTTTTTTTTGTAAATTTGAGCATTTTTTCTGAAAAATGATAGTTTTTATGGAGACTTTGATCTTCGCAAATTATTTTTTGTAGGACTTTCGTTTTAAAAGAAAAAAAATTTTTTTGAAAGAAAAATACTGTAGAAAGGCCGGCCCGGCTGCAAATATGCAAAAAAAAACAGACGGTTCGACTAGAAAATGATAGGTCCCAGACAACTAGAAAGGTGCGAACAAAAAACGTCGAAATCGTAGTATGTCAGGACTAAATGAAGCGTTGTCAAAGAAGTCAATTGAATTCGTATTGACAGACACAGGAAGGGCGAACGACGACAGCACGCATAAATGCACAATTAGGCTACTGTAGATATACTTGTGTGGGAAAAAAGTAACAGTTGAATCGAGGAATTGGAGGATTAGAGATGCAGACAGAACAAAAAAGACAATTTATAATGTATAACTATTGTATGGAGGTTCTTTGTAGAAACTAGAAGTTCCATGAACTTGTTACCGAACAAAATCTTTTTTTCAGAAGATAGAAAGTTTTTGGAAATTTGCTAAAAATTAAAGCCCTCCTATTCGAATTTCGTGAAACGCACCTGAAGCTAGGGTGAGAAACTTATCACCACCATCCCCACCGATAAGCTGTGTTGATAAAACGCTAGCCGTGATGCGGGAAAAAAGGTTTTCGAATGAATTAAAATGTCATTCGAAAACGAATGACTGCAGCAGCAGGCGATAAATTGATAAACTGGATTCTGGAAGCCAAGGGGGGCGAGGAAGGCAATAAAAAACAAACGGAAAGAAGAATGATGTGTGAAGAGAAGTATGACGAATGGATTGCAAAAAATACATAGATATAAAAAAAAGGAAGCTGAATGGCAAGAACCCTCACATATCTACGGTTTTTGTGAGACGATCATTCGAATGGCCATTGAAATGGGAAAGAGTAAAGAAGAAGAAAAAAGAGCTGGAGGAATGATGGATGTGTGAGAAAAAATGAGAAACAAAAAGCTATACTTCTACTTGGGAATGTTTCAAAAGGATGTTGAGTTCAAAAATGGAATTGAAAATGGCGGAAAAAAGTTTCAAAAATGTTCATACCGTATTTGCTCTAATTTTCATTAAATTTGATATACGCTATCAGCTCTGCAAAGACTGTACGTGCGCTTTCAGCTCAATTATATCAGTTCCTATGCAAGGTATCAAAAATGTGTCAACGGACAAAACACTTCTGATATTATGATAAACAGTTTACTAGTAAACCACTTTTTCATATTCTTGAAAGGAATGGAGATAAATTGGCTCAAAGTTAAAACTTAAAGGGGCTTTCTATCACAAGTTTTTCAGTTTTCTTTAATTACAATAAATTTGCCGCCGTTTGATTTCAAAACATTTTCTTGCAAAAATGCTAATTTTTCCAATAATTAATTAAAAACCTGATTAAGTGCAGATTCCACGCTAATCTACTAAAACCATCGTTTATTCGGCTTGAGTGACCAATCATATCAAATCAACAAAACGGGCAACAACACTAAAAGGACTTTGGTGAGTGTGAAAAACGTTAGAAGACGGTGCGACACAGAGGAGGACAGTGATAACATTTGTTCGTCGTACGTACACACGCAGACGTTTGCGCACACCACCGTCCTTATCATAAGAAGAGAGAAAAATGTTGCGTTTTCTCATGTGTATGAAATGGTATGAATATTATTATTATTGTAACAACCTTATAGTAAGAAGAAGACGATTGGGACACAAAGTGTGAGACGGCAAGGATAGGGAAGACACCGTCTTAACGGCCTATTGCATTTAACACACACACACACACCTTGGCGGAGAAATCGAGGCGAATAGGAGGAAGAGGGGAAGACTTTGTACTACATAAATGTGCGATGGGCCGGATGGAAATTGGATTTGATGAGATGGTATATGGACAATTGGTACATTGAGTGTTTTTGGGAGGGAAATTGAGAAGAAAGTTGTATGGGGCAAGATGTACTATTGGAGTTAATGACGCTGGAATGATTGAGTTGGGTGTAACGTCTCGCATAGTTCGGAAAAATTTCATCAAAATATATTACGGTATTGAGAAAATGCTACATTCTTCAGATTGTATAATTTTTCTCAAGAGAAATTCATTTTGATTCTAGCAGCCATGATTTTTCGTAAGATTTTCCAGCACTATCGAAAAACGTTTTCCAAAAATTACTGTAAACCCTATAATAGGATGCCTTCTTAACTCTCAATTTTGTGTAAATTTATCTCGATTCCTAAGTACTGTATCAAAAATCTGTTAACAGACAAAATATTCTTGATGTTATGATAAACATTTTGCTAGTTGAGCACTTTTCGATATCTTCAACTGGAAATGAGATAATTGAGCTCAAAGTTGACGGTTTGGAAGGAATTTATTAGAGTTATTACAGTAATATTTTACAGTTTCATGTTTTATTTTTGTAGATGGAAGAATTTTGATTAAAGCAAATATAATTTTCAAGTTTTCTAACATTATTGTTTAAAAAAATATTTCAAAAAATTAGTTTATTCTGAACAGATTTCAAAAAAATAACTCTCAAAATAATATGATCATATCACATCTTTTGCATAAACACAATAATAAAAGGACACATCTAACTTTCAAATTCGACCAAATTTATTAAGTTTTCTGAAAGAGATTTCAAAAAGTTGTTCACTGACGAAGTATTCCTGATATCATGATGAATATTTTGTCAGTTAACCACTTTCTGAAAATCTTTTTCAGGAAATGAGATATATAGTCCTAGAGTTGATGGTTTGGAAGCCATTCTGTCATATGGTTTACTGTAGCTTTGTTCTTTCACGTCTGAGAGAAAATTTTATGAAATAATTGGATCAGTACATTTGTTTTCAAAAAAAAAACCGTCTCCCAATCTTCAAAATTAAGATTCCAAAATTGCTCAGAGCACAATAAAAATCCACAATCAAGACAGAACAACAATAAAGCTGAAAAAACAGATGACGCTTTCCTTGATATGTTAAAACACTGATTCACGTCTCTCCCCACCTCAACGTCTTCTAGAGATAAAATATTTTTCGAAAAAGTTCTTAACCCAAATTTGGACATCAAGAAACAAAAAAAAACTCATAAAACGAGTGATACAGACACCCGTCACAGTTTTGAGAATAAAAACCATAGAAAAACGAAACGACAGGAATGAAAAGAAAACGGATCACGCTTCTAGGTCTCGAAATGAATGGTGGAATCGTAAATCAGCCTCCCAAAACCAAACCGCAATAAAATGTTAATGTTAATGCGCACCCTCTTCAAGTGCCGTCAAATTCTTCGTCCGCCCCCCGTCCAGAAGACAGTATCAGGAATAGAGGAACCGGACAGAGTTACAATAATCTTGGGTATTCATTACTCAAATCCTTTTTATGACACCTATCGGGGGGAGAGGGGGGGGGGCCTCAACGTACACTATCATTAAAGATACAATCGTTTTATTTTCTTATCAGGTGCGCATCTGGGAAACCGAATGAGTGTTCTAATCTACTGTACACTACAAAACTCGTGCTATCAATTATGCAGCTGACGACCCCACCCCACCTACGGTCCGGTTTCAGAATGAGGCAAAAATTGGGTGTGGATTGTCACCGTTAGTGAGAAATGGAATAAAATAGAGGAAGAAGAAATAAGTTTCACAGTCTTTTCTATTTTTCTATGAGTCATTTTTGTGGCCTTTTCAGGCAAGCCAGCAAGTTTGGATGATGGTATTTTTTTTGTGGACCCATTCTTATTTAGTTTGTGTTTGTTTTTCTATCTCAAGATGCTAGAAAAGAGGAATCTCAAAAATTTTAGAGAGGAAAATGCGAAATTAATTCAAGAAAACAGATTAAAAGACAAATGTCTCAGAAATTCAGAAGAAAAAATCTGGCTTCTCTGTTCTATTCAAATTTCTTAGTAAATATAGAAACTTGATGTTTGATTAGAACGCTAGAACTAAACTTTTTGCAATCCTCAGATAACAATCACTACCAGAAAAAGGTGCCATAGAGGAAATATGAGAGGAAGGAAAAAAGCGAGAGGAGAGGAGTGTGGTGAGAGGGTGGAACAGAAGAAGAAGACGAAAAATGAACGTTCAGTCGTCTCCCGCGCGGGAGACACACGATATCCACTCATAGGTACCGCGGAAGAGAGTAGAAGCAGCAGAAGGACACTATCAAAGCGGCCTGAGACTCAATTTATTCAAGAAAACTATATTTAGAAGATGTTAGGAATAGGAGGAGAAGAATCGAAAAAGGATGAAATCAGAAAACAGATTGAAGCAGTTCAAAATATAAAGTACCAAGTGAGTAAGATATACAAAAACGAACTTTTCATTTGATTTTCAGCTATTTTGACCATTTTCAGAAGTCTAGATCTCGCCTGTCATTGTTCCGATCACTTTGAAAATTTTGGAGGGTATAAAACAGAGCTAGATTAAAAAGTCGGCATTTACAGAATTTTACGAGAATTCCTATTTTTCAGCTATTTGCCTATTTTGGAAAAACACCACTTTTTGGTCAGTTTTGCACAGAAAACGTTAAAACATCAGGTGTCTTTCAGAAGTCAGCAATTAGCAGAAAAACTTGGAATTTTAGAAAAATTCTATAAATGGGAATCTTGGTCTGTTTTCAAAAGGATCAGACGCTTAACAGGCGAGCTCCAGATTTCTGAAAATGCTCTCTTGACAAATAAATTTTGGTACATGTTATTGACCGGTGCGGTATATTTTTGTAGAAATTGAAAAACTACTGAATATTCGAGAAGGAAGAAAATTGAAAGAATTAAATTCACAAATTAACATGGAAGCTTTATAAATCATGTTTTTTAGCTTTAAATAGCTTTGAAAAGCATGTTTTAAACAAAGTTTTGAAAAATTCGGAATAAAAAATAATGCATTTTCAAAAATCGATGCCAAGAACTCCATTAATTTACTAAATAGAGATGACGTGGTAATGATACAACTAAACTGGAGACATGTTAGGTACACATGACCCTTTCTTAGCTCATCCATCTCATTGTTTCAACGCCTACGTCTCCTGATCTCTCGTTCTCTTGACTCAAGGTGCGCAGAATGTACAGGTCAACCCTCTCTTCCCCCGTTCTCTATGACCAGGCAACCTCTCAACCTAATCTAATGCACAGATGACCAGACAAAATCATTAAACAGACATAGAGGACAATTTGATTAGCATCTTTTTTCTCTCTTACTGTCTCTTAAAAGTGAGGCCGCTTGGAAAATGTGGAAAAGTAACTTTAAATATGGAAATGCACAATATGAGCAAATATTTGCAAAACTCAACTATGGCAAAATAGAAGAGTGTGAAGTGGAACGACGAGTCAAAACATGTCTCTATTGTGCTACAAAAGTTATTTGAAATTTTTGATTATTGGAAAAAAGTTCAATTTTAAGGCAAACTATACAAGTCGTCCTATTTTTTTGAATTCGAAACGAAACGTATTTTGTTTCAGTTTTCACTTTTAATAAACTGACATTTGCCGGGGCGGGGGGCTGCCATAGCATAGCTGAATAGTGTGTGAATGCTATTAAATTAATGAGAAAAAACTTTTGGTGGCGAAGCCGCCGGCGGTTAAGTTGACCGAACAGAAGCAGCAGGCGTCGGTTTTTTTTATGTCTCTACGTTTTTTTTTCCTGAATTTCCTCTCCGTTAAACGCGTTCCTCTCTTTTTTTTTCTGTTTTTCATGATGCGATAACAGCTGATCGATTTTTTATTGAGTTTATTTATTATATTGGTTTAAAATCAAGTTTGAAGAATTGTCCTGGGGAATGTACTGAGAGATTTTCTGAAAATTTACTGATTTCAAGAAAAATATGATTGTTCGGGAAAATATTGGTCAAAATACCGTAAACACTCTATAGAATACTACCCAAATCAAGAACTTTGAGCTCATATATCTTGGTTTCTTTAAATCATACTTGTGAAGGGCCGGGCCAAAACACGAATTTCACAGGCCCGGCCCGGCCCGGCCCGGCCCGGCCCGGCCCGGAGGCCCGGTCGGCCCGGTCGGCCCGGAAGTTTACCGCGAACTTCAAAATCTTGAGCGAAAAGTTGAATCATTGTTTCGAAAAAAGGTATTCAGTGTTTTTTTTCTTCGAGTTATTTTTCAATACATTCTAAAAATCAATAAATTCATTTTCAAAAACAAAAACAAAATTCAAAAACAAAAATTCATTTTTCAAAAATTTTGTTTTTTTTCTGCCGGGCCGCCGGGCCGGGCGGGCCGGGCCGGGCCGCCGGGCCGAACCGGGCCGGGCCGAAATTTCACAAGTATGCTTTAAATTATGTCAAGAAGTGGTCAACTGACAATATGTTTATCATAATATCACAAACATTGTTCCAATTGACGTCCTTTTGATATTTTTTACAGGAACCAAGATAAACTAACTCAAAATTGGCGAATGACCCTCTATTAGAACGTTTACGGCAATTGGAGTGTGGGGGAAGAAACAATAAGAAAAATAAGATTTCCAAAAACCGTCTGAAGATTTCGAATTACCGAGAGATCCAAAGTTTGGATTCCAAACATCAACCGAGAAAAAAATGGTTCACTTGAAAACTTAAAAAAATTTCAAGGTCAAGAACTTCGGGTGATTAGAAAATATACAATAAAACCTATAATAGAATGGTCCCCACACTACCGAGTTTGAGCTAATTTTTCTCGGCTACTATGCAAGATATCAAATATCTGTAAACTGATAAAATGTTTGTGATATTATGATAAAAATTATATCAGTTGACAACTTTTTCATATCTTCGACAGAAACCGAGATAAATTGGCTTGAAGTTAACAGATAGTGCATCCTTCTATTGCAGGTTTTTAGTCAAACTCAAAAAAAACATTTTAAAAAACAAAGTATGAAAAATCTGGACATGTTTCAAGTAATTAAAGTTTGGTGGTTTGGTATCTCGGAGATCTTAGTGTGCTTTGACCGGAACGAGAAGAAGCTCGATCCGGATACGTCTTATCATAGTGGTTGTCCCAGAACTTCGAGATAATATCTTGGAACCTTTCAGTCGGAAACTTTTCTTTCATTGCATTTTCCAGTCTGACCAGTTTTTGAGCTCGGTCGCATTGAAACACAAAATCGTAAAGAAACATGGAAAAGAAGGCGTTGTAGGGAATCAGCTGAAAGAATTTTACAGCTTAGGACCATGTGAACTTCACTTACAAAGATCCAAGAAGCCAATTGTTTGTAATGTGCAAGCGTCATTATTGGGAGAAGAAGATGTCCCAGGTGACTGAAGCATATGTAGACAGACATAATGACGCTAGAGCAGATAATTATTGGAAAGAGGTTCCCAAGTATTTTTCTAGATTCATGTGTTGTGTATCTAGGAGATAACCAGCCATTGTCATTATGATTCACGCTGAAAAGAAAAAGAATAACTATTCACGATTCTAGTGCGATTTACCTCAATTCACTGCTACCGTCTATACATTCGTAACGTTTACGAATAGTCCGGTTACACTTACAGACATATAGACATATGCCTAATGTCACAAACTCCAGCAATAACTGAAAGCGGAACATTTCATAAACTCGGTGTCTGATAGATGGGCATGACGAGAAAGCGTAGCAATTTGTGAGAAGCTCAGAACTGTCCTCCATCCATGTAACCCAGGAGACAATAACTAGTGAAAGCACAGCAAAAGTAGAGGAAACATAGTATCCAAATTTCGATTGCATATGCTCATAGGTGCCAAATTGATAAATGGCGTATGCTCGTTCTCCCATTATGGAAATCCGCATGAAAGAGCCCAATAGATTGCTGAAGCTGAAAAAAGACAGAATGGTTTTAACGCATGATGTAGAGTTACATACAAGAAGATGCGACGGAGGAATGAGCAACTCGAGGTTTGGTAAAGATAGTCACAGTCTTCTTTCGCCATTATTGCATTGAGGAAGAGAGACATGTAGTTGATCAAGGTGGCTGTGGAGAAGAGAACAATGGATCCCATATGAACAAACATCAGAACCTGAAAACACCAGTTTATGCTGTTTTGGCCTCAATTTTATTTCATTTTGGGTAATTGTAGTTGGGCATAGTTTTTAAAGTAACATAAAACATCTGATAGATACCTCGCCTTCAAGCCGTGAAATTTAAGCTCACATGTCTCAGTTTCTTCAAAAGCTATGAAAAATTCGTCAACTGATAAATTGTGTAAAATGTTATGACGAACAGTTTATCATTCGATAATTTTTGTCTTTTTGACAGGAACCGAGATAAGTTGGGCTTGAAGTTGATAGTTAGTCAGGTCTTACAGTAACTTGGTCTTTGATTTTCCGAACTACAATTGTACATCTGTATTTAGTGTCAACTAATCAAATAAGTTCGTATCTGGCACTATCTTCCCACTGGGGTTCCCTTTGTAGACATTGCGCGTGGCCTAAAAACATCAGAATGTCTACACAGAAAAAATTGCCTACGTGATGTCCAGAAGCTCTGTTCAGGAACAAAATGATTAACACGAAAATTGCTGTTTTTTTCAAATCACATCACTTCACTTCTAGTCAACCACGTCATTGACACAAAGAACGTGAGTGAGGTATACTGTAGCTCATAATGAAAATGTTTTATAGATATTGCTACTTGAAGCGAAAACCCTAGACAGCACTGAACCGTAAACTAGGATTTGAAGTCTGCAGAATTTTTGTGTTTTTTCAAAGAATTTTTGAAAAATGCACCATCAGCAATAATTTTGAGCGTCATCTGTATTGACGCTGTCCCAACAGACTTAACCAAACGGATCGAGTTCTTCCACATGTTTCAGTTGTACACGTTTGAGAACCGCGATGATTCAGAATCGCGACGTTTTAAAACCGGAACGTTTCAAAACCGCGAACTTCAGAGCTCTGACAATTCTAAACCGCACAATTTAAGAACTGTGATGTTTAAGAACTGAAACGTTTCAGAACCGCGAAGCTTCTGAACCTTGACGATTCAGAACTGTGACGTTTCAAAAGTCTTTCATATCCACGATAATATTCTCTTTATTCTGTTTTTCAACCTGGTGAGGCGCTTTTCAAAACGAGAAAAAACCCCATTCGTCAAAATGACTACCTCAACAAAAGGCCACAATTATAGTTACCTTAAAATTTTTCAAGACTTCATGATCTGGATCTTTGTTCGTCAATAAAAAAAGGATTACTGTATCTCTCGAAATTCTAGAAAATTCGTTCAACGGAAATGTGTTTGTTTTTACGACCCGATGCTCACGCATTCAGGCGTAGCTTATCAAATGCCTTCTTTTTGAACTTGATGAGTAATTTTAGGGGAAAAACATTTTGATGTTTCAAGTCCCTGCCATAAGATTCTTGAACTTCTGGCTTGTTTTTCTCATTCACCTCGTTATGGTTGGCTAACGAAAAACCAAATACCACGTCTTCAACTAGACTACTTTTTCAGCAGCATCTCTCTAGTCTGGTAGATATTGGCTATGTAGAAACAAGACATCATATGGTGTTGCTCTTTGAACGATATGATGTGAAACTACATTTCTTCCGCCTGATTTATGAAACAGCGGATAACGTTCGACTACCGTAACCTATCCCTTGGGAGCGAATCTCAACCTCCACTTCCGTGTTGTTTCGAAGAAACACTGAATGCGGAAAACATGCATCATTCTCAGAACACATCGAACAACTTGTCAACTCAGAAGAAAACACCATGTTTTTCACACAATCAGTCCCCCGCTTCCATTTTCACACGGTTCAGACGTCATTGAATATCTGGAAACATATCTGCACGTTTTTCACAAGGTTCCATCTCGTAATACATGGAAAAAATCACTTTGGATATTGAAAAAAAACTGGAGAGAAAGCTTCTGTACAGTATACGGATCTGCCATCTAGCAGCATATTTTCTTCGTATCCTAGAATCACTTGCTAGAATAAGTACAGCAAACCTGTGGGCTTCCTTGTATGTCGCATTTCTCCTAATATTTTTGCTCTGGCATACCTAGCTACGGTAGCAGCAGTAACCAAGAATGATACGATGTTAGTATAGTGAGCAGCTACAGAAGACCAAGAAATCAGACGAAACCAGGGCGTGGCTATCGTGATTTCAACCGGTCACTAAAGTTGGCGAAACCGTATTTTTCAGTTAATTTTTTGGCCATTTTGATCATTTTCAGGATTTTGGATTTTTTCGAGAGTGTAAAACAGACCTAGACCGAAAATTGTGCATTCACAAATTTTTTCAAAAATTTCTAGTTTTTCAGCTATTTGCTGATTTTTGAAAGACACCTTTTTTGCCCGTTGTACCGAAAACGTGGAAAAAACGTTTTCAATCTAGGCCTGTTTGATACTTTCCAAAATGTTCAGAAGGATCGGAACATTGGCAGCAGAGATCTGAATAGAAACACTTTTGTATATTTTCTTGACTGGTACTTTAGTACATCGATCGGCTACACAGCTTGCCATTCTATGGCTTAGCTGGTAGAAGGTCTATGGTTATGCCCACAAATTCAACTCCTTCAGGTTAAGGTATGAAAGACATTGCAAGATATTTATTTTTCATTTCCCCAAGATCTGTTATTAATTCGTGTGGCCTCCTGATAGTCCATTACCTCCTGCTTTTCTTTTACTACTGTCAAAACGCCTATCTTTATTAATGTTTCCTGGATAAGATCCACGACCTCTCGTTTCATATTATCCTCATCTTCCCATATCTCATGTGAACTAACCTTCGTATTAACATGGTAGGCACGCCAGGATGTGTAACTGCAGCAAATTTTCCACAACATGTAGTATGTTCCGGCAGTGGCCAGCGTGTGGAAGATGGACGGAATTAAATACAGTGGACTGCTTACTGTAGCAGCAGCTTCCTCACATTGGGTGATATTGTAGACCTGTTCCTTGGACAGGTCCATGGTATCCTGAAAATAAGAATTTCAAATAAAAGGAAATGCTGAAACACGAAAACATGGGAAGGCAAACAAGAAAATGCGAGGAAGCAAGGCGGATTGGGTTGGAAAATGTGAGATTGAATGAGAAGAATGGGCGCGAGAGGAGCAGGGCCGAAATGGGCGGCGCCAAGGAGCTAGAATGAGACAGATAAGAAGAGAATATGAGCAGGGGTGGAGAACACAAGGGAAGATGAGAAAGGGGGAATTTAGGTAAGCTTGAGAAGATTTTAAGCAGAAGTGATAAGGGAGAAGATGCTGGAAAATAGTGAAAACTCTTCACTGAAGAGGATGCGCCTCGGTGAATTTTGTGTATTGAAGCTTAGGAAATCGGTTTATTCGGTTGAAACACATGAAGTTCTTAGAATTCTTGCAAGTTGAAAATGCGCAATGATTATCAAGGAACGTTCCGGAGTAGAGATTTTGCAAAAAATGGGAACTTTGTATTATTCGGCGGAGGCCGTGACGCCCACGAGGTCCCACGACGACAAATACTGTAATCTGATATTATTTATATTGAATTTTTTCAGCATTCATCATCTGTTTTATGTGATTTTTCCTTGAACAAATGGGGGAGAAATAAATAAAATTGAGAAAATGAATCCATAAAAAATGTTTTCAGGTTACGGTAATCGTCGTTGTGGGGGCCTTCCACAGCTCCAACTTTCTTTGTATTACAATAATACGTTTGCAGAAAAGAAACTTTGTACCCACACTCTTTCGAAGAGTCTCTTCTTGGTGGTTTGATCTCGTTGAATTCGAACTTTGGAATTATGTATAAATTTAGAAGACGTTGAGTATGAAATATTGTACGTATACAACATTGTCTTAGTCTCACTATGCACGGCCAGGGACATCCAGAAGAATGTGCCGGCCGGATTATGAATATTATAAAGGATTACCGGCGTCCATAATGAGTATTGGAGTTTCTGACAAACGGATTTGAGGAGATAACCTGTAGAACGCATTTTTTCTTTGTGTCATTGAGCTAATTTCTTTGTGTCATTGAGCCCGCGGTATGTCCGGGGTATCAGGTTCTTGTGATAAAATAGAAGAAAATCAACAAGAAATGTAACAAAATCGGTTTCTTATGAACAAGTTAGAAAGAAACAACAAATAAAAGCTTAGAATTCAAGCAAGCTTACTTGAAATCCTTAAAAGAGTCCCTAGAACAACCACGAGCCAAATCCAAGCTCGCAATCACTAAAAACTAAATTTTAACTGTGCGCGCGCCGAGCGGGATAGCGGAGTGTCGTTGCGTGGGTAGAGGGAACCTTTAGAAGGAGTTGGAGGGTAGATGCACCAGGCAACTAGCTTGAAAAACATCTTACATTTAAAAGTATACAGATGATGTTGAAACATCTTACATTTAAAAGTATATAGATAATGTAAAAGCATGGAATGGATAGTGCTTAACTTTTTTATTGTATGGAGGAAATTTCGAACAAAAACTTTGGATCTGAATTTCATACATGTGGATGGCCGGGCAGGGCCGGCCCGCTTCCCTCAAAACCCTCGGCCCGGCCCGCTGGCCGGCCCGCGAGCCAGCCCGGCCCGGCCCGCTCGGCCCGCCTAGGACAACTTTTCGAAAATGTTACTTTTCAAATGTGCCAATATATTTTTAATAGCACAAATATTAATCCAAATGCATACAACCATCCAAAAAAGTCAATTTAATTGAATTTTAGCAAAAAAATCAAACTTCATTAAGCCAAGGATGAAATTTTTTTCTAAAAACGACCTCAAAACAATTTTTTTTCGACAGAATCGTCCTCTAGTGTGGATTTTTATTTATTAAGAAGAAAAGCCATCTTTAAAAATTATGATTTGCTCTAAAATTTCGAAATTTTCAGAAAGCGGGCCGGCCATGTGTAATTTTTTCGGCCATGTGTAATTTGGCCCGCGGGCCGGCCATCTTTTCCACAAGTATGCTAAATTTTAGATCTGTTTCGTTTCCAGGAGTTGTAACCATTTGAGACCAGGCTTCTAAAAATGCACAATGATGTTTACAACTTCTGGGTTATGGTAGATCAAACAAAAACGCACGCTGATGAAAAATTCCAAGGCAAATTGGATTGAAAGGGACATCGAAGGAAAAAAGGAAGAGATATATATTAACAAAACACACAATCCTTGAGTCTTGTGATGCCTGAATAACGGAGAAAGCCACAAATGAAATGAGATGAGCCGCGGCCCGAGTCTCGCGGAACCCAACTTTAATTACGGGTATGACACATCGAGTTGGGGTCGCGTTGACATTTGCTCTCGGGACCATCAGAAGGTTCTGGATCAGCAAAGAAGGAAGTTGTAAAAAAAGGAGTATCATAATCCTAGGGCATTCTCAAAAACATATTTTATGGTTTTTTGTGTCATAATTTGTACATGCACTGTATTTATTTTTGAAAAAAAAAGAAGATGTGATGTTACAAAATAAAGAAAAGGGAAAATTGGAATCGGAAAAGTATAAATCACACAGAGACAAAGCAAAGAATGTGTTTTTGAGTATACAAGAAATTTGGCAAAAAAAAAGAAAAAAGGAAACTTAGGAACATTTTCAAAATTACAAAGTCAATGAATAGGTCATATAACATGAAAAATAACGGATAATTTTTGGGATTAAGACTATTTTTTTTCAGGGGAACTAGAGCAAAAAAAGAGGTTTTACAAACTTAACAGGAAATTCGATTCACAGAAAAAAGTCAGTTAATTTTTTTTTGAATTTTGGTTACAAAAGTGAGTTTCAAAAACGAAACTAAAAGCATATGGACAAGGCAAACTAATAGAATGGAGGTTGATATATTTCAGCAAGGGATGAGAAGGATAAGTAGAGTCCGTTTTTTTTAAATCTAAAGCTCACTCAAACAGTCCACTTTGAGCTTAAAAATCCCAATTTCTGTGACAGGTATCAAAAATTTGTCAATTGATAAATTATTTATCATAAAATCACCAATATTTCATCAGTTGACAAATGTTTGGTATCTTTTACAGGAATAAAGATAAGTGAGCTCAAAGCTCACGGTCTGGATGGGCTTCTATTACATCATTTACAGTAATTTCACAAAAAAAGTAGAATACAGAAAAGCGAATTACAGCGACAGAAGGATGACTGAAAAAGTCTACATGGAAGAGCTTAGAACACATTTAAGGGATGGGGGATTCAGACAAAAAGAGTGGGATGATGCGGCTCCAGCCAGATGAAAAATCTCATTTGAATTAACTGAACCACGTGAAGAAGGGGGAGAACCAATGCGTAACAGACAAAAAAAAAGTTGAAAATAGCAACTGCTTCGGTAAAGAAGTTAAAATAATTTGATTTTTTATAACCAAACTAAATCAAAAAATGAGAGATGTTTTTCAACCATATAAAAAACAACTACCTCTTATAAAAAACCGATTGTTGCTATTGACGTTTAGTTTAGATTGAAGTTTGGTGGAATCTCTATTAGGGCTTATTATCGAGGCGGTGGGGTTTTGATGAAGAAGAGATTATAGTTCACAAAGTCTGTGATCGCGACTTCTTTGACTTGTCGGGGCGCGAAATACGGTATTTTGAAATACGTAAGACGAACTCTTGGTGGTCTTGGTGGACGTTGTCGCAGTCGTTGTATTTGACGAAGTACTACATTATGCTGAAAAAATGGGAATCGTTATGGTCGAGAATATTTTTTAAAACTCACAAAATAGCCGGCATTCCAGAATGGGAAACCGCCTCTTCCTGGTATCACTTCGTAAACTGGTCCATGTGCAATATTCATCATTTCGAGGTAATCGGAATAATCTACTTCGCTGTCTTCCTCGTCCTCTTCATGTAATTGTGGTGGGAGGTTTCTCATATAGTTCACAAGGATATTTGTCTGAAAATTTGTTCCAAATGTTAAAGGTTTTCGAACTTCCCTAATTTGCCCTTTAAACAACTGATGCACTTTAAATCATACAGTACCGATCGGTAAAATAATCAAACCCGTGTTTTTAGTTGATTTGATCTTAACAATTATTACAAGTCTGGAGCTCGGCTATCTAGAGCCCGATCACTTTGAAGTATTTGGAGGATGTGAAACGGATCTAAAGTTACGAAATTGCATTACTAGAATTTTTCGAAAATTCTTAGTTTTTCAGCTATTTGTCGATTTTTGGAAAACACCCCATTTCGGCCCTTTTTGTACTGAAACCGGAAAAATGGGGTGTCTTCCGAAACTCGGCAGATAGCTCAAAAATTAGGGATTTTCAAAAAATTCTGTGAATGCAAAGTTTTTAGGTCTGTTTCACACCCTCCGAAATTTTTAAAGTGCTCGGACACTTGACAGCCGAGCTCCAGACTTCTGAAAATTCCAGAAATGTACTGAAAAGTACACTTTCTAGATCTTATTGACCGGTACTATTTATGGAAAGTTGTCAAAACCTATAGTAGATTGAAAACTCGCCATTTATCCTATAACTGATACTTAAACTCACTTCTCTGCTATCGTAAATAATTTGAATTGCATCTTCGTCTTCATCTTCATCCACAGCAGCAACATCATTCTCTGCGGCAACTTCCTGCACAGCTATCTCAGCTTCTGCAGTTTCTTCCATAACTTCTCTGTAGATTCTCGCCACTTCTGCGTCGATTCTCGCCATTTCTTCGTTGATTCTTGCCAATTCTTCGTCGGCTGGCGGTACACTCGGGTCTCTCGGCATATTTCTGGCTATTTCGTCTAATGCTCTTCGAACCACGTACTCTAATTCTTCGGCAGACTGCTGTTCTATTTGATATACTCTTGGCACATTTTCAGCATACTGATCGTAATCCGGTGGCTCATCAATTTCATCTTCTTCGACCACCCATTGCATCGCAGCTTCACGTCTGGCTCTCTCTTCCTGAAATTTTGCGTAATTGGAAAATTATTACACTGTTCAGGATGACATACCGCCGCTTGCCTCAGCTCAAACTGTTCATGAATCTGATCCCACAGAAATGGCTCCTGAATGGGCTCTTCTATCCTTGTATTGTTGAATGTCGGACGCTCTTCTCGAACCCAGCCGTCCCAATTGGTCGAATCATCATTCATCTTCAAAATGCATTTATTTCAAAAACATAGTTTGGCTGGGCAGGTTTTTCAATTTGCCAATTCTGGTTTTAATGTCCCTGCACGCTCTCCCACAGAACAATTCCGAACTGCAAATTAATTTTTGATCTACAGAAAAAAGTTTGGCGCGATCACGTTTGGCGCGATCATTGCAGGTCTAAAACCATAATTTCAGAATTTTTTATCTAATTTTGTGGAGTTCCAAGATAATTCAAATAATTTTTAAAAAATTAATTAGTGGTTATATATTCATGTATGGTCGTTCTCCGGAAGAAAAAATATCAAAAATGGTCGTTTTGAAAGTTTTTTACAAAAAAAAATCTATCTCCTCTTTCAGTTTTTGATATTTCTAGGAGTTCTATAGCTCAAAAAACCACAATTATTTTCTCTACATTTTCTATGGACGAATTTTTAATTCGTCCGATACAACTTTTTTTATAATCGAAAAAAGTCGCAAAAATGCTATTTTGTGCAGTTTCATGAGGTTTTTGAATTATAAAAAAGTTTTATCAGACAAATTGAAAATTCATCTATAGAAAATGTAGAGAAAATAATTGCGGTTTTTTTGAGCTATAGAACTCCTAGAAATGTCAAAAACTGAAAGAGGAGATAGATTTTTCCTGTAAAAAACTTTCAAACATGACCATTTTTGACATTTTTTCTTCCGGAAAACGACCATACATGAATCTATAACCACTAATTATTTTTTAAAGAATTATTTGAATTATCTTGGAACTCCACAAAATCAGATAAAAAAAAATCTGAAATTATGGTTTTAGACCTGCAATTGTGATCGCGCCAAACTTTTTTTCTGTAGATCAAAAATTAATTTGCAGTTCGGAATTGTTCTGTGGGAGAGCGTGCCCTGTCAGATATTTTTCTGTTCATTGTGAATTTTGAATACGGGTTGAACAAATGTGCTGGGACATATAAAGTTCCCTCAAAAACTACAAGCATTAGAATTTTGATGAGGGGGTGAATTCATGGACCCGGCTGAGCAGCGAGGCAACCGTCGAGCTGCATAGCTGTGTTTGCAGTTTTAGCCCCAAACGGTCTGCCAATTTTCATGATTTTCAGACCCAATTTGTGTCTGCAGCGGCGGTTGCACTGCTCTAGCATATGAACACTACTGTAGTTAGCAGAATTTTTCTTCTACAGTGGTCGTGGTCTATTGTCAATGGAAAGGCGAATTTTGAACTGTTCAAATTACGACGTACCTCCAGCTGAGCCATCATACGTTGTCGCAAGAGAGCACCCTGGAAAATTGAATTGTTAGAATAAGGTAGATTTGTCAAAACTCTATCACGCTAATGGAAAGTTTAACCTTTCCCTCAATGACCAGGATGTCCTACATACTGGCTCGAATAGAAACCGTAATTCCGACTCTTGTTGGTGGAGAAAATGCTACTTACTCGGAAAAACTGGTTGATTTCCTCCATTTCCTCGGAAGTGTATATTGTTGGACTGATGTGTGGAACAGAGATTGGCGGAGGAGGTGTCTGAAACAACTGCATATTGTGAACTATTTTTCAGATTAAGGCTTCCACTTCGGTCGGTCAAAAATCGCCGACCGCCGACCGACAGCCGACCGATTTTGTGCATTTGCGCGTTTAAATACACATTTTTGCATACGTAGCGTTTCATTTTAGGACAAACGCGGAATTTAGGGAACAGTTTGTCGTAAATTACAATTCTAACACGTTGACGCGCAAATGCACGAAAACGGTCGGCGCGCCGACCGATCGGTCAGCTCGGTCGACTGTCGGTCGGAGGGGTCGGTGGTCGGTCAGTCGGCTAAATTTCCCAACCGAATGGACGCCTTTTTCCGATTCCCTGCGTATTCATTAACTTCATCTACCGTAAACCCCGTATATGAAACGCTGGTCCCTTTATAGTTCGAAAGCTCTTCTATTGAAAGGGCCCATATAATACAGGTTTTACGGATTGTTCATTTTCTGTGGCCATCCTAAACATACTTGATGTCTTATCTCGGCGTCTGACGTACGACGAATCTTTTTCTTGGGTTTCTTCTTTTTCTTGTCTCGGAATTTTCTGACGATTCGGGATCTTCCACTGCTCATCTTGACGGCACCTTGATTTCTCTGTAAAAGGGTTTTTAGCTATTATGGTCTTTAATAAAATAAGCTATGTTCAAAACGCATTTTACTACATCCGCGCTCTAAACCGTCTTTCTGGGTAGCTACGAGATTTCTACATCTTGCTGTTTATCACAAAAAAACTATGTACCCATGATTCTGTCTCCTTATCTTATCCAACTTATCATGCCAGTACCATATCCTCATAGTGTCTTACCGTGTCAAAGTTAAAGTAGGAATTTTCAAGTCCCGGCATACTGTAAAGACACTCAAAACTCTAATTTCCACTATTAAAACCCTTTTAATGCTTTCACACCAGCTAGCAAATTTCAGTGACTTACTTTGATCCTTTCTTTTCTCTTGGCGCCACCCATTTGCTGGATACGGCCCCCACGTCTGGGATTGACCATCTGGAAATTGAAGTTTGCTCTTGGTTTCCAATAAAATCGATCTATCAGTTCGAGGCAAGTTCCAAAGTCGAAAAAAAAATTCCGGTCGATAAATGAGAGGAGACAACAACAAGTGATCACTATTGGAAAGAACAACCAGGGGAGAGAGAAGAAGAGAGTGTGTGTATGTATGTGTGTCGATCGGACGCGCAATAGAACGTTTGACGGAGACAAAGGAGGGGAAGGCCCCCCAACGTCAGATGAAAACAGACGAGGTTTGGGGCGAGAGAGCACTCTCCCGGAGAGACGAGAGAGAGAGAGAGAAATGGGGCGGAAAAGAGACGAGACGGTCACATCGATAGAAGGCGAAGGGAAGAGAGAACGTTAAATAAGAGAAGGTCATGAGAGAATGTCTTGTGACCCGTTGCGATCGATTTGCAATTGGTTTTGTGTGTCGTTAAATGTCACTTCCAGTAGGAAAAAAAAAGAAAATTTGAAACTCCGAATGGCATTCAAGTATAGGACGCGAGTCGCTAAAACGGACACAAAGAGAACCTGTTCTACTTTTTTGCCATAGTTTTTTGAATTTTCAAATTAATGTATTTCAGTGAAAAAGTTCGATTTTTGAAGAGATAAGTGGAACCAGAAATTGACTAAAAACCAGTTTCGCGCAAAATAGGTTCACGAAAATCGAAAAAAGTCGTTCATTTTTGAATCTTTATAGATAGGTCTATTGTATACAAGAATTTTTGATTGATGAAGACAGTCAATAACATTGATTTATTGTCGAGGCAGTTTTGTGACCTTTAGAGATGTTTATTGACCATAAAAAACATCTGAATAGGACAGAAAAAAAACCTTGAAAGTGACTTTGTCAGTAGTGAACCTGACAAAAACTCAGAGAAATAGCATTAAACACTGGAAATCGACGTCACCCAACAAAACCAAGTGTGCGGCGCCTTGCAAAAACGTCGTGGCCCCGTTGCTCAACGTCTTCTATTTTGGACTCCGCCCATTTCTTCTTTTTTTTTGAGTCAGAGCACACTCGAGCACAAGGATGGCCATGAAGAAGACACTCGAAAAACGAAAAGCTTCTTTTTCTTTTACGTTTAGAAGAGATTGCGTTTTTAAATCAGGAAAGAAAGATATAATCAGAAACGGACTAAATGTTTTTTGAATCTTAAACTAAAAATGAATTTTTCAAAAACACACTGAAAAATTGAAAAACACTACCAAAATGAAAAAAAAAAACGAGAAATTGTGGATTGCAAAAATTTATTTTTCGTAAGTTAACACAAAAAAATCGATGCTTTCATCCGATTCCCACCAACCACAAAACACCGCAAGACCTGTAATAAAAGGGCCCACTAACTTTCAGCTTTGAACCAACTTTTTTCAGCTTCTGTCAAAGAGCGGTCAACTAATAAATTGTTTATCATAACATCACCAATATTTTATTAGTTGACACATTTCTGATATCTTGCATCGGAATTGAGATAAATGAGTTCGAACTTGACATCTCATGAGCCCTTCTACTACAGGTTCTAGAGAGATATTATAGATTTTATGTTATAGCCACAACTTGAGCCTGATGCTTCTTGTATTCCTTCTTTACTTCCCAACAGTTCCAAACACTTGGTCTGCTGTTATTATTGTTTCCTGTAGGAGCGGCGAGCATCATACGCAGCGTCCCAATCCTGAATAGGAACATTGAATTGGTCCGAGAGGGGAATGTGATTGGCCATGAGATTGGTTTGATTCTCCGCTGCTTGATGTTTCTGAAGATAGATGGAGAGGAACAAAAGAGCACAGAACATCAGTGGCATGTGGGGCATCATCTGGAATTGTTTATAAGGTAGGATAAGATAGGATCGGCATTTAGTGATATAAACTTACAAATAACAGCGCAGCGATAACCTCGTACCAGTTGGCCGGCAACTTGTTCTTGAACAACCGGAGAACGGAAATGACAAGGATGTACACCACAATTGTGATATTTGAGAGAATCAGCAATGGGGTGATTTGCTTCAGAGTCTTAACATTCTCCTTCCGTTGGAATTGCTCCGTGAGAGGGCCGACAATCATTTGCTGCTTGTGTCTGAAAGATGAAAGTTTAGGAAAAGCAGATTGATAAAAACTAGCTTGTTGAACTTGTACAGCATGTAATGAGACACAGTGACAATTGAATCCAAAACGAGTTGCACCCAGAACATGACATAAATCTGACTTCCGATGGATTTGGAAGCGGAAAACGTCAAGCATGTAGTCAAAAGTTCCTTTATGTCCTCTTTCTCAATTGCCTTTTGAACTGCAACAGCAGATGTAATCACCTGAAAATATCTCAGTTTAATCAAACACTGCTGAACTTTTTACTGACCGCTACAAACGTCAAGATTATGCCCAAACGTTTTCCTTGTTTCTCGTAAGATTTCACAAAAACTGTGGCCCAAGTTCGTTCAATGAGAATTCCGACATGGCTTGCGGATACCAAACAAAAATCAAATCTGAAAATTTGATCTATTTGTATTGAATCATTAATTACGCAAGTTTTTATTTTCTGGCTCACAGTCAACGAAACTTACAGATACACAGCACGAATCTCGGAACAGAAACCAGTAGTCATGAGCATGGCACAGGCATTGTTATGAGTGAACAAAACAACGAAAAAGTTCATTGCGCTCCAAACTGTGATAACAGCCAAACCAAAACAACTGAATCCGTTCAAGTATAAGAGGATCTAAAAAATTAGTCGTCAAAAAACTTAGTCAAAAAACGCCAACGAAGGAACAAATCGGATTTTTCTGTCCCTTGTCTAATCTGCAAATAACACAAAAACCAGATTGAGCCAAGATTAGCAGTATGCACCGCCGTGGTCCTCAGCATGTTGCCAGTTTTTTTCTCATAAATGGATGCAAAATTCATCACATTCCAGATGATTTTGTATATCGCAAAAAACCAATAATCTGATAAAGCCAAATCGGGACTATAAGTGGGTGAGAAAGAACCGTCTCGCTGAAGCGGCTCAGGTCTGTCTTGACTGTCGTTAAAAAATGACAAAAAACCGCATGTTCCCGGAAAGTCACGTCGTACCTGAGCCGCTTAGGCTGGACGGTTCTCCATTACCTTCGTGAAAGTTCCGATTTTGTTCTATCAGATTATTGGTTACTTGGAGATATGGTATCCACAAGTTACCAGAGTGTTGACAACATATTGTTGATCACGACGGTACATACTGTCAATATTGAGGTTAATTGCAACAAACCGGGCGAGGTCTTTTCCATAATATTTAAGGCCCGGTCCAACCTGTTCTCTCACATGGCTTCGGTAATTTTTTGCTGTCTTTTTGAAAATGTCATAAAGACACCCGACATTCAAATAAAGATGGAATGTGGAATTTTATTTTCGTGTTGATGGCATGGTGAAATTCCAACGGAAGGAGAACGTGAAGACTCTGAAGCAATCAGACCTACGGTCCCGAATTAGAAAAATATTAAAATTCCAAACTTCTCGAGAGTAAATGTTAAAGTTTGTATGTATTTAAAGATTTTCGAGATTTAACAATTTTGGAGATCTCAATTTTCTTTTTTTTTCTTTCTGCAATTGGAGGTTTTAGTTTTGAGGGTTCCAGATTATTTTTCAAACTCCATCAAACTACGTAATTCACACTTCTGGAAGTTCACCCAGTTTCCATTATCTCGATTTTAATGAGTTTTAACTGTTACTGAGTTCTAATAACCGTTATCTTTCCATCTTACTCACCTTGAGATTGAAGTGAGATGATGTCACTTCCGGGTGTTTCCAGAGAAGAACCAAGATGGAAGGGAAGAATAGTATGCTTGAGACGCCTTGGATGAGGATAGCAGAAAGATAGAGAGGGTTGTGATAAAGGAGACTGTTGTTCACACAGTTCTCCATTTTCGAGTCCAACCAACTCTCTGACATACTGAAAGGGGGAGTTTATCTCAAAAAAGCTGGGGTCGAATGGAACTAGTCTCTGTTTTTTTCGCAGAATCGGGCGTACGTTTTATGGGTTTTATGAGCTGTACAGATGTGATCAACTTGATTCCTTGTCTGATTAAAAATCTCCACGCATTGAACTTGTAATCTCTGAATACGTGGGCAGTAAACTAAAAAAAAAGTTTGAAAAAAGAAAGAAAATTGTCTTCTTGATTACTGTAGTAACGAGAAATGACTACCATTTTTTTCAGTGAAGTTTTGGAAAAGTTGAAACGGAGTAACATTTAGTATTATCCTGTGATGCATACGTGGTCCCGTTTGCTCTAGTGGCAAAGATGGATCTTTCTGTAAAAATGAATTCTATGAGAAAAATACGTCCTGTGAAAAGAAATGGGTACTGAAAGGAATATGAGCCGTTTTTAGAGTCGACCCTTTCATCGGACGGAAAAGAATACAATTACAGATATCAAAATTGAAAAAAAAACTATATTTTTTCAATAGGCTCACCATTTCTGAAAGTACCAATCTTCACAAAAAACCATCTTTTCGGAAAGAATCCATCTTTTCTCAAAGGACCCACCATTTCCAATAGAGCCGTCTTCTCTATCCAATGATTGATGCTTTATTATTTTTGAGGAAATTCAGTCCAAGATGTCAGCGCTACTACAAAACCCACCCAGAAAATTGAATATTTTCAAATGAGGCAAATATCAATCGGGATTTCATTCAAAACATATATAAACCGCCCTTACTGTAATGCCAATGTGACATCCTTAAAGTTTAAACCTAAACACACGAAACATCGGGATCAAAAATTAGACAAAAAACATTCAGAACTTTCAAAAATATATGTAAACAAAAAAAAGAGATAAATATTAAAATTAAGCTGGAGTTGACGGAAGAGAAACTACTGCCACCGTACTCTGACGCTTCTTGAACTTTGACATGAACTTTGATGGACTCCATGAGGATGATGTTGCTGGTTTGCCGCGAGCCGCCAAGGTTTGAGCCTTTAAATGCGACTGGAATTGCACATCCCAGTTTTCAATGGCAATGTGGAACTGATCATCTAACGGAACATCCTGACTAGCCATCATATCTTTATGGACACGTGCTTGACGTTTCTTCGCCAAGTGCAGTTCGATGAGGATCAGGGACGTGAACATGAATGGCATGTGAGGCATTATCTTGAAAATAACCAGGGTTGTTTTGGCAATAAATAGATGCAAAACTCACGAAAAGATTAGCGGCTATGATTTCATACCAATTAGTTGGAAGTCGGTCTTTATACAACCGGAAAACAGAAATAATAAATATGTAGACACCGATGGTGATGTTGGAGAGAATCAACAATGGTGTCACTTGTTTTAAGGTTTTCACATTTTCATTTCTTTGGAACTGCTCTGACAAGGAACTTGAGCCATTTTTGTCGGCGTTTCTGAAAAAAAAACACATGTTCCTCCATTCTGATTATATTATTCACTTGTTATATCTATATAAAACCAAGTGCACAATCGAGATTACTGCGTCCAGAAGAAGTTGGCAAAAGAACATGACATAGATTCGGGATCCGATTGATTTGGAAGCCGAGAATGTCAAGCAAGTTGTAATCATTTCTTCTCCGTCTTCCGGGAGAATCACGATGAATATTGCAGTGGCAGCGACGGCGACCTAAAATGTTCAAGAGATCAAAATCAGAATCAATCAAAAAAAAGTGCAATGATGTCAGAGAGTCCAAAAACTGATTAATATTTGTTTCTGGAATAACCTACCGCTATGATAGCCAAAATTGTTCCAAGTGCTTTTCCTTGCTTTTCATAGTGCTTTACACTGTATGTTGCCCATGTACGTTCGATAAGGATTCCAGCATGGCTAGTGGTTACCAGGCAGAAAGCGAACCTGCAAGTAATAATGGAAGTTTTGACACTGTCAAGTTTGAGCGACATCATCTCAATTCCTATGCAAGACATCCTAACTGGTTTAACTAACGACAACTTTCTGACTTTATGATAATTAATTTAACAGTAGAGAACTTTTCCCTATCTTTGACAAGAAACAAAATAAATTGGGTCAAAGTCAAAAAAGGGTGCCCTAATATTACAGGATTCATGGCAATTTTCTAGAGAAACTCACAAGAATGTTGCTCGGATTTTTGAACAGAAATGAGTCTTCAAGAGAAGATCGCATGGGGTCGGCTTGATCATAAGATTGATGAAGAAATTGGTTGCACTCCAGGCAGTGATCCCACCCAACAAGAGACAAGTGACAACATTCAACATCATCAAGAACTGAAAATGTCAGAATATGATAATCATAACAACCATAGTTCGAAAATATACCACAAGATTTGGATGGTAGTAAACTTTGAAAGCATACTTCTTGAGAATGATAGCCAGCATAGGAAATGTCAAATAGCCGGATGTTCCTTGGAAGATAACAGCAAAGAGATAAACTGGGTGGTAGTAGAGCTGTCCGCGGTCCTCACAACCTTCCATAGCTAAAAAAAAGAAGGATAATGTTTTCAAAACACCAGCCGTTGATATACAATCCTTGTAATCTAATCAGAGAAACGTGAGTTTGACCTAGATTATTTCCAATTATTTCCAGAAATGCACTTTGACTAGCTCTAAATCTCACCTGGGTCTGTGTAACGGCTAGTCACTGTTTCTGTTTCGTTTTCCATTAACAGATGGTAGTCCAGAAAAACGTTAAATCGTTTGAAAACTCACTTGCTAACCAGTCAACGTCTAAAAAGAATCACAAGATTCAAGAAATTTGTATAATCGCGAAAATAAAGAGGAGAAATCGGAGGAAATGTTTAAAGGGTAGTCACGTATGGAAGAGAGAGAGAGAGAGAGAGAACTAATTATAAGTTAAGCCAGGAAAACAAACTTTTCAGAAGAAAAGTGATGTAGTTATTTTTGGAATTGTTCTAAACACAAAAATTTGCATTAGAGAAATTGAGTTGGGCGAAAGCTTCTGCAAGCCAAAACAGTCAACGTCAAAGAAATACCATTTCACTAGAATCTGGTATTGTTCAATTTTCCACGTGTTCCATTGAAAGTTAACCCAAAAAATATATTTATTAATCTGAAATCATATTTTTCAGGACCCAGTTTGGTGCCACTTTTCCACGTGTTCCATATAATTGAAAACTGGACCAGAAAACAATGAGATATTGTTATCCAAAAACACATTTATTAACACCTTTTTGGTCAGAATCAATTATGTTCATTCTAGGAAAGGACTCTGGAAAAAATATCTAGTTTATGTTAAATCTCTTGAAAAAACGTGATCATGAAGATATTATCAAAAGTGGGGTTCTTATACGTCCTTTAAAGAGTTGAACTTGTGGAAATGTATGAAGCAAACTGGATATATTCTAAACATGGTATGATGGAGATACGTATATTTTTTAAGACCTTGATAATGGTTAATTTGATTGTTTGAAATCGTAACCTAGTAGCTGTCCTTTCTCTCAAAACTAGTGGAAATGCGCAAATAGTACCGTAATCACTTTGCTAGAGAGACCTTCAGTCTTCAAACTTTGAGCCAATTTATCTCGGTTCCTGTAAAAAATATCAAAAAGAGGTCAACTGACGAAATGTTATTGTTTTTATAATAATTATTTTGTCAGTTGACCAATTTTCGATATCGTTCACGAGAAATGAGATATATGCGCTCAAAGTTGACTGTTCAGGGGCACTCTATCAGATTGATTATGGTAGGTGTTTTATTTTCGTACAGACCTTGTAACTTTTTCGCTTGACAACATTTTAGAAACAGTTTTTTATTTCAACTTCACTTTGTGATTTTTTGAAATTCCCTATAAAACTTTTTTCGTGCAATCTAACAAATCTACAAAAATGAAGATCAATTTTTTTCCTATAAAAACTGAAATAAATAGACCAAAGGGCCAAGTACAGGGCAGATTTTCAGACAATTAAGTTAAGAATTTCCAACGAAAAGATTTAAAAAAAATAGAACAATGAACTAAGACATCAGCACGTATATCTTCTATGGAACAATACGAAATAAGGACAAACCAATTATAAAATGTCGAATAAGTTGTTATTAGAAACCTCTAGAAGTACAGACAGTGTAATGAAATGTTTACCACATTTCAAGAATCACAAATTTTAAATTACATGTTGTTACCATGTTTTGGTTTCTAGAGATTAAAACACAAAACCATAGTATATATATATTTAAAAAAAAACTACGGTAGTTGAGGAGCAAATGAGTGATAAAGAATCTTAATTAGATTGGGATATAAACAGAGAGTCATCAGCATTACAAAGTTTTTGTTCTTTTGGAAAAATCCAACTACTAGGAGGTAACGCATTGGGTTAGTACTTTCTTAATTGTTCTCTTATAGTAAAAAGCTATGAACTAAAAACAAAAAAAATTGGTTAGGCGTCAATTGATTCTACCATACAAAGGTGGAAGTTAGATTATCTAAAATAGTAAAAGCCAATAACAAATCCCCCAATAAACACATTCCATAGGATCTCTAGTCTAAACCTAAATGATTTCTAAAAAGTCATGTATCCCCCCGTCGCAACATTAAGTTAAATTGCTACCCCTTATGTTTGGATTGAAACATGATTATTTTCAGATACGTACCTCTGCTCCAGGTGTCAAAAATGGAATGTATTGTGTATATACTTGTGTTGCGAAGTGTTATTAGAATATCAATAACAAGGAGCTCAATACATGGAATTGATAGATTCGGGTTATTCTGGAAGACTGACTGATCAAAAAAGATTGATCTTTCTCACACGTTTTTTGGAAAACATATCTCGAGCAAAAAGTTCTTGACGCCTTGTGACTAACTGGGAACATGTTTCATTCATCTGTGGGATCATAATGATCTATGATGGTGGCGTGGAAATGTAGCGCGGAGGTATGCTATGCACTCCGGGATTTTTCTCGAGAATCTAGTTATTCTTATCAAAAAATGCCCCGAAAAGTCTAAACAGCATTTTTATAGCCAATATCATAGACCGATCAAAAAACCAAGATTGGCGCATACTGTATTTTTACAAGATAAAATCCAGATTTTTTTGCTAAAAATCATATTAACACGAGGCAAGGTGTTTTTCAATGGAAATTTTTCTTCCTGATATTTGACAAATGAACAAAACAACAACTGAAAAGTTAGACAATGGTTATTGTGGTTGTCTGATCATCAGACAATAGTAATTAGGCATAATTTATGGCTATATCCTTCTATGAGGTTGGAACTAACAATGGCTGATAGATAGATATTAGAGAGCAATCAATTTAAGCAACAAACAAGCAATCAAGCCGTCTAGCTCAGGCTACATTTTTAGAATAGAATAGCACATTATGATTGATAAACAAAATCTGAAGGCTGGTAATGTGATTTCGCTAAGTTCACTCATGGAAAGCAGGTGAAATATTTGGAGGAAGATGCCCAAAGTGAGCATAGCATAACAATCGACGTAATTTGGACAAAGGTCATTTGCAAGAACAAGAAGGATATAGATGGGAACATGTGTTTGAAAATTGGATGAAACGTCATTTGAAATTCCAGAAGTTTTTTCATATTCAATTATTTTCGATGGACCGCGGAACCTTAAAAGTACAGTGAGCGCTCTAGTAGAAAGCCTTTGCAACTCTGAGAACTGAACGTCATTTAAGTATTTTCGATTGGCCACAAAACCGGAAGTATACCGTAACAACTCGATAGAATGCTGCTTGTCAATTTAAAATAAATTTATCTTGTTCCCTGTTTGAGATATCAAAAAGTGATCGATTGTCAAAATGTTTTTGATATTATGATAGCCGTTTTGTCAGTTGAGCACTTTTTGGTATTTTTGTCAGAAAACAAGATTAATAAGCTGAAAGTTGACACGACGAGATGCCTCGTCTCCTAGTGGTCATCATTTAGGTTGTGCGACGGCCAGTTCAGGGATGTTTGGAACAAAAATCGGAATTCGAAAATTCCCTAAATTCCAACCATTTTCGGAATGAGTTTCCAGAGCTTTTTTGGGATTCGATTCCGATCGTAATATTTCTGAAGCTTTTTTTTCGGAATTAGAGTTTTCAGACTGCGGTACGTCGAAAGCGCACGAGAAAAATTTGCGCGCGGGTCTCGAAAATAGAATTCCGACTTTGCTTTAAAAAATTCCGAATTTTTTGAAATCGGAATATCCTGGCGTTTCGACTATGGTACTTCTGGAAAAGGTAAGAAAGCGCGACTTAGCCACCCTAATGACTTCTGAGATCGAAAAAAGCGGAAAAACGAACTGATTGGTCCACTGCAACCAACCCTACAACACTGGCCTTAAACACTTTACAATGTGGCTTTTAATTATTGACACCTAACTTGCGAGCTAGGTATGGGGCACACCAACGCACTAATTCAGATTGTTTTATATTTATCTCGTTCCTCTACTCAGTTTCAATATTCCTGCCAAATTTCATGACATTGCTTTGTGTCTGAAGGAAATGACGGCTCATTTTCCAACCCCTCTTCTCGTCATCAACGGTTCAATTGAAGGTAGCCTCCTGAGTGATGTTACAGAAACAGTCCGTCTGGACCGCATGTTGGTTGATCGTACCGCCAATTAATTTTTTTCTCATTCACACTAGCGTGGGTTATCTAATCCCTGCTTTTTGAGTGTCTGTGACATCAGTTACGACCGCCCTAGCCGGGAAAAAGAGGATTTTTTGAAATTTAGACTAGATTCACAGAAAGCTCGCTGCTTACTTCAAAATGGCTCGACGCTTGATGAAAATGATTTTCAATAAAGAACGGCTTTAAGCGCTTCTAAAATTACTAAATTAACTGTTTGGAAAAGTTAGAACAAAGAGTTGAGACTCCAATAGCACCGGAACTGTCTAAGCGGCACGCGCCTAACACTCGCACGAGGACACCACTTTCGAGTGATAATTTTTATAGTCAAAGCTGACAAAATCGGTCTGAATTACAAATTTATATTCAAATATATAATGTATGTCTGCCAATAAGTGAAAAACCCATATAGAACTTTGCATTCCGATTCAGTGAGGATCTTTGATGGGAACACTGGAAATTGCGAAAAATCCCTTGTTTTCCTCAAATTCCAAACCAAAATCAATTATCAATCCTATTTAACTGATCAAGATGCTGCCTTAGCCTGAATCCTACTCGAAAATTTAATATCGGGTGTTCCGACAAGCTTCAGCCACGGTTTGCAGTGCCAATGACACCTAAGGGTGGTTCAAACTCAAATTTCCGGAGTTGAACTAGGCACAAGAATTGATCGTTTTCTCATCAGTCTCGAATCCAATAAATTATTCAGTCTCAGCATATTGGACCCAGACAGCTTCTTCATGAAAATACGAAATTTCGAATCCCTGATGACCCCCCTTCAAAAGATATGGGCACGGGCTAAAGACCTCCCTTCAGAAGATATGGGCACGGGCTATAGGTTAAAACTACCACCGCGCCGCCGTAGTCTCCTTTCCGAAGCCTCTGGCGGCTGTCATTTTAGTGAAAAGAAGTGAATTCAAAAAGGGTTGCATTAATATAAATTTTGTGTGTCTGAAATTTTTGAATTCAAAATTTCGAAGTTTTTCATCGAGTTTTAAAAGAGTTATGAAGGCTTGAATCGGTGTCAATAATTAAAAGCCACACTGTAATAGAATACCCTTCACTTGAAACTTTGAGCCAAATTGTTTCGTTAGCTGCGAATGATATGAAAAAATGTTCAACTGACGAAATATTATTGCTGTTGAGACAAACATTTCAACAGTTGACCAATTATTAATATATATTGCAGGAAATGAGATATCGGGGTTCAAAGTTGACGGTTCGGGAGACATTCTATTGGAGAGTTTACGATAGTTTTTGTTTAGTAATTAAAATACTCTTTGAACACCAAATCAGCGTATATTTTTCAGATAAACCGAAAAAAAACTATGATGTTTGTTGTCCTACAAAACTAGGTTTTTATCTTCAAAAAATGCTAATTGTGAAACGTAGCTACACGTCGTAACACACAACTTCAATTCACCTGAAATACTTTGAAAATCCAATGGTAATCCGTTGGACAACAGTACTTACAAACTTAGCAGTTTTTGAAACTGGAATCTACATTTTTCAGTATTAATCTCATCTTTATATAGTTTAATTTTGAACTCTCGGACTTTCCTGAGAACCGTTTTTTGATATAGTGACGGGTATAGTTGGTGCCAGGCCAAAGAGAGAAAATGTTACCAGTGGAATAGTTTTTAATACATTTTCTCATTATGGGAAAATTGCTGAAAAAAACTGACTTGTCTGGAAAGTCTACATGTTTCCCCTACACGAAAAACACCATGGGAGTCTTTTGGTGTCAAAACCACTGTATGAGTCAAAAGAAAAAAGTATCTGGGAGTTTTGTTACATCAGCAGCCTGGGTTCAGAGTCCATTTTCCTCTTGGATACTGTCTCTCTTTTTCAGAAAAAAAGACCTTGGAAAAAATATGACACCTACGCCTAACGTAAAAAAGTATTTTGACAGACAGCTATCTCACCTTCATTGTCGTCAGAGCTCATCTTCTAGTCGAAACGTTGTCAAATTCACAGCTCACAAGACTAATTCCTGTTTTTACATCCTAACCCCCTTCAGCTTTCCGCCTTCATGCTTGATTTCGTTTTCGCTTCGACACCTTTCTCATCAAAAAGTGTAAAACAGAACGTCTATACGTTTTTTTCTTGCACAAAAAGTACACCGCCTATGCATTTGTTGAAGGAAGTCTTGTCTCTTCGAGCGGCTAATGTTGGGGCCGATGTTCTCGTTGAACTTGAGGAGGATGGTTACTCATAGTACAGATGTTAGATTCTAAGAATTCGAAAAATGAAGAAAATAATGAGATTTTTAATATGAACAGGGTTAGAAGATGAAGGGTTCGATGAGAATTTACCGAGAAAGAAAAGACAAACTTCCTACGCAACTTTTTAGTCAGTGTCAGTTATTTCAGACTACAAAATAATATTTACATTCTGAGAACTATCGGAATGTCTAGAAAATCGGAATGTCTATAAAAATAATTTTTAAAAATAGTTACAAAAGGCCGATCCGGGCCGGTAGACGGATTTTCTCGGCCCGGCCCAATCCCGGGCCGGCCAGCCTACCACTGTTGAAAAAATTTCCAATGAAAAATTGGAAAATTTTTTTGAATAAAAAAAAAGAAAAAACAATTACATTTTTCAACAAAATTAACAAAGTAAAGTAGTCAGAAATAGGCCATCTTCGTATAAATTTTTGAAAAAATTTCGAGAATTTCGAGAAAAAATTCAAAAAAATCAGCGTCTGAAAAACGGTTTAATTTAGGGAACTGGAACAACAAAAATATATTTGAGAATGGCTTATGAGTGGAAAATGTACTGAACTCCTGTATACTGTTATATTCAAGAAAAAATTTTAGACTAGAAAAAAATATGTCAACATTTCAAGAATTAGTGGAATGTTTTTAATAGAACTAAGTAATTAGAAAATTTTCACAACCCGATATTTAAAAAAAAATTTTAAAGGTTTTATTTATGAAACTGAAACAGAAAAAATGATGTGGGGATGGTCAGGGTATATAGCTGGTCGCAAGCTATCAAAAAAATTTCAATAGGTAAAATTTTCGTGATATTATGATAAACAATTCATCATTTGGCAAGGTTCTTATATCTTTGACAGGAACCAAGATAAATTTTATCAAAGATAAAAGTAAAGGGCCCTAGTATTACAGGTTTTACAGTATACAAATCAATTTGAAAATTGAAAAGAAATTTTTTAAAGCTTATATTGAAACTTCTCAAGTTAGGAAAATAAATAGCTTCTTGCTTATTTGAGAATTCAGAAAAATAAAAATTTTCAAAAATAAGACAACGCTATCTCTGAAGTCTTTCAAAAAAATTCACGAAAAAATCCTCCAAACATCTGCACAAAAATGTGCAACATCTGTGACATAGGAGGTATTGTACTGATGGACAACACCATGGTCTAGGCATGAATAATGTCGTCTTATTAGAGTTTCTACCTTCAATGAGACGCCTTCTATCTAATTAATCATCATCAAGATGCAGCATCAGACGCCACATTCTAAAATTTTACAAATCATTTTTAGTTCTAAACCAATTCTTTCAAAATTGCGTTTTTTTTTGTTTCAACTTACCATCTCCAATATCAAAGGTGCTCATGATAATTGCCGTCGATTAGAATGAATAAGAATAACAATGATTTGTGACGATTCAGGAAAAATAGGAATGATTTCCTTCTGTTAAACTCGGCTTCTGAGCTCCCGGGGCAGATGTTTTTCCTCTTGGCACACCAAGAAGTCCAAATGCTTGTTTTGATTCGGAATTAGAATGTTTTCAGAGTCATGTGTCGACACACGGACAGAAGAAAAAATACCGAGAAAAAAGAATCGTCAGCTGTATATAATTTAGGTATGAAGATTTATATGTTTATGTAGTTGAGTGGTACAGACTGATTGGAAAAGAACACTGAAAGTCACAAGGGATTATTAAAAACAAAATTGAAAAATTTATAAAAAATGTGGGAACCAAGAAAAAAAAGTTTGGGAGAAAGTATTGGATTGAATAAACAGATTAAAGTTCGGATAAACTAAATGTGAAACAGACAAAAAAGAGGGAAACTAGACTGAACTTAATTTTTGGAAATTAGAACAGAGTTTGGTATGATGGTACTCGACAGTTTCTAATTACCGTATTTCCTCTAATGGGAGCCGTTATTTGTAACAACAAGGACATCAATTGGAAAACAATTCAAAACAAGGAGGATATGAGAATAATTAGTTTCTGGGAAAATTTCAAGAAATGTGATTGAACAAAGAATTTCAAAAATGTTTCGGAACAAATTCTAGATCATTCGCCAAAAACAAACAACCGAAAATATTGTTAATTTAGAATTCTGACAAAACTTAGGTCTGAAAATTCCAGCAATATTTCTATAGCCAACAATTTTTTTGGTACAATATCTTTTTGGTACAATATCTTGTAAAGAAGAAAAAAATTCTAAAATTTCGAAAATAATGCACCATGGAAACACAATTGATTGATAACAAAATAGTAAAGTATCATCACACCACACTTATGATAAATGAATGAAGAAGTCTCTGTGTTCTTTTCCTGTGCGTCATACCATTTTCCCAGAGGGAAAAATCTGTCAGATCAAATTTGACCATCTATAAATTTCGTAGGTCTTGAGCACAATTTGAAGCTTTGCATCTAATTTTTAGCGATCAAAATCAGTCTTCAAATTAGTGTGAAAGAAAAAGAGGAGAGGAGTAACGGAATCACGTCATAGGCGCTCCAGACAGTAGTTTGAAGCGCTTGAAATCGCCTAACAGGCAATGTATCTTTTAAAATCTTAAAGAAGTGCTTATTTAATTGACCATTTTTACATATAATGGCCAATCGGAACATTTTTTCATTGAATTGTTTTCCTTACAATTTCTGAGCTTTCTGCTCTCAAGAACATTAGAAACATGCTGCAAATCATGTCAAAAACATTAAGGAGCAAAATTTCATTTTATAAAAAATCGAACCGAAGACGATATGTAAGTAGGAATGTATAGAAGCACGAGGGTGACTCAAAAACAATAGGCGACACCAGGGAAATGGAAACGAGACAATAATATGTATATACAACGAAAAAGGGCAAGCGTTTGCATATATCTAGACGAAGTAGTGTTAATTTAAGAATCAATTAACATTGCCATATACAGAGAAAAAAAAGATGGTGAACTATTTCAGTTTAAAATAATAAAAGGGATTTCACAGCCTGTTGAATCACATTGGGATTATTTTCAAAAAATTAGAAAATAGATATCAAAATTAGTAAAAAGAAAGAAAAATGTGCATTTCTTGCACTCATTGGTTGTTTTACATGATAATCCTCAACGGGAGAAGATAAGGATGAAGTTGTTCTTGGGGGCGGGAATTTTCTCAGCAAGTCGCAGGTTGTTTCGATTGGCGAGCTGAAAAAATAATTTATAAGTTTAGAGACTTTTTACCAATTTTTATATTGGCAGCGGCTGTCATCGTGTGGGCGAAGATTGTACGGTTTTGAGCGCACCGTGGTCAGCTTTCAGAAAAAAAGAGCGAAGTCTAGAAAACTTTTGCTTAAAATCGGGGGGACATGCTCTAAAATTTTTCCAAACAATACTACTTACACGTTCCAGATATTTGATATCCTTCAGTCCATATTCCGAATTCTGATATTTCAGGTTCGTATGAAAAGCCATATTGGATTGGGGTGAAATGTGTCCATCCACACAGTATGGTCCGTATGTCATGAGGATTCCACTGGATTCATGTAGCAGTTGATCGGCAGACTGGAACAAATTTATTGCTTATTGCAAATGAGTGGATAAAGTCAACTGTGCGCTATTCAAACGGAAGTTCACCATTTTCTATTGTTTTGCATGCTTTGAGAATTGTTATAGTTTAACTGCCACATTCTACCCACCTGAAATAGACCATAAACAGCTGCAGTTGAGCAGATGTGCAACATGTTGATGTTCAGGACAATATCGACCTATAATCAAACAATCAATCTCTGATTTCCAAACTTCACGTGGCTTTACTGACCATATGGGGTCCAAAGTCAGCAGGGAGTGCCCACTGATCAAAACTTTTTGCCACGTCGATGAATAGAGGGATTCTCACATTTTTGAACTGAAAACGAAGTTTTAATTTTAGAATACAGTATTCCTGACAACCACAAAATTGAATGACTCACCTGAAAATGATCCAAATATCCTACGATGCTGTGAATAGATCTGCTGTCGACTTCTGTTGGCTGGAAAACCACATCTTTCAGTGCTGCGGCAAAGTGTGCGGTGTGCTGGCCCGTTCCAGAAGCAATCTCGAAGACCTGTAACATCAGTATTTTTGAATCATATTTTATTTTTTGCTATTCTCGTGATCCCAAGCAGTCGTGAAAAACTTTGTTCATAGAATGTCGTTTCTTTTTGCCGGTTTTCAGAGTTTTCATTTGTTTGATTTGGAACTGCGGCATTTTTCGCAAAGTTTTGACAAATTCGTTCCCTCTTGTAGAGAAAATCAAAAGAGTTATCTCGGAAAGCTTAGGAAAAAAAGGATCAAAGGCTTATTGAGCTCTCAAAATACGCTTTTCAACAATCGGCGGTGTTATTGATGACTTCTGGCTTGTAATTTCTGGTTGGAAATTGAAAGGTGTTTGGCTTTTGGATGGTTCTGAGCCAGCTTTAAGTTGCACGTGGAAAAGCACCGGTTTCAGGTCGAAAATTGATCAGATTTAGGTCAGAAATTGAACTACTCCGCTGGCAAGTTCAAGGCGGAACTCAGTAAAACGCTGTTTTTAGCTTTGTTGAAAGTTGCTCGGGCGTAGCGCGGAACTGGTCGCAGGTCAATCGAAAGTTTTTCAAAAATACCGTAAACACTCTAATAAATAGCCCCTTCTAATTGAACGCCATCCTCTAATAGAACCTCCTCTGAGCTGTGCTCCAAAAAATAGAACGCCACCCTCCAGTTGAATGCCACCCCTGATAGGTCTCATCGAAAAACAATTTACAATGCACCAGATTATCAATTTGTTGCTTTTTAAAGAGGGTTGAGACAGTGTACAGTACACAATGTTTTCTCTTATCACACACCTTGGTTTTTATTCCATACTTCGAAACTGCGACATTTCGAAACCATTCATTTCGATACCAGTCGTTTTAAAACCGCGGTAATACAGGAGAACGGATATATTTCAGACTGCAAAAACAATAGTAGAGTTTTAAAATATTTTTTTCTGATCGAACAAATTCTGAAATTAGAAAGTATTTATCTTTTTTTATCACATTTTTTTTCTGAATTTTCCGATTTACAGAATGTGTTCTATCAGAAAAAGTATATTTAAAAACAATAAGACTGTGTCGATAGTTTGAAATTTGTTTATTCGCCTGTATGACCACGGATTTGAAATGACCGGTTTTGAATTGTTGCAGTTTCGAAGAATCGCCAAGCTTTTTCATACATTTTTTTGGTAAGATCCTAAAAGAATCTTCACAAATTTTTTCGGCATTTTTTTGGTGTCAAATAATAGAATGCCAGCCTCTAATTGAATGCCACACTCTCATAGAACGTTCTCCCAGCTGTGCATTGAAAAATAGAACGCCATGGTATTAAATTAGAGTTTTTACGGTAAATTTTCATTTAAAAAAACAACTCACTTTCTTGCCAGATGTAGCAAATCTCCGCAAAACTTCCAGAATCACATCCTTATTCGACTCTGCTGCCGGTGCTCGCAACATTTTGTATGTTAACCGCTGAAAGAGTGTTTAGTAGTCACAGACCAGTTGTGTTTCCGCAAAATAGCAACGGTAAATGTTCATGTGTGTTACCTGTGGCGTTTTATAACACCTCGATACAAACAAGTTTAGATGCAATTCACCGAAACGAGACATAAATGCTAGAGAGAGAATCAAAAATCGATAAACCGTTGTGTGGGGCAATGGCTGAAGGGGTCCAGTGTGCCGAGAAGAGGAGGAAAACCGTCCACTAGGGTCATCTCATTAGTGTACTAAAGGAAGAGACAGAAAAGAGGGGAAGTGTGCGGCAGTGTAGCGTAATGGCATGCGAGGCCTTGCTTTTTGTCTAACCAGTGCTATTTCTTCTGTTTTGCGATATTTTTCATGAGAGAAAAATAGTTTTTGTGGAAAACTGAAAACATTATAGAGAATTGTTGAATTATAGTAGGTTTTCAAATCCTGCGGTAATTTTCTTGTCATTTTGGTACCAAAACGGTCCGTGGAATTTATATATTTATTTGTTTCCGCAATTTTTTCTTATGTTCCATAATTGAAATCACAATAGTCTTCGAAATCAACACAAGGAATCGATCATCGAGGTTGGTAATTTTTCAAAATAATCAAATTAGCAGTCATAATGCAGCTGGACACAAATGAAAGCAGAGAAATATCAGAGAAAGTGGAAAGACTAACGCGAATTCGATCGGAGAAAAAGTTCAGCAAAAAAAAAAACAATAATGGGGGTATCCACAGAGTTAAGAATTGGAATGGAGCAAGAATCTTTCATTGATTGGCAGCATATTGAAAACAGGAATAAATTAATATTATGATTTGACGGGGTTTAAAATGAACTACAGACAGAAAATTGAATCTGTCGACAGACAGAATCGCAACACAGATGAAATGAAACGCATTTTTTGCGATGTCGAACTTTGGTATTAAACGACGAGTGAAAGTTTCCTTTGGTTTCGAAATTTCCGGGGATTGAAATGTGACATTCCTATATACTGAGTGTCACTATATTTTTGTTCATAACTTTGCTCGAACTTGTCCAATAATCGAAAACTTTTTTTTCCTGTTTTGCATGCTGGATTTCCAACAAACCTTATATAATGTTTCTGAAACTCAATCAATTTTTATGTCTTCTGAATCTTCGCAGACGTGACGATGACTCCGATAGAAAAAAAATTTTCTGACAGAATTTTTTAAAAGATTGGCTTCGTGATGAAAAATGTTTGGTGTAGGTTAAAATTTAAAAAAAAATGGAGCGGTTTGGAACACTTGCTCTTGAGGTGTGCTCACTGGAACATAAAAGGTATGGTTTAGAAGTTTGGCTATAACTCGGCTCAAATGATCCAAATTCCGAATTTCGTAATACTTTGACCCGTCAAGAACGTAATTGACCCGCTAAAAACAAGATGCAGTAAATTTTTAAGTGTTTCCCATTTTTGGTACATAAAAATGAAAAAATTATGAAAAATTTTTGATCCCAAAATACAAAGTTTTGCATGTATACCGTAGAACAATTTGAGACACACATTCTCTTACAATTTGAAGAATTTTGGATCATTTGGAGCCGAGTTATAGCCAAACTCCAGAACCTTATCTTTTATGCTCCAGTGAGCACATCTCAAGAGCAAGTGTTCCAAACCGCTTCAAATTTTTTTAATATATATTTGAGCAAAAAATCTCACCTTCAGGTTGTAAAAACCGCAAAAAATAAAATCGAATCGTTGGAAATTTTGAACTTTTAAAAATCGGAACATTGGAATTTCAGGGTGTTTCAAATTTTTGCTGAACTTTTGGGGTTTCTGTTACTAAAACTAAATCCAAAAAAATCGAACAAAAGAAGCAATTCTCCGAAAACTTTGGGTCGGAGTTTCATTTCAGGCTTCAATTTTTGGGACCATTTGTTACGGTTTTCACAATCTGAAGCTGAGGTTTTTTGCTGATAAAAAGGAGAATCGTTGGTTAAAACTCTGAAAATTTTAGTCAGCGGATGATACAAACAATATTCATACTTTGAAAAACAAAAAAAAACTACAAAAAAGTGATCAGTGGGAGTATCCGCCGGATTTACGAATCTTATTACGTTTTTTTCTTTTATTTTTTTTTTTTTGCGTTGGGCTACTGTTCAATCATTTGACTCTCTAAGTTTTCTTCAGACTAACTAGGGAAGACCCCAACTCGGGTGTGGCGATACGGGTGGTGACATATATCATCTGAAAGCTGAAATACGCCTCTTTTCACTTTTTGACATTAAAACTGAGCTCTTTCTCTCTTTTTTCGGAAAAAAATACGGAAGAGAAAAATCTACTTCTGCTGGATTTGATCAGGAATTAGTCATGATAGAGCAACAATCAAAAATTATGAGTGCTGATGAACTTAGTGAAGAAGTCGTAGTTGAGAAGGAATATTGGCCAACGCTGAAGACGGTTCGCGCTGCAAAAAAGATACTTTTTTATCTCCAAAAATTGAGAGCAATGGTTTGTGGTGCATCTTCAACGTGAAATGACAACCATAGAGGAATTTGTTTGATTTTCTGACAGCACTGATCAAATGCGTTTTTCTCAATCTGACTGTAAATAGTTCGTTCGAGGAGACGGGAGGGTCTTGCTGATGTAGTGAATTGTCTTCTCGGAACAATCTGAAAAAAACAATGCGAGATCATGAGCAAAGCGGGACGAGAGACTTACTCGACGCGATCAAATGATGGTTGACATTGAGCAGCCCACTGGAACTTGGCATCCTTCTTGGTGAGGGCATCCAACGATGAGAGAAGCTTGAACGACTTCTTGATAAATGATTCGTAGAATAGAATGAATCCTAGCAATAACCAGTAATCATCGAATCGAATACTTGCTGAGACGATCCTGAAGCTGATTGGACTCCGAATGGTGGACGATTGTACCGATATAATCCTTTGTACGCGTATTGCTCATCAAGTTCAATCTGAAAAAAAATGCTGCGGCCAGATCAATCTGAGAGAAGGATTTCTCACCTTTTGAAGTAGAAAATATGTCATTACCACTTTTTGTAAAATAACACATCCAAAACTTTCTGAATAACAGATTTATTTAAATCTTAAACAAATCGTTTTACAAAATTATCTCAAGCGCATCTCCTCCGGCGATGGGACCTCCAATTGAGCTGGACCATGGTTTTGGAAGCGCATCTCGTCCGGCGATGGGACCTCCAATTGAGCTGGACCATGCTTTTGGAAGCGCATCTCCTCCGGCGATGGGACCTCCAATTGAGCTGGTCCATGGTGTTGGAAGCGCATCTCCTCCGGCGATGGGACCTCCAATTGAGCTGGACCATGGTTTTGGAAGCGCATCTCGTCCGGCGATGGGACCTCCAATTGAGCTGGTCCATGGTGTTGGAAGCGCATCTCCTCCGGCGATGGGACCTCCGATTGAGCTGGACCATGGTTTTGGAAACGCATCTCCTCCGGCGATGGGACCTCCAATTGAGCTGGACCATGCTTTTGGAAGCGCATCTCCTCCGGCGATGGGACCTCCAATTGAGCTGGTCCATGGTGTTGGAAGCGCATCAATTGACAGCGTCCTTGTAAGTAGCACATTGAAACTCTCCGACCATTCCACGGGTCGGCGCTCCGGCCTGCGAGACAGGAGTGTATGTATAGCCGAATTGTTGTTCCAATCCGTCCATGGGCCATCGCTTGGTAAAATTTGCACTGTGAACTGGAGCTGGTGGTGTCGAGAATCCAGTGACCGTAAAAGTGATGTTTGTGTCTGGGATGAGCGTCTTCAATCCATGTTGAACTTGGAAATTGGTAAAATTTCCATTGAAATTGACTTGAATGTCTAATGACGTTTTTATTTATATTCGTTTATTCGAAGATTTGAAGATAATAAAGATTGATGGGAACCGGGAAAAGAAAATGATAAAACGAAGCTAAGAAGGACTAACCCGCAAGAGTTTGGGGAAGGGAAAGAGAAATAGTGTCAAGATAACAGGGATGAGGGCAAGTCAGAAACGGGTAATCGAGATCTCAAGAAGTGATAAGAATTTTGAGGGAGGCAAAAAAGTGTGGCAGTTCCTTACAATAGCGTTCCAAACCGGAATCGTTTGGGCAAAATAGTCGTTGATTTTGGGGTGGTGGCATATAAGTAACATGGGGTGACGGGCCGAGGAGGAAATGGAGACACGAGATTCTAGATTGGGAAAATAAGAGGCACCGCTAAGTAATTTATAAAGTAAAAAAAAAGCTGAGATTTGAGACGACGATGGCGGATGGAGAACATGTTTATGATTTTGAGAAGATTTTCATAGGAGGAGAAGGGGATGTTACATCTTTAGAAGGAATATTTTGGAGAAGTGTCGGAGAGGTCGTTCTAATTTAAGAGAAAGCTTGGAAGAAGGGGGTGGAGAGTAGACGGCAGAGCAGTATTCGATGATCGGTAATACATAAGTTTTAAAAAGCGCAGCGTAGAATAGCGGATTGTTGGAGCGGAAAGTTCTAAGTAGTTGGTGAGATCGGAGCATGGCAAGGGCGATTTTCTTGAGAATGTGTTGTTCAAATTTAAGAAGCGGGTCGGTGGTGAGGCCAAGATCTCTGACTTGGGAGGACGGGAGAATAGAAGAGCCGTCTATGGTATTATTATGATGGTGATTTAGAGAGCCTAATTGAAGAAGTGATGTTTTAGAAGTGGCAAGAGGGAGAGAATTCTTAACGGACCACGTATAAATGATGTCAATGGATTTTTGAATGATAGGAGCAGAATTATGAAAAATGTTAATGTCATCGGCGAAGACCGAAAAGTGGATGGATAGAGGTAGCAAAAAAAGCAGGTCATTGAGAAAAATTAGGAATAATAATGGACCGGAAACCGATCCTTGGGGAACACCGGATGGAATGATGAGACGAGTGGGATCAATGTGAGAGTTTACTTTTATCGAGAAGGTCCGGTTGGATAGGAAGTCTTTGAACCATCTGCAGAATGGTGTGGGAATCCCAAAGGAGACAAGCTTTTCAAGTAGCAGAGAATGAGGAACTTTGTCAAACGCTTTCTGGAAGTCGAAGAAAATTATATCCACAGTTTTGTATTTGGCTAGAAGACGCTTATAGATTGAAGTGGAGTAGACGAGTGACGAAAGGCAGGATCTAAAAAAATAAAAATTTAGCTATATAAAATTCAAAATAGATTCAACGACAGGAAGCACACAAACTCCAGATATCGAAAAGTCGATATGTGGTCTTCGCGCGGGAGCAGTTGCGCAGAAGAGAAGACAAAGGCTCCCCGCTCTTACTGGAAAAAATGAAGACGGAAAAAGAGGATGTGTGCGGCAACCAGTGTGTGACTTCCGATTTTCACTTACCTGTAACGGCTTTTTGGTGGTTTTACAAATAATTTACCGGTAACCTGCCGGTAAATTTGAAAGCTACCGGTAAAATGTTTATTTTCCTCGAGGACTACACGAATGTTTTTTTCTGCTATTTCACTAGTTTTTTGACAGTTTTGCAAGAGTTCTGAAATGGTCAGTTCTAAAACGTCGCAGTCCTGAAATGTCGCAGTTTTAAAATGTCGCGGTTCTAAAATGTTGCGGTTTTGAAACGTCGCGGTTCTAAAATGTCGCGGTTTCAAAGTGACGCGGTTTTAAAATGTCGCAGTTCTGAAACGTCGCGGTTCTATAACTTCGCAGTTCTGAAATGTCGAGGTTCTCAAACTTCGCGGTTTTAAAATGTCGCGGTTCTAAAACTTCGAGGTTCTAAATCGTCGCGGTTACAAATTTTGAAAAAAAAAACAGAAAATTTTCCTGAAAATTACCGGTAGTTTTCGGTAAATATACCGGTAACTCTACCGGTAATTTTACCGGTAAACGACACGTAAGTTACCGGTAAATTTATCGGTAAATTTTTCGAAACCGTACCAATAGCACACACTGGCGGCAACATTGCAAAATGATGTGCGACGCTTTGCGTTTATTCTTTAACGAGCGCTATTTCAGTGATGTTCACAGAAAAAAACATTATTTTCTGCGAAAAAGCTAAACTCAATGGGAATGTTGGATTAAATCACATAGTTTGAATCTTTAGTTCGGATTTGCAACCACTTGATACCCCCAACCACCCAATTCTACGCATTTTCAGCTGTTCTCGGTGTATTTTTATCAGTTCATTTAGCTGTTTCTCCTTGAATATTTGAATTTGAAAGCGTACATATCCGATTCGTCCCTTCCTCTAACTTTTCAAAGGGAATTGAATATAGACGTTGGTCGGACTAGTCATGCACTTTCATAATTCCTGCCTCTGCTGTATAATCTGTCTAGTTTCCGCGATTTATAGTTCCAAAAGCACTTTTTTTCGTGAACCAAGACGAAATAATTTTTTATAGAGACAAAAATATTTTTTCAGAAAAACGATTTGATTTATGTCGAATGAGATGCAGATAGGAATAGAAGAAGAATTAGAGACGTTAGAATGACTACCGGGGAAAGGACAGATTGAAAAATTCGGAGAATGGGGCAGAATGAAAAGATCGGTAAATGAAGAAAACTATGAAATGATTTCAAATGGAAAGAAATGTTGGAAAAAACATGCAAGTCGGGAAAAAACGTGCATAAAACAGTCTAAAAAGGCTTGTTTGGGTTGGGAAAAACAGAATTTTTTGTAGAATTGTGTTAAAATTGTACATAGGGGTTCTATAATTGTTGTATACAGAAAAAAACAAGTTACCGTATTTCCGCTAATTGAACCCCGCAGAAAAACTTAACTTTCAGCCTAATTATCTCGATTCCCATCAAAGATATCAAGAAGTTGTCAACTGATAAATTATTCATTATAAATAACCAACATTTTATCAGTTGGCAGATTTTTGATAACTCTCATAGGAACCGAGAACCGAGATATGCGCTTTAAGTTGACGATTTGGGCGGGCTTCTATTAGAAGAAATACAATAATTTCACAGAAACTGGGAAGGAATCGGAATTGGAACTAGCAAAAAAGATATAATCAAGACAATAAAAGGCAGAAGCACATATATAAAGTGTATTGAGAAAAAGAACAAAAAAATTAGGGTAGTGTTCGATAGACGTATTCCGTGATTTCTCCATGAGCCATTTGTGAACAGTCCAACTCGCTCAAAAACTCCAAATAGCCTCTTTCTCCTCCTGCATTTACATAACGATGGCGCTGGCCGAATGGAGTTTGGAAAATGGTGAATTGCTTCAAGATGACCCATCTACCAATTTGTCGCTGACCAATATCCCATTCATAAAGCGCCTTCCGGAAAGAGTCAACATTCAAAACGGCACAGGAGATGTTGATAAACTGTTTCGCAGCAAACAAACGTTCACTGTGGACAGTGTCGAGGTTGTCGCGGATGGAAATGGTTTTGATCTGAAAGAATTTCAACTTAATATGTATGATCACTCAAATTCTCACATCTGGGAATGGAACATAGTCCTCTGTCAATTTGTTAACCTCGAGTTCAACAGAATCCTTTTCGAAAAGCTCGACCATCATCTTCACGTTTTCAGTGTACTCCAATCCTTTGACTACAACTCTTTTGAAGTTGCGATTCCCCACGAACATGCGAACTTCATCACAGTATTCTGGCTCAAAGTCATCTGAAGTGACCACATAGAGAAGAGTGGTGTTATTGAGAAGTTGGTTTTTCTTATGCTCATTATCCTTGTCCATCATGTCGAGTTTGCCAATAGATCTCTTCCTATCAGATGCTAACCACCATCGGGTAGTCAGCTCACCGCTGGAGAAATCAAGTACCATTACAATGTCTGGGAGAAGCATCTTGAGGCTGTTACTCCGGTAGATGGTGTTGGTAGCACTACAACTGACCGCCAGACTTTGAACATCTTTGTATGGAGACTGAAAATCTTTGTATGGAGAAATCAGATTGTGGTTTTTAATTTCTGCACTTTGGTATACACTTTGATACAAAAAGAGCCTCTAACTTAAAGTCAAAAATAAGCTGAACTTTTCTTGATCAAAACTCACTCGTTTCATAATTTGCTCAATCAGCTCAGTTGGAAGACGGAGAAGATCGAAAACTCCAGCGTCGTTTGGAGATGCCACCTGCTGAGCCAATCGATTGGTCTTGCTTTTTTGACAAAAGAACTTTTCCCGAGAAACAAGATAAGGGAACACATTCAACTTAGCGTGTCTCAAACGCTCCGCCAAGTCGAAATTAGTGAGATAGATGGCATCCGTCAAGAAAGTCAGGCCTCCAACTCTCAATGCATTCAGGCATATTTCCTCAAGACACCAGCCTTCCAGCTGCTCAGCGTAGTATCTGTGACCGTGAAGACCAGCAAAGACGCCTCGAAGCTGCTCGACGGTCCAGGTCGAGAGAACACGATCCATGTCGACTTTCATCCGGTAGATCTCGTTGCTGACACGATCGTTAGCTCCTGGGAAGAATGGGATGTTTTGGATGAAGTTGACAATATCCATGTCTGCCAGCTCCATTCTGAGAGGCTGAAAGAAACAGTTTGGAAAAAAAGAATAATAAGAGGACAAGAGACGGAAGCTGCTTGGTATAACTGGAGGCGGAAAAGACAGGTGGAGTCATCATTTCTGATAAAACCAAAACAACGTAAAATGCGTAAAAGTTTTTCAGATGCCTTCTGTTTTTCGTTATTAACAAGTCGACCAAAACAGGAAGTCCAAAGAAACTCGAGAAGGCAATAAGTAAAAAAAGGGCGGGGCAAATAATTCCTACTGTAATTTAAGTATGTGCTGAAAGAGCTCAATACAAAAAAGAAAGTCTCAAGAGATTAAAGCGATTATATTGTAGTTGTCTAGAAGAGCAGATTACAAAGGGTGGAGTTTAAGGGCTACCGTAGTCTTTTGAACTGGAAAAAACGCGAGTGAAATTTTCTATAATAGTTGCTTGAGATGACTTCAGAACAAATAATTTGTACGTTGAGCTATTGTCAAAAGCTCGGTTTCCGAAATAAGCAAGCAAATTCACACATACCGTTTTTGCTGTAAAAGAAGCCTACCTAAACTGTCAACTTTGTGCTTCATTATCTCGGTTTCCGTAGAAGATATCAAAATTTTGCCAACTGATGATTTGTTTATCACAATATCAATAATATTTGATTAGTTAGCAAATTTTCACTATCTCTCAAAGTAACCAAGATGAGTGAGCTCAAACTGAATATAAAATGTTGGCTTCTATTAGATGGACTACTGTAATATAGAAATTTGGGTTGTCATAGGAAGAATACATGAGGCACGAAAAATCTCATTATCACGATGGCAATAACAGGAACTCAAAAAGAAAAAAAGAAACCTAAACAAAGGAAAATAGCGGTGGTGATAAGAAAAATAATCCGATCTATGAAACTGAATAAAATATTACCAAATTCAGTTGTAAACAAAAAACGAAAATCACAACCCCAAACAATACTAGAACATATAATTAGTGCACTTAAAAACAAAATTGTCATAAAACAAGGGCGGTAGGACACCTATTGAATAACCACATAAACATGTTTTTCTGAGAATTTCATTAGGACCTTTTTCTGAGTTTCTCTAAGATGTCATGTTGAAAAAAACAACAGAAGAGAAGAAAAAATGATGAAGTTCCATTCATACCATAATTCCTCTGATAGAAGACAACCCAAACCATTGAATTTGAGTTCAAATATTTCGATTTCCCAGAAAGACATCGAAAACTTTTCAACTGATAAAATATTGTTGGTATTTTATTAATAACTTATCAGCTGACAAATGTTCAATAAGTTTAACAGAAATCGAGACGGTTTCTATTAGGAAGAATACTGTGTACATGAGAAGTTACAGTAATCAGTACGGCCTTTCTGAGCTCAATATTTTTTCAAAACCTGCACGGGGTTTAAAAAATAGTTAATTTTATCAGGTTTCTTGGGTAAAGCTACCCGCCCTACAAAAAAAAGTCAAGAATTCGGAATTAGACCCTTCTTTTTGAATAAAACGAGAAACGTAGCTCAATCTAATTTTCTAGAGTTCTCCGTGCTAGCCCCACACAGAAAGCAATAAAAAATGTTTGAGATGGACGCTTGAAGACGAGAGTGGTGCGTCCCACTGACATCGGCACACCAGAAAATGAAATGAATGGGACGCCATCGTCCTCATCGTCCTTTCCGTCCTCGGAGAAGTAGGAGTAGGAGGAGCGGAAAAAAAGATGGTGGATGTGGTGGGAGGACGGGCAAAAAAAGAACAGCAGAGCGGAGAGATAAGCAACGGCGCCAGGCAGCGCATGGCTCAGAATCAGGCTTCGTCAGAGAGGAAGACTCTCTCCACACAGGCGCTTGGTGCCAGGCGGTGCGAAGAGATTCGCTTCAGCTTTCCGAGAAGAAAGAGAATGACGAGGACATGAAGGACAGCTGAGAAGACGAAAAAAAAAATTGGAGAAGAGAGCAGCAAAGAGAGGACGGCTTAGCACAGAATTTTTGAGTGGGGGGGGGGGAGTCATCGAACTTCCAAGATCTCTTCAAAACAAAAGGAGATAAAACCAAACAGCGATAATGTCTTGAAGGAATCTCATATTTTTTCCTGGAACGAGAAATTTTAGAATTTTGAAAAGAGCTGTCAAAAAACGAGATGATACAGTATACCTCCCAAAAATTGAGCAACACTGTTTGAATGAGAAACATGCTATTTTCCATGATGAGATTTTAACCTTGACTAACACAAAATCTTCTTCAAAAAAAAACCGCACACACACACACACATTCCCATAACGCAATTGAGAGAAAAATGTTCTGAAGAGAAAAAAAGGCAGAAATGCTAACGAAAAAAAAGCTCCTATTCCCACCATAGTGCAAAACAAGGAGGTTCGACCTTTGAGTACACATAAGCGCCTTTGTAGATATATCAAATGACGTTATTCTGCACGATGAATGAGGAGGTGTAGAGAAAAGCACCTGTTAAAGTACCAGAATCGAATGAATTAATAATTTTGGGTTAGTCATAGCGTTTTTCAGATGCATTGGTTAGAATGGTCAGTGAACCGTAAGGAGTTGAAAGGTCGGTGGTCAATATTGAGACTATGAGTGGAGGAATTACAAAATAAAATAATTAGCCTTTCAGATTCTATTTCTTTGAAAATTCATTGTGCCTTTCTTCGAGTTCTGTTTCAATTAGTAAGCAAATTGCTTTCGAATGAAATTCACTGGGAAGATCACTGCACGGGTTGAATATTAAATGAAGAGCACATGTTACCTTATGAGTATTTCAATTATTTGCGGTCGAATGCAACTTTAAATTGTGAAACCAATGAAATGCACATCCAACAGGATCAATCCGGTGGCATTTTTGACCTAATATGTTTTCCAACAAAAAAAATCCCTGGCCTGGTATGGTTTCTGTGTTTTAAACAATTAATTTATGTGAATTGTCAATGTTCAATATTATATTTTGGCGTCTCACAGAATCCAGTGTTCCTTTTGTATTAAGATTCTAAAGGAACTCCAACATTTGCTTCGGACAACAGATGATTCATATTGCCTAATTGTCTCCTTTTTAGCAATCTGCAATTCTAATTACAACAATTTATTTTCTCAAAACTAGATATGAATTTTCCGCTGGTTTTGCTCGGCGCGTGTATGCACAAGACGCATACACGGACGTTCGAATTGCGTCTTTTACTTCTTTATTTTTATCTCCATTTTTTTCTCTATTACGGGCGATCGCAAGTTGATCGGACACTAAAACAGCAAGAATCATACAGCACACACGGAAAACCGTTTTTTTTTCAATTGGAGAAAACTTGTGACTTTCTTCGAAAAAAAACCTAACTTTTGAAATTTCGCAAACTTTCTGATTGAATAACCGATAAAGTGAAAACGAAAACATGTGAAAGAAAAGCAGATAACATCAGAAAAACTGACTAAATATGGTTGTATTCCTCGAGAAACAGTTTCATTTCAAAAATTAATTAAAAATTCATATTAGGGGAAAATGGACAATCTATGACAGAGGAATTTTTAAAAAGAATGGCAATTTAAAGATTGAATCTTGATACGACAAAGACGGCGAATGAAAAATCTACTTCCACAAATTGACGATGTATGGATATAGCAATAGGACGATTGTCCTGTTTCAGAATTTCCAATCTTTGAATCCGATTCTGTTTTCTGTCTTCCTGGAGAATTGGACGGCCTGATTGCCTTTCAGCACCTGAAAACAGATCATAAAATAGTGTTTAAAGGTGGGGGGGGGGGGGGGGGAAAGGAGATTTTTCCGAGGTTTTTTGGAGTTAAGGTATGCATTTTACCGTAACGGTGTACAACGCTAAATGTCCTTCTGCGAACAGCTGTCGTCCTCACCCTTATGTATGCACTCGGGCGGGCGCTTTCTCTTTGCCCGCGTGGCTCAGTCGGTAGCGGCGCCGCACCCTCAATCCTCGCCCACACAAGTTCAATTCCTCGAGGGGCATATTTAAAAAAAATTTCGAGGTCATCAGCTTCTCATCAGCTCTTTTATCGGCAATCCTTTCCCAAGTTGTGAAGTAAATTACCAAAAATTGTATCTACCCTGGTCCGGCGAAACCTCAGCTTATCATCAGCTCTCTTTCATTCGCACTGTTTCCCGAGCTACTCCATTCTCTGGAAAGAACAATAAGTTTTAAGAATACTAAAGGTTTTGCGAAAAATATCTGAAAATTCATAATAATCCACTTGGAAATGCACTTTTCAGAAATTTTGGGTTCAGCCGATCCCATCGCCATGGCCGGACCCAACGTTCCGATAACAGTCCTTGGTTGGATTTTTCTTTTTCTTGCTTTCTTTTACAGTGTTGAGAGCTGCGCCAGATCTGAATTCTCATTCGACAAATTCGGTTCAGGTTATTTTCTCAAACCGAAAAACCGAATCGGAGCTGGTTTTGGAGTAAACCGGGTGTGATTCAAAACGAAATGTGAAGTTGGGACCGTGATCGGAGCATTGGGAACTTGTAGAGACTGGCGATCTAATGATAGGACTGTTTTTTCAAGAGAAGAGTCACTTTTTTGTTTTTTTTTCACAGTTTTTTTTCAATTCAAAAGTTTCGGAATGAAAAAACGCACCTTTATTTAGATTCGATTGTTTTTTGATTCACCTCAAGTTTTTTTTCTTCAGTTTGACGCTATTTTCTTCGACCATCTTTATTTTCCTAAAACGTAACTGAACCTTTTAATCGCAGTCCGCAAACACCATCACGACAAATTGCGGTCATTTTCATTGATTTGTTTTTTTTTTTTTCGCCCATCGTATCTAAAAATAATGATTGAGAGAGAAATATTCGAGCAGTGTACATGCTGGAGGGACATATCAAACAATGAGATGTCTTTATTCAGAAAATCATTCTGTTTCGGGAAAAATGAAAAGGATTTGACAGAAACGTATTCTAAAAATGCAATTTCAAAGATTGGATCCCAATACGATGACCACGGCGAATGGAATAATTTACTCTCACAGCTCGTCGATGTGAGGGGCAGCAAGAGGACAATGGTACCGTTTCAAAATCTTCAATACCTGGTTCTGATCTTGTTTTTGCCTTTATCGAAAAATGGATGTCCTGACGACCATTCAGCACCTGAAAATAGATAACCAAATAGCGGCTTGCTACAGCGGTTAGAATCAGAGAAGGGACGAGTTTTACTCGGTTCTGGCAGTCATTGACCTCCAATCAGCTCTGTACTCCGCAACGCTTGTTCACGTTTAATAACATGTTACGAAAAATCGAAGCTTACCTTGCCCGACAATATCTCAGCTTATTATCAGTTCTCCTTCATTTGTTTCGCGAGTTGTTTCATTCTCTGAAAAAAGCCTATTTTTCAGAATACTACCGATTTTGTTGAAAATTTTCGAAAATTGAAGATGGCTTGAACATTATTCTGTTCAATGTGAAATTTTCAGCAATTTCCGGAAAGAATGGTCCCAAGATGGGACGATCGGTCACATTATCGGATCGACGGTCCCAACGTTCCAACAACGACCTTTAGTTATATTGTTTTTATCTTTCTCGCTGGCACATCCCGATAATGGACAATTCAGCTGTCAATCCCTCTGGGTGCCATAAGCGAATCCTGGCTGAAATTCATACTAGCAGTTTCATCTTCATTTCGTGGAGATCGAAGACGGATTTCGTGGAGATCGAAGACCTTCTATTAAATACTCGCGTACGTCAAATCAGTTTTCAATCCTTTTTTCAGTGCTCCTCAGGCTGACAGACGTTTCCTTCAGGAAATTGTGAATTTGGGACCGTTGTCGGAACGTTGGGACAGTGATCGGGCATCGGTAAATCGTTGGGGCCAGCAGTTCAAAGATGAGACCGGCTTTCTCACCTTATTATCACCGTTTTTCCCCCGGAAAGAGTCGAATTTTCATTGTTTCGGTTTATTCTTCGTTGATATTTTTCATACAATTTTACGGAAATAAATCGCACCTTTATAAAAAGTCACTTGCTGTCTGATTAATCTCACTTTTCCCTTTTCCAATTTTATCCCATCTATCGCATGCATTGTCTATTTTTTTCAGGGACCACACATCTTCTATTTTTCCATAATTTAGCAGTCCGCAAACACCATCACGTCGAATTGCGGTCATTTTCATTGATTTTGTTCTGCTCCGCTCAAATCGTCTGAAAATCGCCTAAAATCTCGTCTGAAAAACAAAATTGGGAGAGAAATATTTGAGCAGTAAAAATACTGGATCAACATATCCAACAACAAGTACCGGGAATGAATTTATTTTGAACTGTGAAGTTCGTAGCTTTAGAAATACCAATGACATTGCAAATGCGTTGACGTATGTGAATCGGAGGGAGAATACATTATTAATTTCAGGATAGACAATTTGGAAAGAGAGAAAGAGAGAAAGAAAGACAGGAAAACACATGATTTGAAAATTTTCAATCAAGAAGAAAGAGATTCAAGCATTGCATGCACATCATGCAGATATATTAGCCAAATAATTACGAAACAAATGGGACTCGTGAAGTTTTCAAAAATTGAATGAATGGAAGAATGGGAGGAGAAGGAAAAGCAATTTGACAGAAAGATTCGAGATAAACGACAGTAAGACAGTACAAGGGAAGATATTTACGTCCAGAGATTTTTGAGGGACCGGCTTTGTCACGGAATCGGAATGCATTTCATTTAGATGGGTTGATCTTGGTTGAGTGGGGCCTCTGCCATGACCGCATCGTCATCTTCCTCAATGATTGGATCGTCATCTTCGACAACGTTTGCATTGTTCCACATGTCCAACAACACTTGGCCACGCCTCAATTCCTCATTTGCATTGACAAATTCGTCGTTTTCCATCCATGGGTAGTCCTCGGGATCAGGACCTGCGTTGCGCACATCCTCATTTCTCTCACCGCGCCACCCACCAAACCAATCATCCACTTCACCTTGCTCAGCTCGCTCCAAGCGACTCGCCGCCTCGTATCCCTCGTCACGGAGACATTTTCTGTAGGCCAAAACCTGTCCGATGTCGGACCGATCTTTGTTCTGCCCGAGATAAACTACCATTTCTGAGCATTTCCGAAGAGCGTATCTAATGACCATCTCCTTCATTCGAGCGTAGGCAGCACGATTTTTATCCATTTCTTCTTGGATGAACTTGTCGCGCTCGACATTCTGTTTCTCAAGCGTTTCATGGCGGACTCCCTCGCGGCTATGTTCAGATTCCTGAAAAAGAAAGATTGAATTTTGCCTTTCTGTTGACTGATGAAGCTTACCAAGTTCACTGGATTACTGTTCAGGTACTCTTCAACGGAGCCAAAGTCTGCAATGTGCTTCGCATTGATCTCTTCAACTCCTCGATCCTTCTTCAGCTCCAGAGAAATCTCATAATGTGCCATGTACAGATTCAGAATTCGGTCGGTATGATGCTGAAATTATGCAATAGTTCAAAGGGGGTTCACAAATTCAAAACTTACTAAGAACGCGGCTTTTTGCAGGTTGCTCATGCACCCTCCCGCGTTGTGATCCCGCCACGTGGGACATTTAATACAGTGCATATCGGAAATTTTGGAGGGGTCTCGACAAGCTTCGAGATACTCGATCTCTAGCCCTTGCCTCATTTTATAAAATTCCTGGTCCAACGTCCACGAATTTGACAGAAAATTGTACAAGGGGAGGTTCTTCTGGAACAAGATTTGTTTAAAGACATGAGTTAACGTCACTAATGAAAACCTGAGTTCCAACAATTCCATGTTCCGTTGCGCATGGGGTGAGGTGCTCGACGAACTCAGTGTTCAGGATGAGAGTGTTGCAGAATGAGCACTCAGTCTTTTCTGAAAAAATGATTAGGTGATCTCGTTCTTTTTCCGGGCTTAGCCCGGCCCTGTCGGCCCGGGTCAAATTCTGAAATTTCTAAAATTCCAAAGTTTTTTGAAATTTTTCAAAGTTTCTATATTTATGTAAAAACTAAAAATCTAAGGAATTCTTCTTTGAGGTAGAAAGAGAAAGTTTTTTCTCAAGATATAAAAAAATTAGCTATCGGGACCGGGTTACAGGTTCGAATTCGACAAGACCCTGAGATTCTGCGTGTTTCTCTTCCCACTCACTTTGCTGCTCTTGCTGAGCTTCAATTGCGTACTGAGCTCGATGGATAGCTTGTTGAATCGGCATCTCTCTTCTGTCTGAAAAACCAAAGATTTTGTTTCCCGTCACTCAGCGGAGCTGAGAGCTGTACCTGGCACACGACGCCGAGGGGGAATTGGTATCTGTTGACGACGAATTCTGTCGTCTGCATCGTCGTTGGCCACAATAGCCTGGCGCATTGCACGAGCTGCTTCGCGTAGACGCATTCTGGCCTCTGCTTCGTCTGAAAAACCAACTATTTCGTTTCCCGTCACTTAGCGGATCTGAGAACTCTACCTCTGGCACGACGCCGAGGCGGAATTTGTCTCTGTTGACGACGAATTCTGCCGTCTTCATCGTCGTTGACCACAATGGCCTGACGCATTGCACGAGCTGCTTCGCGTTGACGCATGCTAGCCTCTTCACCGCCGTTGTCTACAATAGCTTGGCCTAGTCTACGAGCTGCTGCTTCGTGTTGCTCACGAGCTGCTTCTAGCTGTTCATGACGATGGTCATGATTTCTCACAACTCTCATCACGTTCTCCGGCTCCATTGCGCTGTGGTCCACTACCTCCCGCTGGTCCTCCTGGTCCTGGTCTTCGATGAGTGGCGGATCAGGTGCGTTGTTGTTTCTGTTCGGCTGAAAACATGATAATTTCAATAAAGAATTTAAATCAACGATTGAACAACGATTGAAAGCGTATATGGAAATAATGATAGTATAATGTTGGTGAATTCTTTGTTTTAAAAATCAAGGTTTATATAAAGAATTTCCTGCATCAATGGCTCCTCCCCTTTAGCAATATCGCCGCATGATTTCTCCTAAGAGTTTTTAACAGCAAAAAATAGTTTTTTTTCTAGATGTTTCGCTAGAAAGAAAGCTTCAGAAAATGAACAGCAAAAGTGATCTAACGTTAGGTGCTTTTTGGCTGCAAAATCGGAAGAGAATTTTGAGAGAATGAATGAATCGGTGATAAATTAACATAATAATTAATGAGGCGGACCAAAAAGTAAGAGCCGCATGGCTCCTTTTTCGAGGGACGATTAACGCTATTTTTTTCAAATTTCTGAGGTTTTGAATCAGAAATCGTCAGAATTTTCTGCGTTTTTCAACCTAGTTAAAAAAACCAAAACTGAATAACGTAAAACTTTTAAAATTGACACCTGGAAAAAATCCACAACGGCCATAATCCAACCCCAAATAATTCTCCCGATCATGGATACCACGTCGACAACAATTCCAAGGGGCCGCAATTCACACACTGAAAATTTCAAAAAAAAAATGAAAATGAAGACACGTCGAGCGGTATGAGAACTAACGATGGCCGCGTCTCGTTCTATCGATTCTCTCTTCTCTATTGCTTTTGAATGCTCTGCTGGTCTCCGCAAATCACAGACTATTTCGCTGGATTGACCGAGTGGCAGAGAAAACATCAACTGAGCAGAGAGAAGGGGAGAGAAAGAGACGTGGCGAAGAGGTGGAGGGGGCCAAGATAGAGTCAAGTCGGGAGAAGGAGAAGATGTAAAAGAAAAAAAGGTCTGGGAAAAAAGGCCGCATAAAATCACTCTCAAAAACACCTCAGAGATTCAGACGTTGAAGGAAAAATATTAGATTCTGGGATTGAAGAGAGAGAGATAAAAAAAAAACTTTGTGGGTTTTTGGCTTCTTTTTTTCACAGCTATTTTTGTAATTGAAGTTAGAATGAGATGGAGATTAGAAAGATTAAATGGAAGCCATGGATGCTACTCTGGAATTTCAAGAAGTTTTCTGAGGGATCTAACAATGGTTTCCTCTTGGAAACTGTAAACTTATATTTGTTTCGTTTTTATGATTTTTGCAGTTCCGTTTTTCGTTCTTGCGAGATGGCTGACCTTGTCATATAAAACGCAACTCTCCTTTTATTGTAACAATCGTTTGATTTGTTCTGTGGGGGGAAAGGTAGAAGATGCGTTATATGGTAACAACAATATGTCTACTATCGGGGTCTCTGTATCATTTTACAAGGAAACCACAACACCTCGTTAGTTTGGATTTTGATGAAATTTACAGTATATGTCAAGGATAGCCTATCTAGACATCCCTGAAAATTTTAGAACACTCTCGCCACTTTCAGCCGAGTTATATCAGTTTCAGTACCAAAAATCGCGTTTTCAGTGCAAAAATAGCGATTTTCAAAGGTGATTTTCTCCGCTCCTAGGAGGTTCCAGAACATTTTTTTGGAATTTTTTTGAAATTTTTTTTTCTAAATTTTGGTTCTAATCTCTTGAATTGATAACATTTTGAAACATATGTCAGAGGGATCCTGAAATGTCGCACAATAAGAAAACAAAAAGAAAGAAAAAAAACACTAGAGGGTCCGAACCCACAGACTTGTGACTACTGGCGCCCACCACATCCCCGACACCACGCTGTCGACATTTACTATTTTCGAAAGGCGCTTAAATGTCATGCCCTCTTCAAACTCCCTTTAAAGGGATTTCGGGGATGAAATGTGCGATAAAGCATGCAAATCAACGGATTTCAGTACTAAAACTTAGGACTGATATAACTCTGCTGAAACTGGCGAGCGTGTTCTAAAATTTTCAGGGATGTCTAGATAGGATATCCTTGACATATTCTGAAATTTTCATCAAAATTCAAACTGACGAGGTGTTGTCGTTCCCTTGTTAGTGTAGTGCGAAACGAAAAGAGGAAACAATAAAATGTGGCTCTCTGGCAATCGTTTGTTTTGGGCAGAACTAGAGAGCCTCGTTCTATAGGGAGCTGAGGTTCAGATTGCCTATGGTGATGTCTAGCAACCACGAGGTGTTGCTTATTTTGAAGCAAAGTGTGGGTGAACGTATAGAGTTAGAGGAAAAATACCACGTCATATTGGAGGCAACGCAAATAGACAAGAACGTTGTTTGTGAGAGGTCAGAGAAAAGTACATTTTAAAAAAATCTAAAGTCGAGGATGCGAAAATTCAACATGTAAAGAGAATGAGCAGAGATACCGTAAACACTTATAGAATGATCCCATTTCTTTAAAAGCTGTGCCGATTTATCTCAGTTTCTGTAAGAGATACCAAAAAGTAGTCAACTGACAAAATGTTTTTTAAGTCATAATACACAATTTGCCTGTTTACTTCTTTTGTTACATTTCACAGAAAATGAGATACATGAGCTCAAAGTAGACAAGTCGGGAGAGGAATTCTATTGGTGTGTTTATAGTATAGTTAAATGAAGACAACTGAGCAAGATATGAACAGGGTAAACCGCGAGAATGACTAAAACTTTAGTGATTCACACGAGTCGGTGGAGATTCTGGTGATTTTGGTGAGTCATCAAATTTCCACATTTTTTTGTGTGGAAAATGAACATATAAACAAAAACAAATATTGTAGAAAACCTCTGACATGTCACACAGAAAACCATGTGATGATCAAATTGTTTTGAGCTTTTATATGTAGGAAAATACATTTGGGAATATTTCTGGTATTCGCAAAATTTCGAAAACAAAAGTCAGTAAATATATTTCATTTTTTGTAAAAAAAAAGTAGAGGCTACTTTGTGGTCAACGTGCATTCTGGCTTTTTGGATGTTTGGATTTGCCTCAAGACGTCTCTAATACGTCCACATGATTACTTCAAATTTTAGTTCTTGGTTGAAACCATCGATTAGATACTTCGTTTGTAGCCAAAGTAGTATCAAAACTATCCATAAAAATATAACGTCAACGGGGGAGGGACCGAGTAGCAACCAAGAAGCGATACTCTATGTTTTTAAAAAAGTTTATTGATTATTTAATTGAAGAAGCTTAAAAGCGGGACGGGCATTAAATGAAAGGGGCATATCCAAGAAAGGTGAAGTGGGCGAGAGAAGTTTTATAAGACGGGGTGAAATACATTAATATTGTGATCAGCTTCAAAAAAAGCGCAAACTAATTATAAAGTGTGAGATCGTTATTCAGAATGAGCTATATTTGAAGGGATGTTTTAAATGGTGTCTCTGCCAAAATGTGACAAAAGAAAAATAGTGAAATGGGTGAAACAATGAATTTCGAGAATGTGAGACCGGGAAGCAAACTAGCGAGTGAACAGGGTTAGGTGTTAGATAGAGAGACGATTACCTCAAACACTCAAATAGAATGCTGTCTTGCACTTTGAGCTCAGTTATCTCAATTTCTATATTAGATATCAAAAGTGTCTTAAGTAACATAGTATTTTTGATAGTATGATGAAAATTCTTTCAACTGACCACGTTTTGATATCTTTTTAAAGAAATGAGATATATGAGCTCAAAGTTGTTTGATAACCATTCTATTTCATGGGAGGAGGGTGTATGATAGAGAGACGGTTATAAAGGAAGAAGGGTTGGGAGTATTTGAAAAACAAGTGCGAATGGAGGGAGAATACAAAAACGATTTAAGCAGATGCAATCATTCTTCCCGGTGGTCCAATGATGGCACGTTGAGTGTTGAAGGCGTGATTGTTTCTGATCGATGAGATCTCTTTGAGTGTTTCCATGTTGTACTTGTCCCGAAACTCCTTCAAAAGCTTCACAAATGTCTCACGTGAACGAGCAATATCCGCTTTACACCAAGCTGCGTTTCTCATCAGAGCAAATCGAGCTTTCTCTTTTTTGTACTCCAGGGTTGGGTTGGCGATCTTCCACTTTTCCTCATACTCCTTCTCTACGATAGCATCTTCTGCGTCTTTGTACGACTCCGTATAAAGCATATACGTTGGAAGAATTGCGTTGTCGATGAAATTGTTCATCTTATTCTGCAAAAATCAATATTTCGATTTGTGTTGATTTTTTTTTACAATATACCAAGAATGTCGGTCCCGGAAGATTAGCCGTACATGAGTAACATTTGGATTTAGTATCCATTGTGCATCCGAAGCAGATGAACGGGAATCCACTGCCATCGACCATTGACCGTTTGAAATCGGCCAGAACTTCCTCTTTGATGTTTTTGAAAAACAATTCCAGTTGTGTCTTGCAGAGTTGAAAATCGAAAATTGAGGCGTCTTCCTAGAAAAATTAGGCAATTTGCATTTTTCTGATTTTTGTCTCAATTAAAGTGTCCGTAATATCTTGATCAATGAAAGTTTGGGGCCACTAAGAAATTAAGTAATTATCTAGAAAACATTAGGTCATATTCTATGAAATTTGACGTTTTAAAAAGATGACCTAATTTTTGCAGGTTGAATTTTCTAGGCCGCCATAATAAAGTGTCCTAGAAACGACCTGTCATTCCCTAGGTGTTTTTTCTAGGATATTTCGAAGTGGTGGCCTAGGAAACTCGACTTACGAAAATTAGACTGTCATGTTAAAATGGTCTAGAAAACCAACCAGGTAAATATCAGGTCTCTTCTAGGCCAGAAAATTCGGTGGCAAACAAGACTCAAGTTGAACTAGTTAGGCCATCATGTCAAAGTGGCTTAGGAAACCATTAAATGTATATCTGTTTCTTTATAGGCTATAAATGTTGGTGGGCTAAATTTGGTTTTTATGAAAATATATCAGCTGATCTGAAGTTCACAACATGAAGAGTTCACAACTAAAAATAAGATTGTTGAGTGACTAATGAGGCTTAACTTCAACGTGATAACCTATTCATTTTCCCCACTGCTTCCCTGATGTTCTAAATTTCTTTTCACTAACCTCGCGAACCGAATATTCGAAGCCTCCGTTGCAGTTGTTCACATCTTGCTCACTTGGCCTGTCCGTTCGTCCTTGACGACAGAACTTGCAAGGACCCGCTGAAATTAAGAGGTTCTCTTTCAGAAGCTGTTCACATGTCAACCCGCCCTCCTTTCTTTCTTTGCATCTCGAGTAGTGACGCCAATCAACAACAGGAATATCCTTTTTGCAAGAGAAGCACCGGTACATCGGCTCACCCGGGAACTCGATTCTCGCGCGGCGACTGTGACTGGGGCGAATAGTATCTGGGACATGTCGTGAAGGTTTGAATTCTGTTGAACTTGAAGAGAGCGATGCACTGACGGTTTGGATCGGCTGCTCCTCTACGTCCGAAGAATTTGGACGAACACAGTCGACGAGAGTCAACATCTTTTTCTTAATTCTTCGGAAGCTAAAACACATGATGTCCAGTCGAATGAAAATGAGAAGAGAAGGATGCCACTTCAAAAAAACTAAAAAATGGGCGGAGCCAAGAGGTACCGAAAACGAAGCTAGAGAAAAAGAGAAAAAGAGAAAAGCACGTAATTAATGTATTCCAACTGTCAAGCATCCTTGGGAGGTTCGAGATTTTTTTAGATGGATGATGACAAAGTGGAGAACACCCTCGGTGAGCACGAAAATGATTGAAAATAGGGAAATATTGTAATTGAGTTTTTCGGTGAGGTGTCAAACCCTTCTTTTTTTTGACATGACAGGTTTTTGCGGCCCAATCACAATTTTAGAAGAGAAAACAGGAAAAGAAGAATATTGATTGATGATGTATTCTTTTCTTTTTCCGAAGAGGAAAAAAAAATGAAAAACAGGCCAGCTTTTAAGAAATTTGAAAAATGCTGGGATTTGGAAAGTCGGCTTTTGGAACTACTGTAATAAAATTTTGAAAGCTGCTTCGGTACAAACCATTAGTTTCAAAATGAATGAAAATCTATGTTTCACGTTTTTAAAAGAAAATACGCTACTGGACAAAAAAAAAGTCGAATTGCAGAATCCAGTGAAAATTGATCAGTTTGGAGGGTCTACAAAAGAATTTATCACTTATCCGTTTGTTCTGAAAATTTCAGAAATATTGGGCGCAAGTGTGAGGCTCTATTTTTCTAGTTCACAACTTTTTCGTATAAATTTGATGCATTTTCTGTTTCACACAGGTTATCTCTTCAGCAAATGCCTGTATAAAAAAGTTTTCAACTATACAATTATTGCTCTATATTTCATTTATGGTCCTAGAAAGTTACAGACCAGGCGGACAAACAATAAGTACTTTTCCAGACACCTAAAGTTGGCCATTTCTTAAATAAATTTTCATTTTAATTTAGAATTCCGGCCAGCACTGTACATTCAGCTGTGAGGGTATGGCAAATTGAAATTATCTAAGAAAATCAAAATTTTCTTCTTTCGATTCTTCTCTAAAAATAGCGATCATTTCGAAAACAAAGTGTCGTCAATCAGGTTTTTTTTACATTTGGGGTCATCAGGGTATTCGTTGTCGTTATAAATTTTATTTCAAGCATAATGACGTTTCCGTGCCTGTTACGGAGTGGATAAGTACGAAATGACGGTTTATGAGTACAAAATGACGGAATAGTTTAATCTGCATTTTGAGTGGAAATTTTTTAAATGTACAATGCTCGCCAAAATTCTATCATAAAATAGTCATTTCAGTTCAAAACAGACAACTTTGGGTGCCTGAAAAAGTATTTATAACATGTTTGTTTGTTCTGAAAAATTTAAAAATTATAAATCAAATGAAGAACTGCATTTTTGTAGTTGCCCACTTTTTTGCACATTCAGTTGTTTGAAAGATACCTGATGTCAAACAGAAAACCCCAAAAATGATTGGTTTCAAAATCCTTATTAATTTCAGGTTCTTATGTCATACAAATTACTCATTTTTGTTAGAAATGCGGTATCTTGGGAATCCAAAATTTCTCGAATAGAATAACAACCCTAAAAATCAAGATTGCACTTTGAATGTAATGTGATGACCAATCATTTCAAAGTTCACAAGATTTTGTTCACAATTCGTTGGTTGGAGTCAACTAACAAGGGAGCCTCAACACCTCACAAACCCAGATTTTTATGAAATTTTCAGCTTAGGTTGAAAATCGCCTATCTAGACATCTCTGAAAATTTTAGAATCCGCCCGCCAGTTTCATCCAAGTAATTATCAGTTTCAGTACCAAAAATCGCTTTTTCAGTGCAAAAGCTGCGTTTTCAAAGACGATTTTTTCAAGTTTTTTCAAGACGTTTCAATGCATGAAGTTTGTTGTGTTATATTCAAACTTTAATGAAATTTGATATTTCAAACTTTTTTCTCAAAATTTTTTTCCAATTTACAAAGAAATCTGGAAAATCGTGGAAAAATTCAGCATTTCAAATGTTTTTGTTGTGAGAAAAAGTTTGAAAAATCAAGTTTTATTAAAATTTGAGTATAAAACAACAAATTGCATGCTTTGAAACGTCCTAGGACATGAGAAAATCGTCTTTGAAAACGCTGCTTTTGCACTGAAGAGGCGATTTTTGGTACTGAATATGATTTTTGGTGCTGGTACTTCTTGGTTTTTGGTACTGATAATTACTTGGATGAAACTGGCGGGCGGATTCTAAAATTTTCAGAGATGTCTAGATTGGCGATTTTCAACCTATCCTGAAAATTTCATTAAAATCTGGGTTTGTGAGGTGTTGAGGTTCCCTTGTTAGTTGGCTCCAACCAACGAATTGTGAACAGAATCTAGTGCACTTTGAAAAGATTGGTCATCGCTTTACATTCAAAGTGCAATCTTGATTTTTAGGGTTGTTATTCTATTCGAGAGATTTTGGACTTTTAAGATATTCGTATTTGTAACGAAAATGAGTAATTTGTATGATATAAGATTATTATTAAATTATTAAGCATTTTTAAACCTTTTTATTTTGGATTTGAAAAAGGAGTTTCACAAAAAAGTCAGCGTCTGTAACAAATTCAGTTCTGATGTCTTGAATGAAATGTTATTTTATGGATCAGTAATGAAATAAAAACTCTATTCTTATAGTTAGCAAATTTTTTGTACAATCATTTTGGGTCGTTTTCTGTTTGACATCAGGTATTTTTCCAGCAAGGAATGTGCAAAAAAGTGGGCAACTACAAAAATAAAGTTCTTTATTTGATTTATAATCTCTCTTTCAGACCCCCAAAGTTGCCTGTTTTGAACTGAAATGACTATTTTATGATATAATTTTTGCGTGCACTGTACATTTTAGAAATTCCCACTCAAAATACGGATTAAACTAGATTGTAATTTTATGATTCATGTTTTCCTTAAATATCAAAACTGGAAACACAAAAATACGACATCGAAAATAAATTGTTAACATTAAAAATATAGTTCAAAATATATAGGTTTAAGTGAAACCATTCAAAAAAAATAAACAAAAATACAATCAGAAATTCTGAAGAAACTCAAAAATTTTGAAGAAACTCAAAAGCCGATGAACCTTTAGTTCTATTTGAATTTGGAAAAAAAAGGAAAAACAATAGCCTACATTCTTCTTTGCTGGCACAGAATGGACTTTTCCAAGAGTTCCTTAAATAGAGAAGTGAAAGAAAAGTCTAAAACACACTTTAAACTTCCTGCATCCTCGAATTGCAAATGGAGACAAAAGAAAGAACAAAAAGTCAAAGTTAAACTCTCTGTCGTTAAACTCTCTTTTCTTGATTTTTCCGACTGGAACATTAGTAGGAAGACATTTCGGAATCAATCTATTAATGTAAGTATGGGAAGAGACAAATTGGAATGATGAAAAGTTTATTTTTGATTATTTTGAGGGCTTTGCACGTCATACCCACTTCTTTGTCTTGGTTTTTGAATTTATGATGGAAAAATGGAGCAGGCGAGGAGGGAAGACAAAGTGACGAGTCAAAAATGGAAAATTCAGGAAAGAAGGAGGAAGAAGAGAAGCTTGATTAATTGAAGCTGAACTTTTCGCATTCAATTGGAATTTGAAATTTGGAATTTGCTATGAAATTATATTTTTGATCCAGAAGGAACATTGAAGAGTCTAAACTTAAAACAGCATATTTTTACTCTATTTCTCGCATTAGGGAAATCGGAGAAAAAACGGATATCCATTAATAGGATTTCCAGAGAATACACATGATGTCGCATGATTGGACTTTTTCTCACGGCAGGGATGTAATAAGAATGAGTGCTACATAAATTAAGAAGTGTCGACGGCAAATTTGGGAAGAACAAAAAAAGAGAAGAGAGGAGACTAACGGATGGGAGAAGAAGAAAAGAGAAGTCAAGAAAGCACGGAATGACTTTGGTTGGCTCCATCCGAATTATAAACAGAATCTGGTGTACTTTAGATGGTTGGTCATCACATTACAGCTAAAGTGCAATCATGATTTTTAGGTTTGTTATTCGATTCAAAAGATTTTGGATTCCCAAGATACCATATTTCTAATGAAAATGAGTAATTTGTATGATATAAGAATGTCAAATTTCCTAAGAATTCTTGAAATCTTTTTTCTTCTGATTTGAAAATGATTTTGAAAAAAAAAGTCAGCGCTTTCCAAAAAATCTGACTAAAAATTGAAAAGTGCACCACTTCTTCTCAGAGTGCACAATTAATTTCCGGTAGTGACTCAAGTGTCCCACCAGTGAAATTTTTTAAACTCAAGTAGTTTTCATTGAAAAAAAAAGAGTCCTCTTCACATATACATACAATTTGTCAGGTCACATTTTCTGGACAGACAAGAGAGAAATGCACATAAATCTGAGTGATTTACTATTTTTATATTATTTCAAACTTGAAATAACGACATCCGAGCGACAGATTTGAAAAATGTAGTGTCAAGTCGGATGTGGTGTGAGAGGAGTGATGAAAGTGACATCAAAAGGTCCTGGGAGAGGAAGGGAGAAGGAATTTTTTGAAAAAAATTCTTATGTGGGATATTTGTCACTGAAAATTGAGTTTCAGAAAACAAAAGAGTTGATAAATGTTATATCTTGCAAGCGTGGGAGCTGGGAAACGGATCTGAAAATGTGACCGGTCAGTAAACTGGGAATATGGTTAACGGCCTATGTAGTTTGAATACAAAATTACATAATTCAAACTATTCACGCACAATCAACACTGAGTCACAAATTTCAATTTAATCAGTTATTCGCTCGATTTGAACAAATTTCATAGATATGTATGTTTCCTGAAGTTGATGTTTTACTTCTGCAGTGTGTCATTATCCCTAAACAAGTTTGAGAAACTGAGTGATTCACAAAGGTCAAGAGTCAGCAATCATGCCATGTATCATGACTTCTTATTTTCGAAAAATGAATAATAAGCAATAGTTTTAAGCGTTGATCAGAAAAAGTGTCAACAGAAAAATGTGAGCTTGAATACAAAAACAATGAGCTCAAAAAATGGTTAAATGTGATTTGAATAGGTGAACTTTCAATATCAGGTGTAATACCGTAATCCCTGAAATCGAAGGTCCACCAAATTCTTAAATTTGAACCAATTTTGAATGGCTGCTATGCAAGATGTCAAAAATGTGTAAATTGATAAAATGTTTGTGAAATTATGATAAACAATTTATCAGTTGACTATTTTCTTATATCTTTGACAGAAACCGAGATACCTAGATTGGCTCAAAATCAAAAGGTAGGGAGCCCGTAAAACTTTTTTCACATTAATGAGCATTTTTCAAGTTTCAAAACATTCGAACTATCTTGTTTGAATACGACTCAAACCACATGACGATTTCGTGCAAAACTGTTATTTTCGAAAACTTCAGAAATATTGAAATTGACATAAATCTGAATGATTTATTACTTCACATGTGTAGTACTTCATATCAAAATTAGTACAAGTCAAATGACAAATTCAGTTTCAATATTCAGTGTCATATTAAATTTGGTACAAAATTTGTGATGGAAATGATGTCAAACGGTCTAAATAAAATTTTAAAATAGAACTAGTTCAAAGGGACATTCAGGAAAGTGACGTACAATTCAAAACGTGAATATCGGTGTTTGTAGTTGCCTACATCATAGAAAGTGCAGATTTAGGTGACAATGACGTTAATCAGCGGAATATGTGCAATTGTGAGAAAATCTGTGAATAGATTTTAGGAAGAAATAACTCTGGAAATGTGTCCAGGTGGATGGATAGAGATTTTCCAAAAATTGGGAACAAAGTATCGTGAACATTCTAATTTTTAAACTATCAGAAGCAAATATCTTTCTTACAACCAACGATTGAAGGGGTGTCTCTTTTACTCGTTGAATGTTGTTCCGTTTTTTCAGAGAGAACACATGTCAGACCAAAACTGATGTTCTTAAAATTTATGGATTTGACAGGTCCAAACCATAATAATGAACACTGTTTATTCACTTTTTAGAGATCAAAATCGTTTTTCAAATCAATGTCAAAAAAGTGAAATCTTTTAAAATAAAACCCAGATTTTTCTTAGAATTCGAAACTTTGATGAATAGTTCTGAATTCAATATTACCGTATTTCTATGATAGGAGCCAGCCCGAACTTTCAATTTCAAACTCAATTATCTCGCTTCCTATGAAGATATCAAAAATTTGTCAATAGATAGATTGTTTATCACAATTTCTCCAAGATTTTATCAGCTGACATTTTTTTTTAATCTTCTACAGAAAGCGAGATGATTGAGCTCAAACATGATGATTTGATGTGCTTTCATTACAGAAAATACGGTATCATTGTCGTCTTCCGCCGAAACTTCAAACTCCACTGAATTGTTGAAATATAAAAACTGATTTTTGAAAAAGGAAAACTTTTCGTTTTCCAGGGAGGAGCTTTCAAAGCCAATCTAAAAATTTCTTCGGACCATCAAATAGAATGGAATGAAATAATGAAAAAAAAACCTTCGTCCAACGTACCAAGACTTGAGCTCATAAAAGTAAAAGAACCATAAAATGGGTACCGAGGCGGATCCCAAAAAACTATTATCTCGTAAAATGAAGGTCTTGTCCTCCATTAGGTAATAACTAAATGGAATTCGGAATAACGAATGGAGAGAAGGGGTGCTTAAAACAATTCGTGAGGATAAGATGAGTTCTGAAACAAAGGAAATGTGAAGAAAAAAAACTAGCAGAATCTCGCAAAATGGATTTTTTTTGAATTCCCGCCAAAACTGAAAATTTTAGATCACAGCTAGAAAAGTTTCAAAAATGAAACGGAGAGTTTTTAGTTTTGGCAGGTATTCGAAAAATTGAAAACGTTCTAGAAGTTTCCAGCAATACACAGAATTTTACATTTTTTGCTTTTCGAAGATTTTTCTAGGTTTGTTTCAAATATATGATTTTGTGTTGTTTCTGTGTGAATGGAGTTATTTTCCTAGCACATAGGAACATTTTTGGGTCGAATTCTTCTTTTAATTCTTGACTTAAAAAATGACATACTTGTAACCGGGCCTTCGCCGGGCCCTTCACTTGCCTTGGAGTTTTTTTTTGAATAAATATTTTTCAAAATGATACTATTTGGAGAACTGTGTCTTGTCTATGAACAAAGTTAGAAGTCGTAAAGTGGCCGGCTTTGTCGCGAAGGCCCGGGCCGGGCCGGGTTTCCGTTTTTTGTTTATAACTTTGTTCGTAAACAAGACACAGTTTTCAAAATGATATTTTAAAGTTCTCGTCCAGTTCAATCCAACCTAATTTAGTTGGTTTAACAATATTCATTCTAAAAGAAACTATGGCAGATCCCGCGAAGGCCCGGTTGCAAGTATGAAAAATGACGAGGTTGAGTACGTAGTCACTGGAAATGCAACTTCTTCAATATGAAAAAAAACAACTTCAATATAAAAAAGACACTTCATGAACCTCCAAACTGCAAAAAAAGAAACTCTCTTTTCATTAACTTCAGATTCCTCCCATGAACATCAACGACCACTTGTAATTAGACACCAACAAAACGGATATTGCGCGATTGTATAGACTTTTTGCAGTTTTTCTTTGTATAAAAATTTTTGGTCTGCTTTTTGTGCTCCAAAATGTGAAATCCATCTAAATTCGGAATGCGAAATTTCGATTTTACATACAATTTGAATATTTTCACACTCTTCCCTCTCTTTTTTCGTCCTAACCAAACACCCAATCCTGTCAAAATCATTCAATGATGTGTTGGCCTAAAAACTAATCGCAGCCAATTCGCTCTTTTTTCCCATCGAGTAATCTTTTGAAAAGTTGTGTCGCTCGTCGTTTTTTCATCTCTTCATTCTCGTTTATGATCTTGCACTTTTCGGATTGACGTGCAGATAGCGATTCGTCGAGTCGATCATTTACAATCTTATCAGTGCCCACAATCGTCTTCAAAAATGCATCGCAAAGCACCTTGTAAGAAGTGTGATAACTATTGCAAACAAGGAAACTTCTAGATTCTCAACTTTTTTTTTGATTTTGGGAACAATGAGCAGAATAGAAAGAGGGAGGAGAAATGTTTATATTGAATGGATGGCCTGATTGAAAAATGTTTTTTTGCTCCAAATTTTGCAGAACGCTTTTTCTAGTTTTAGATTTGAGGAACTGATACGTGAGTCAGAAATTTTGAAAGGATGAGAAGTCCAAGAGATTTTTTGGCCCATTTTAGTAGGCGAAGATCCCACAAAAACAACTACCGTAACCGATTTTTGAAAAATTTTCCATTTTTAGGTTATTGCTTTCTACCGCTCTTAGTCAAGTTTTCTGTTATTTTTCCCTTTAGAAAATTGAAAAATTAGAATTATCGGAAAATTAGAATTAACCCAAATTGAGATAGTAAATCCAAAAAAATATTTTTGGTTACTGTAGTTGTCGTTGTGGGACCTTTGGCCACAGGAACCGGCGTTTATCTTCAGCAGCTACATTTTTGTACTGAAAATTGGAAAAAAACAGGTGGGTTTCAGGAATCGATCAATAGCTAAAAAAGTAAGAATTTTCGAAAAATTCTGTGAACGCAAAGTTTTTGATCTAGGTTGATTTTACACCCTCAGAAAATTTCGAAGTGATTCGACACGTGACAGCCGAGCTCTAGACTCTCTGAGAATGGTCATAATCAACTGAAAATTACGTTTTTGTATATCTTATCGACCGGTATTGTAGCTATTTGCATGACTTACTGAAATCAAGTCATTCACAAATCTTATCTTATCCGAGAGTTATTAAAAGTCAGAATCGGTTTAAATAGGTTCCGAATTTTATGGAATCCCAAGATCTTGGCAAACCGCAAATATTTCCTAGGATTTTTCGGATTTTTCTTCTAATCCCCGTTTAATCGTTTCGAATCACTTGACTTGCTAGTCGTAATCCCAAACAATTTTCCCTCCATTTTCCATTTCTTCCTTTCCAGGTGACAGGTACTAACACATGCCCAGTTTTCCTCCCAGTTTTAATTAAATTTTACAACGCTCCGAAAAACCAATTTCAATTCCAATCAGTTGTTTTTTTTTCGCGCCCAAATGCGAAGTGATTTTTCAAACCTTTTGCCGCAGCCGCAGCCGCCGCCCAACCGCCATTACATCACTCCCAGCCATCACGTCTCACGATTTTCAAGTCTTCCCTCTCCTCTTCAACCTTCCACCTCTTCTGTGCCGTTTCTTCTTACTTCTCTCTTTTCAAATTATCGAGAAACTTCGCCGCGTCTTTTTCTTCTTCTTCTTTTGAGGAGAATTCAATTGCCAAACCGGTTTTTGCGTTCTTTCCAACTGAGAAGAAGGAAAAAAAATTGGAAGAAGAATAAGACGTGGAAGAAGGAGAAGGCGTGAGAGAAGAGGAAGAAGAAGAAAACAGAGAGAGAAAGAACAATGAACGATAAAAACGTCGCAACCAGAAGAGCGAGCGTGCTGTCGACGTTGATCGGGCGAGAGAGGAAAAGAGAGAGAGAGAGCGATAGAGGTGGGCGGTGACTGACCCATCTTTTTTTTGGGCTGACAGCGCAAACCGACAAGGCATACACCTATTCGCATACACAGTTCTACTCAGCCATCGGCAGTTGTGCCCCCTCTGACCGCCCGTGTGTATTCACAAGTATGCCGGTGTGTGGTTTCTCACTTTCCACTGGTCTCGATGATGTTTTTTTTGCCCAATCGAGTTCAACTGACTGTGAAAAAATCTATTGCTCGGCTCATTTACTTTCGGCACTGTAGTACTAGTAAAGTGACGTATACATGAAATTTCAAAATTGTTGTATTTTCCTCAACAAAAAACAATACTTTATTTTTGCATACGACTTACTGTCAAAATTACTATGTCACGCGCCTTATATTGTAGCGCCAACCAATTTTGAATTTCGAAACTGATAACGGCATAATCAATCACAACGAGACCGCTCTTGCAAACATACTAGTTAACAATTGATTGTTTTTCAAATCTTCCAGCCCTGAAGTCTATTATTTCTATTCCATGTAAGTTTAAATTAATAGCTGAGGAAGACTGAAGGGAGCTTTCTTTTGACAGTTCGATTTCGAACTCTTACTGTCATGGAGGCGCTCTCTTCAGGTGAACTCTGGCTCTTTTTTTTTGTTTTTTTCTAATACATTTGCAGGTGCGAACTTTAGACATATTCGTCTTTAAAGTGAAAAATTAAATTTGGTTTTGTAAAAAGTCGTGAATTTACCAAAAATCGAGAAATTCCGGAAGTGAAAAAAAAACAGTTTTTTCTAGAAGGAAATACAAAATTATAATTTAGCTGATTGTCGAAGTTTCCTGTTTTCACAGTTCCTTCAATAAAAAAAAGACAAGGGTTTGAAGCGAAGCTTTTGCAACTTCGATTATTTTCTGGCCGGTTTTTCAATAGAGAAATCGTTTTATTGTTCAATGAAATGTTGTATAAAACAAAAATAGTGAACGGTAAATCAATAATTTCAAGAGATCAACAGATTATGACACAACTCAATTAGTTTTCGGTGTTGTTTCAACTGAACTCCATGTTTCAGCCACTGCATTAGGAAGCTTTCCATTTTCCACGGATCCACCAAGCTTTTGAGATGGTCGGTCAGATTTGAAAATCACTTCGAAAAGCATTTTTTCCAACCTGGAAATTCGCAACATAAAATAAAATAAAACAAGCGGCAAAGCTGACTTGAGTGTTGAAATTTCAAATAGACAACTCCAGAAGAAGGCAAAAACGTATGCCATGAACGTAGCTGGCAGAGTAACATGGGTGAACTGCAATGAAGAAATGTTTTGAGAACATCAATTTAAAAGGTTTTTGTCCACAACGACTTTGTTTCTCTTCCTTTTATGATACCTAAACCTCCAAACTACACATATTTTTGCAGTTCTCGGTTTCTGTCGCTATGATATTGATATTACTCATGCGCAATCGGCAACGCAACACTGTAATTATGAGATTATCCAAAAATGATCCCTTTATGGTTCCTTTGGCATAGTCTACGCAATCGTAATAGGTTATGCGTTATTGTCAATGATTATTATTATTATTATATTTTGGATTCCCCCACATACAGTATCAGCCGAAAGCTTGTAAAAGTATTTTTCAAGAAAATAGCTAACTTCAAATGCCTACATAGTATAGTAAATGCCTACATAGTATAGTACTGGTCAATGAAACTGAACTTTTTCAGATCTACTAAACAATGATAGAGCTTCAAATTTGTAGTTGACAATGTTATTGTGTGAATGAATCAAGATGAGAAACAATACTTGAGGCTCTGAATTCGAGGCTGGCTCTGAATTCGGTACTATTAATAAAATTTTGTCACTTTTTGGATTCAAGCGCAATATTATATTTGAACGAATTTGCACAAAACAGCTGTTAATCACAAAGAATTATATTTCGGGAAATGCAAGTTTCTGAACTTTCCAAAAAAAGTATGTACAAAAACTTACCACTTCCCAAGTAGAATAGAAATGAAGGGTGCCACTGATATTATGGTAATAAAACAAAACCATCCAGTGCACAATATATGCACAATAGGATAATCTTCCAAACGGTTGCCATATCGGATGAGACATAAAATTATTGATAGGACCACCCCATCCCATATGATTCGCAGATATCACCCAAGAAAGGAAGACTGCCCAACCAAGACGATGGAAGTTGTAGAAAGAGGCCCTTGCGAAAACACTCCAGTGAGATCCTTTGTCGTAGTCATAATTTCCAAAAATACAAAATCCAGCTATCGCAAACGCCACTGCCCATCCACCTAACGCCAGTGCCCAGTTCAACCGAATTTTTCGATTTCCATAATGAGCCAGAAGATATCCAGTGAAGATTCCAACGAGATACGGTGGACATCTAATCCATGGCTTTGAGTATATCACACCAAAGAAATGAGTGGCATCTCCATTACCATAACTATCAGATGCCATATCATACACATTGAAAAGGACATAGGTAGCAATTATACTCCCAATACATCCAGAAACAAGTAAAGCGGTTCCGGCAGCAAATGAAAAATAGAGAGCAATGAGAAAGATGGGAGATGCAATGTATAATTGGGTGTCAGCTGCAAGATACCAGGTGGGTCCGTAGCAGGTGTTGTTGTTATTGTTCGAGGTATCACCAAAGTTGTTGATGTAGAGAAGATTTTGCCACCAACTTTCCTTGCATGCATTTGATTCAGCGACAAGATCATCTGGAAGTTTTAAACGGTTTTAGTGAGGTTGCGGCGCCTGGTATCTTAGAAGTTACTGGCTCACAACAGAAAGAGTAATTCCGAAATCCGTGAACTGTTCTAATGATTTCTATAGCTATCGGTCAAAAACATTAACTTCGCCAACTCTTAATCAAAAATACCCAACTTCAGATTTCTAAAAAATATTGTAGTCTCTAAGTCTAAAATTTTACAGGCCGTAAGTCTAAAATTTTACAGGCCGACTAAACAAAAATAGAGCATTCATTTTGAAGTTAATAACATTTCTGTAGAAATTCGTCTAAATGAAAATTTCACTTTGAAATTATGTTGAAAAAACTCACTGAACGCGGATGCCGAAAACGTTCCTTGAAGATATGGCGCATAAACTGTGAAGAAACCAATAAACAACATCACAGGAGGTGTCAACCTCAGATAACGATGAACATAGAACATCACCCAAGTTACTGGATTCGTTATAATTTTTCTGCTCGGCTTGGTTTTGAAAAACAGATACGCAACTACGATTCCAGAAAGCACGAAGAAAGTGTCTACTGATAAAAAAGCATTCAGAATTAGATGGTTCCAGAAATGCTTTGGAAAATTGATGATTGGTGAGAGCGTATTAGACAGAATAATGTACAGATAGGAGTGTCCCGTGACGACCCATGTCATTGAGAACAAACGAATGCAGTCCAATGACTTGATGAATCCTGGTTTTTGTTCTTTCACTGATAGAATCAATTCTGCGTTTGTCCAGAAAGAAAATGCCAGGAGAATTTTGAACAATATATTTTTCTCTTTGTCATTTTTATATCCAAATAGAGAATCTCGAAAGTAGTCGAACACGGTAGCCGCTACCGCAATAAAAACCATCACCAAAAAGAACGATCTGAATATCAACAATCAATAATAGATTTACAAAAGTGTAACTAACGAAAATCCCCAGAAAGGCGCGTCTTTTTCAACATCAAATTTCACACAATATGCTGCACAAGCAGTGAATGGATACAAAGACGCTTGATTGAAAATGTTGATCATATCCTGGTGGTCACATGAATACGGTAGGCAGACTGCAAGCCTCAATGGTAAAGAGTCAATAGGAGAAGAAGAGTTTCCAGCAGCACAAGATACATTTTTTCCTGGTTTGATCACCAAATAGCAGTAATTTGTCTCATATTTAACACCACTGATCCGCTGGCATTCTTGATAAGATCCGTCGTACAATGTTGTAATTTCCAACATTCCTGGTACAGGTATTTGTCCGAATGCGTCCAGCTCTGAAAAATAAATCCGTTTTGTTTGTTATTTTGGTTTTTAAAGATAACATCGGTCCTTAAGTATAGACGTGTCAGTTTTTCTTTCATCCATTTCTATGTGTACTTAGACTTCTCGGCTGCAAATGTCATATTTTGGGCGCTGGTTGGCCAGATTCCGATAGCGATTTTCCCAGAAGATGCCCAAACAGCAACTCAAATGATGGCAAAAGCAAGAGCAAAAGCTGGCTGGCTTTGTTTGGGTTCGCCTAACAGGTTCTACCTTCGGCTTGGGTTCGCCTAAAATGTTTTTTGCCCAAAAGGCGCCGAAGCTTGCTCAAAATGTGGCGGCGCTCTGACTTCGCTCAAAAGGCGACCATGTTCGCCTTAAAAACGGCAATCCTACTTATTTCGCTCAAAAGACGACAGTAGCAGTTGAGTTAGGGTCCAAAACACCCAACGATAACTAAGAAATCTTTATATTAGCACAAACTCTTCAAACTTACGTTCTATAGCATATAAATTGTCTTCCAGTATTCTCAATTCTTCAGTGGTACATTTTCTTTGAGTGATACAATCCAGAGAGACATTCGCAAAATTCTGCAGAGACTGAAACCAAATCTCGGTGTCATTCAAACACTGTGGGCTTAAGTCATGTAATGGTTTTGGTGCCAGAATATTTTCTCGAATACTAGCCAATACTGTATGAGGACATATAACCAAGGAAATTACTAGGAATAAATTCAAGAGCATAGTTGCACTGAAAGTATGTTCTTCTTCTGGTTTATATACACAGAGGAATTTTTTGATCTTCAAATGATAACAAGAAATCAGACTACATTTTTTCTTTTTCGATATATTAGTGATGAGGTTTCAGTTGAAACTTCAGTGAGTCAATCTATTCACAAAAGATAGTGAAGATGTTTGGTAGTTCTTGAATGTAGTCCAGACTTTTGATAAGACGTTTCGAAATTCTATGCATGTTTTATCAGTTGTCGCAAAAACCTTCACCAAATGTGTCATCAATCGGAACTTTGCTCTTAAATTAATGATTAGAAGAAACACATTGATCTCATGTTCAATTTGCGGAAGTTTCGAACTTGTTACAATAGGAAGGTATTACTTTTTTTATAAGTAGTGCAAGAGAGTAGTACAAGAGTAAGTAGTGCAAGGGATCCCTATTAACTGTCAACTTCGAGGTAATTTATCTTGGTTCCTGAGAAAGATTTTGAAAAGTTGTAAACTTACAAAATATTCTCCATAATATCACAAACGTTTCATCAGTTGACACCTTTTCGATATTTCTGACACGGACCGAGATAAACCGACTCAAAACTTAGAGAGCATTCTATGACGATGTTTACCTTAACTATTCAATGTTGTAGTTCATAATGAATATTTATGCTGAAAATATTACAATTAACGGGACATAATGAGCCCACCTTTAGAAGCGGTGAATTAGCAAAATTTGGGAAGTGCTTTGATAATGATGGAATCGACGACGAGGATGGAAGGAATAAACACACCGAGATTTTAAAATTCAGCGTTCTGTGAAATTTTTATTCAACTGTTGCAAACACGTAGCATTCAATTTGGAATATAAAACGAACGAATGACAGAAAAAAATTAGTTTATGGAACAGCAGCTTTTCCTTTGTTGACTCTCGTTGGAATTCAGCCCAGGTGGTCGAGGTTGTGGATTTGGCTGTTGCGTGGGCTCCGGTTTCGGTTTCGCTGGGGGCTGGCCAACACAGAAGTACAGTCGATGGGAGCTCCTCATTACTCCAACTGAATTATTCTCGTACGTCTTCATGACCTGGAAAAACAAATTTGAAGATAGAAAAAAGCGAAATGAAAAAAAGTCTCACCAAGGGGATTTTTGGTGTGTTTGCAGGATTGCTCAGATAGTCTTCAAGGATTTTTCTGAGCTGAATCATAATATTACCGTAGTCATGAACTCAAAACTTACCACGTTTTGTGTCTCTTCTGATTGAGGTCTTACTTCTCTAAGACCAGATACGTTCACATCAAAGTGAGTGTCCGAATCCTTCTCTGGAGCAACCTCTCTGCTGTGGACAAGGGCGAATTTGATAGGACGCTGCTTGAAAGAAATTGATGATTAACAAATCAACAAGCAAGAGAGTTACCTTTGGGAGGAAAGGGGCCAGTTTGTAGATCATGCGGTCTTCCATTGTGCTGACCTGTAAGAAAGTACACGTTTAAAACAATTGTATAATAAAAACATACTTTCGAATAAATCGGATGTTGTTCTATGACCCGATATTCATTTTGGTCGTCTTTGACAGTACCTTGGTACGCGAAAATTGAGAATCGTTTCAACTGAAAATGTGATGAGTAAAAAGTCAAATTCAAAAAAATCCGACCTACCCTGTCTCCCTTCGATGTTTCATATTTCTTAGTGAGCTCATTCATTGCTTCGTGAAACTGAAACAAACATTCTAACATCTGGAAAATGCTGAAGATAGACTCACATCCTCAAAAGAGGATTTTGGAGGAGCTTGCTCAGTAGCAAGAACCTCGTCTGGAGCAGCCTGCTGTTGATCAGTTTGGCTGTGATCTTGATGTTCAATTGGAGCAGCATCGGAAACAGGAGCGGGAGCAGGAAGAACGTTGACAACTCCATTGCCTGAGTTAGTGGACTCCATTGTCTGAAATTCAAAAATTTTAAAAGATACTTTGGCACTATTCGATGATTGAGACAACAAAAACTTGGGACAACAAAAATTGGGACAAACTATGCCAAAGGGTAATTTAAAAACAGATGCATTTAGAAACATTTAAATCTTTAAATAGATTTCCGGATACTTCTGGGCACATTTTCACTCTCCGCCCATTTTACGCTCCGCCCATTTCTCTGGAAAATCTTTTTTCATTATTTGCGTCATTTGAGCTACACTTGGGATTTTCCAATTAGCGATTGTACAAAAAAGTCACGCGATTTCTTCATCCACATAACAACCGGAGGTGAATAAAAGTATTATGAAATGAAAGAGCAGGCTATACATTTTTATCTGGGACCTATTTAGAATGGTACGAATTTCAAAAACCATGTTGGAATATGGAAAGATGACTAAAAATTAGAAGCAAGACTACACTCATCACGAAAAGAAAAAAACTCATGAAAATAGAAAAAAAAACAAAAAATCTGAAAAATGTCCAAGTTTTCAATTTCTCAGGATTTAAGATCTCAGGAATCTCAAGATCTGAGAATCTTAGATATTAAAAATTGCGAATTTTCGATAAATAATATCATGGCCTCACAAGTATGGAACCTAAAAATCTGTGCAATCAGATCTGGGGAATTGAAAATTTTTCAAGTCTGAAAAGAAATCGTGAAGATTCCTCCATTCTAAAAAACAAGATTTGAAGTGTGGGACCGTGATTCGAAAACGGGACCGTTTCTAAACTATCAGAACTGTATTCTAAAGTGATGGCTTCAGATTCTGGATTTGGTCCAACGACAAATCATATTTTGAAATCGTATAATTAGTTTTTTTTTTCATTTTCGTTTCGTTATCAGATTTAGAGTGTTATTGTGAAAAGTGAAATCGCATGACTTTGTTATAAGAATCACCAATTAAAAGTGCCAAATGACACAAGTAAACGGAAAAAAATGCACGAAAATATTATACTAATGATCCTGGAATTGAACAAAAATAGAGTTAAATGCATCAAATGGCTTGTTTTTGGCAATTTCGGTTTTTAATAAGTTGAAGTTTGGTTATTTCTTTTTGAAAGATCATCATCAGGCTCCAAAATGAAACCACTCTTTTGGGATGGCCCTTTTTTAAAAGTTTTGATGTCTAAAAATGAGAATGAAATTTTCGAGTAAAGATCTCAGTCTGAAACTGTTTTTGATATGTTTCGAGAACGATTGAACCCATAATTAAACAAAACTCTGGCCAGAATGAGATGATCCAATAATTTTGAACAGCGACGGTTCATTCTGAAGGACTCTCTTCTAAGATAGATCCGTATTTTAAAATTATGGAAAATTAAAGGAAGAAGATTTTATTCGAAAAGATATTTTCGATTTGTGGTCTCTGAAAACAGTTATAACCCAACTTTTTCAAACTACCAAAAACTTCAATCACCTAAAATAACTGGTGTATTGAATTCTATTTTTGAACAATTCCAGAATTATTAGTATTTTTCGCGAATTTTTCTCTCACTTGCGTCATTAGGATTTCATTAGGGACTTTTAATTGGTGATTCGTGATACAACGTCACGCGATTTCTCGATTTCTCTTTTTTTGGAACTTCTGAAAATGCATGTCTCATCATCCAGGTGCATGAAACGACTGGAGTCCAAGAGAACGTTTTCAAGTTAATTACCAAAATCCTCGACGTCAAAGATAGTGGAGGTGAGAATTGGAAACAAGATTTTATTGAGATTGTTGTATGCTCAGGTTCTGTCCTAACCTCATATTTCTAGTAAGTCTGCTTCGATATGCCGCCGAGACGTGCCAATTTCCGACGGACCCTCCAAAAAATCGAAAAACTTGCTGAGGAGAAAAACCGCGAGCCCGCGAAACCGAGAGTGGAAGCGAGATCAAATAGACGCAGAAAAGAATCACGGGATATTAGGGAGGAGGAAAAAAAGTACATATTTGAATTTTCGGCGCCGGAGACATCAATAATGTCAGTAAAACTTAATGTGGGCACCGATCCAATACGGCGCATGCACTTTGTGTTTTTTTCTAGATGGCGGCGGTACTCTCAGCAAAACTCTTCCTTTTATCTTGAGAGCATGAGTCGATAGACGTAACATAGGGAAAAAAAGGATTATCTACAGAACCGGTTAACAAGATATACAAAAACATGTCTTTTTAGTTGATTTTGGTCATTTTCAGGAGTCTGGAGCTCGATGTTCAGGTTTCCAATCACTTTGAAAATTTCGGAGAATTCAAAACAGACCTAGATCTGAAACTTTGAATCCACAGAATTTTTCGAAAATTCCTAGTTTTTCAGATACTTACCAATTTCTGAAGGACACCTGCTTTTTCACGTTTTTAGTATAAAAACGGGCCAACACGGAGTGCTTTTTCTAATTCGGAAAATAGCTGAAAAATGAGGAGCTTTCAAAAAATTCTGAAAATGCAAAGTTCTCAATCTCGATCTGTTTTCCACTTTTGAAATATTCAAAGTGATTGGAAATATCAAGTTTGAGCTCTAGACAATTGAATATGGTATAAAACGACTGAAAAGAGTTTTTAATATCATATTGATCGGTACTGTATGTATGGCTAAAAATAAATAAAAACGGAGATCGATTTGTATTGCATTGTATTGCAGCCAATTCTTTAACATAGACACATTGTCAAAGGGAAATTTCAACTGGGGAGTTAGGTACTAACATTTTAATATATTCAGAGGATTCTTGAAATTTTTATTTAAAAAAAAAAGAAACAATACAATACAATAATCGATTAATCAGAGATACACAAAATCTACAAAAAAAACACAAAAAAGAACACTGGAAAAACGAAACACTAGAAATCATAAATTAAGATTAAAAGCCGATTAATAATATAAATCCAAAAAAATGGTACTTATAAAAAATGAGTAACACTGTCAAACCAAATTATTTACAAATATTTTCTCACATACTCGTCTTTCGAGTTCATAACGCAGTAATTAACACTTTTTTCATGAATTCTGTTGAACGAATTGCATGTGGGGCATTTAACAAAACTACGATCGTCCTTCTCTGCTTTCATAACTTCCCAACAATCTGTGCAAACTGAGTGTCCACATCCTGAAACAAAGAATGAAAACAATGCAATTTTTTACTACTTACTGATCAACTTTGGGTTGTCCTTGTAGCGCTTTTGACAATTTGGGCATTTCAGAGGAAGTGCAGCTTTTTCTTCTAAACTTTCGTGCAGCGTGTTTTCTCTCTTCTTTAGAGCCGTCAATTCTGTGCATTTTCCTTCCAGTTCCTTGAATCTCTTTTTAAGGGTTTTGCATGTGGCATTACCATGCCGGGGTTTAAGTGGAAGTTGAACCTCCGGCTCTTCCGAAAGATCACATCCTTTGAGCATTGTCTTCAAAAAAAAAAGATTGATATTTTATCAAAAAAAATGAGTTTTTCTTGGAGTTATACTAGAGTTAATAAATCGGAAAGCAGTGAACACAAAAAAGGTATCGAAAATTACAAGTGGAACTTACAGCTGCCGTCATCACAGTTCGGTTTTTCATTAGAGAGCGTGCAGATTGTACACTGCAAACTAAAACTTTTTTTCTACAGATAGGACATTTTACGTCCACGTCTGGAACTTTGTCAAGACCATCTCTCTCCATCACTTTATCTCTTTCCATTTTCACAATTGTAGTGACGCATTGTTCGCAAATCGTGTGCAAACACGCTGAAATAAAAAAAAACAGCTCGAATAGTTTTAATTTTTCTATTCAAAACTATTGCGCTGATGAACGAGTAAACAAGCACGTAAACAACCATCCGCGCGATTTTTTTGAACAGACAAAAATGTGTCAAAACTCACGTAACACTCTGGCTCTTTTCTCTGTGCCAAAGATGTAAGTACACACGGGACACATAATACAATTCAGAATGCTATTTTGAAGTGTGGCAGGTCGCTTCGCACGGTACTGGTTGTTTTTCAGCTTTTGGCTGACCAACCGTTCTGATTGACAACCTTCTTGAGAAGAGCGGCTCTCTTGTTACTTGAAACCATTTTACAACGAGAATCTGAAAAAAATGAGCTTAGTATTGAGGGAATAAAAAATGAAGAAAATTAGAGGAACGAGATAACCTATAAGGCCTATAATGCCTAAGCCTATAATTATAAACCAAATACATTCTGCAAAAATTTCAGTGAAAAAGTGCTGGAATTCTCAATTATCAGCAAAATTTTCGTTTTTGTTGCTGAAGTGTGTTTCCTAGTTGAAACGAAAATTACAATTTCCGATGTTTTCAATAGGGTTTCTAGATTAAGCCTGGTTGGGACCGTTGTCGGAACGATGGGACGGTCCTCGGGACATTGGGACCGTTGTCGAAAAAATGGGACCGTTGTCACAAGTCGTTGGGACCGTTCTTCCCGGAAAGAGCCCGCCTCAAAAACTCAGATTTTGATGAAAGTTTGAGGATATAAGAGAAATCAAATTTCAAAAGTTTCACGTTTGGGGTTTCAAAACGAGTTTTTTGAAAAATTCTGTGCTTACGCAGGAAAAATTGAATTTTTTTGTATTCAAAACTGTGTTTTTCACATTTCCGTTCAGGAGGAACGTTTTTCTGATTTTACTTTCGCGTCTTTTTTCACAGATGTATTCTTGTGTTTGAGATTATGTGTTTCTGTACATTAACTTTGATAAAAACGAAAAAAAAATTGAATAAAATGTGGATTTTTCATGAAAACCCAGATTTCATGAAAATATATGTTCACGTTACATTTTCCGGGAAAAATCAAAAAATTCCCACATGAAGACAACTTTTTTGTAATCGGAGTTTTTAATGTGTAAATTCTCATTATTTTCTCATTGTTTAGTTATTTTTGCTCTAACGTGAAACCTTTGAGTTTTCACCTTTCTTATATGTTTAAAATCGTCTATGTAAACATCTTTGAAAATTCTAGAATCCGCCCGCTATTTTCAGCCAAGTTATATTAGTTTCAGTAACAATAATCATAGTTTCAGTGCGAAGGCACCGTTTTCAACGACGATTTTCTCCACTTCTAGGAGGTTACAGAACTCGAATCTTTTTGTGTTATATTCCAAATTTGATGAAATTTGATATTTCAAATTTTTCCTCAGAAAAATCATTTTTTCAATTTTCGAAAAAATCTGGAAAATCGTGAAAAAAATTCAAAAATAAAAAAGTCTTTTTGTTCTTGAGATAATGTTCGAAATTTCATCAAAGTCTAAATATAATACAATACATTTCGATCTCTAAAACGTCCTAGAATTTGAGAAAACCATTATTGAAAACGCTGCTTTCGCACTGAATCGGCGATTTGTTGTACTGAAACTGATATAACTCGGCTGAGACTGGCGGGCGGATTTTAAAGTTTTCAGCGATGTCTAGATTTTCAGAGATGTACATATCCTAAAGTTTTCATCAAAATCTGGGTTTGTGAGCTTCTTAGGTTTCCTTGTTATATTAAAAACTTTCCGTTTAATTTTACATAGTAACAGTAATTTTTCAGACGGGAAATGGGTTACTGTATCTCGCGAGTGGACTGGTGATTACGCATTTTCTCTATTCTCTAGATTTTCCAGGTTTTTGAGGGGGTTTTTGTAGTGCGAATTCTAGTCTTTTCTGATGAAGTGCTTAGTGGTTGCTAAAGTTTTTTGTTTTAGGAAAATAGAGGAATTCAAGTATAGTACCAATACAAAAATGTTCAAAATATATCCAAAAACGCCAAAATCTGATCATTATTTCATTTTTGCAACACGTTGACCATATATTTGGAGGTGTGGGGTGTACCATAAACAATTTCTCATACACTTTCGGAGCATACTTGAAAACGTGTCAAAAACGGGCCTAGAGGGCGCTGTGATAACTTCTCCCAGGAGCAATAATTGACCAACTAAAATGTATATGATAGAACTTGACGAGTACCACAAGATACAGCGTTTGCCAACAAAGTTACGTACCAGTAAGCTCCCAATCCAGCCAGGTCGGGCCCTGGTGGTTCTTTCAGCCCGTTTGGTCTGGAACTTTGTTCGCCAACAAAATAATTTTTCTAAACAGTGTTGTTTTGTGGTTATCGAGTTCTATCATACCTAATTCAGTTTGTCAAAAAATATTGATACTAAAAGAAAAATCACCGATACCGTTAACTGGTGGATGCATGCAGGTCTATTTATAAGCTTAGTAGCAGGGAAAAGAAGTTTGGTACCAACCAGTAGCTTCCAAATTGGGAGAAAAGATGATAAAATGGTAGAATGTGAATGATAGCAGAAGGAGATCAAATCGCAGAATAAGACCAAATCGCAGAATAAGATCAAATCGCAAAAGGAAATCAACTCGACGTAGAAAGAAAGCAAAGTACAATTTTGGCGCTGACGGCCAAAAAAATCAATTGATGAACAAATAATCAGAATTTTAGAAATGTTATTAGAAGCTGTCTTACAATTTTTGAGATTGCCAAAATAAAGAAAGAAACTAAAGATATCTTAGTTTTTAGGCAAAAACCTTCCACCTTCTTCAACAAAAAAAGGCATGAGCATAGAATGGGAAAATGAGCTAGATCACTGAAATGGTTATTGATTATTAATTGGAAATCAATAGAAAACAGACGCAATACTGTTGAACGCGAAACGCGGGGTACCAGTCCACGTCATCAGGTGTTCCCATCCATACTCTTTCTGAAATTCCCCACAGGGCAAATGATTGTCTTGTGATCTAGGCCAAACTGTGTGTCTGTGTGGTGCTATGAGAACTTAGCAAGGAAGATTACCGAGATGAGAATATCAAAAGGTGGTTCAGACAAACCAAATAAATCTAACCAACAAGTAGTCGGATATGGCCCACAAGGGTTAAAATCCCAATCTTTTCTTCGGAAATACTTCAAACAGATTTCCAGCAAACGTCACATTCTCGGAACTATGATAGTTTTACTAAGACAATTTATGTTTCAGAAACATGACAACGAATAAAAAAAATATGCTCCGATGTTTTCGAAGAAAACAAATGAAAAACTTGGAGAAATAAATCGTTTCTAAGAGATGTTGAAAATTAATTTTCTCTCATTATTAGCGAGATAAATTTAGTTCCTATCAGGATTCCGAAAATATGACGATTGCTGGAAATCATTTTGAAACATTTTCAGGAGTAGGAACTGAATCTGCATTGAACTTCCGGGGGACTGGGACATTTTTATAAACTCTTCGCTTCAAAATCGAGACCTCTTTTTTGTTTTGGCACTAAACGACTAGAGCGCGAGTATCGTCGGTTGTGCAACCTGCTACAGATAGAAAAGAGAGGCTATGGTTTTTGGTATTACTGATTTGCTAAAGTGTTCTGAGATCCAAACACTAACCAAGATATGATTTAAATTGAAAACTACGTACCACAAAAAAAAGATAAATATCCTAGTGTTTGCAACAATAAATGAATAGATAATCAGAATTATGAAAAAAAGTCAATAGAAAATGGAAAAGTTAATAGAAAAAAGGCCTTGAATGACCCAGGATGAAAAAATGAGAAGACCACAGCAATGGTTATTGATTATTAATTGGCAATCAATAGAAAACAGACGCAACGCTGTTTTACGCGAAACGCGGGGTACCATTCTACGTCAGCAAACGTTGTGCCCATCCACACTTAAATTGGAATGTGTTTTCCCTCAAGAAAACTGATCTCACACCAAACTGTGTGGGAAACCAATGAGAGGAGATTACTGAAATGAGAATGTCGAATTGTTGTTTAGATCAACCAAATCAATCAACAAGTTGTCGGATAGGGCCAGCGAGTTTCAAAAAATCCCAGTTTGGGAGCCTTCGGTTTAGGAATATTTTCCAGCCCCCAATAAGGCCCTTGCAGATTCAATCCCTTCTCTGGAAAACGTTTCGAAAAGATTTCCAGCAAACGTCACATTCACGGAATTCCGATAGGAATTTGATTTATTAGATCACGTGAACTCTACCTCCATAGTAGTAATTAAAAAATTTAAAATCTCTCCTGAGAACGATTTATCACTCGGAGTTTTTCCTTTGTTTACTTCAAAACACATAGGATCACATCACTTCTCTTATTGGTTGTCCAGTTTCTAAATCATAAATTGTCGTAGAGTCACATTTATCAAAAAAAAAACAAGAAAAAAATGTTTCGGTGGTTTGAATGATGAAAAGATCAAAATGAATATATTCATTCTAAAACTGAACATTTCGAGAACAACCATCGCATTATTGAAACCGTCATCCAGGTTGGAAAAATCTATTAAAGACTACTGTAACACACGAGCTAGCTGGCGCACATTTGGCGCACGATGGTCGCTACGCTCCTTACATTTGACACTATTTCAAATTAAAAAAAGCAAAATCTCTTTTCATTTTTTTCATTGTGCGTCAAGTCTGCCAACCATAAAAGTCGTACGGTAAATATAACTTGGTCTGGCGGATTTTCTTTCTGGGAAACTCCCCTCCTAGGAAAATGGAAAGAAATACAAAAAAAAAGAGAGAAGCCACTTCATTTCTTTATTATAGAAATGATAATTGATGTGACCTTTTAAGCATACTTGTAATCCGGGCCTTTTCCGGGTTTTCGCGGGCCCTGGCATAGTTTCTCTCAGAGTCAATATTTTTGGACCAATTAAATTCAATATCATAGTACTTGAGGAGTACTACAAAATGATACTATTTGAAAAAACCTGTATCTTGTCTATAAACAAAGTTACAGACAAAATAGTACGAAAAAATGCAGGCCCGACCCGGGCCTTCCGGGCCGTCCGGGAAAAGCCACTTTATGGCCTGTAATTTTGTTCATAGACAAAGTACAGTTTTCCAAACAGTAGCATTTTGTAGCACTCGTCGAGTTCTATCATATCAAACTTAGTTGGCCCAAAATTATTGACTCTGAGAGAAACTATGCCAGGGCCCGCGGAGGCCCGGTAAAGGCTTGGATTACAAGTATGCTTTTAAGGATATGACAAATGAAGCTATTCAATAATTATCTTTTTTTTGTTATTTTCGCGAACAGCACAAAATTATAACATTTTCGAGCTAAAATCACCACTTAAGGTTATTCTACCGTGACTGAGAATTCAGCCAAGCAAAAAATTAACAAAACTCTACTATTCAATCTTGAAACACGTGCCTTTTGGAAGCATGTGCTTTGATAAGGGTGAAAAATTTCACGTTTCAATAGAGTAGTGCTATTTCCACCAAATTGGAACTCATCCAATCGTACATATCAGTCTGCCACTGTCTGATAGAACAGCAGTTCTATTTCTGAAAAACTGCAAAAGTTTTGAAAAAATCAAAAGATCATGCATAAAGAAAAGCGTATCAGAGATAGCTGGTATTACTTTTGTAATACTTTTCCCGAGGAAGATCTCCCAGTTCTTCCAGTTGAGCATGGTTACCACTATTCTCACAAGCACTGTCACTCTAGCTTTGAACTAAAGGCTCAATTATCTCGATCCCTATTCGAGATATCGAAAAGTGGTAAACTCCCAAAACTTTTATGATATTAAAATGAAAATTACGTCAGTTAACAATTTCTTGATATGATTTTCAAGGAATGATAAGAATTGGCTCGAAATTGAATGTTATGGGGTAATTCTGCTAGATATAATGTAAACGGTACTTCAAAAGTCATTTCTAGTGTAGAGGTCCGAATAAAAATTAGAGGTCCCAAAAAATTCAGAGGTCCCGAGAAAAAATAGAGGTCCAAAATTTGGAATACGCGCAGACGTTGGAATAGCGTAACAGAATTTATACTGTGTAAAAAACTATAGTTCTGGGGTCTTATAAAATAATAAGTGTTGATGATATATTAGGTTGGTAAGAAAGTTTCTTCCTTTTTGGGAGGGTTCTTTTTGAGCTTCGATTTCTAGTTATCAAAGTGGCGTACCAGGCCAGATTTTTTTTGTTGGAGAGCTGTGTTTAGTGTCTATTAGATCCTTGATTTTCAAATTTTCGTCTCACTTCGTGTTGGAGAAATGACGATTCTTTTGGTCCATATCCCAATGTACATAAGCCACATGCTTATACTTTTATTTTTATTTGGTCTTCAAAAACACGGTATTCACAAGCAATTGGTGAATTTATATAAGGGACATGTTCGGTCATCGCCTACAGTTTGCCTTTGGTTCAAAAAATTTCGCACGTGGGAGAACCGGTTGAAAGATGCCAACGGCCCAATGAGGTGGATCTCGATCAATTGCTTAAAGTCGTGAAGTCGCATTCACTTCAAACCACTTGTAAAATGTCAAAGGCATTGTCGGTTAGTCAACTAAATGTTGTGAAAGGATCGAAGTCTTTTGGCAACTTCAAGAACTGGGTCGACTCGTACCCAATGCTTTGAAAAACTACGATATGGATTTCCAAATAGACATGAGCATGTTTCTCCTATCATTTCTTCGCACGTTCAGTTAGGTAAGGGATCTAATTACCGTAGATAATAAGTGAGTAAGTTACTCTATTTATGTGTGGAAGGGTCAGTTGATTGCCAAAGAACAGCTAGCTCTGGACGTCTCAAAACCTAAATTTTACGTGAAAATGGGTATGCTATGTATTTGGTGTTTTTTCAATGGGATGGAGTCTGGGAACTTTTAGATGAAGGTACCACTATAACTGCCGCATTGTGTAGTTTCTAATTGGAGAAGTTGAATTTGACAGCCGAATCAAAACGAGGAGAAAAAACGAAAGTCCGCTTCCTGCGCGACAATGCGAGACCACCTGTGACTAGAGGGATCAGCCAAAAATTCATGTATTTTGTCTAAACCATTCTTTTGCACTCATCGTATTCCCCAGACCTTGCCCTATCAAAAAAATGGTTGTTTGGGGCTCTTGAACGTCATCTTCATAGAAAATACTTCAATTGAAAAGTTGACACAAAAAAGGAATTGACCCACATTTTCAATCGCAGCTCTCGTCGTTCAGGTCCGATGTCATCAAGAAATTACCAGAGCGTTACCAGACAACTACCGATGCTCATGGACGTTACTTTCATTGATCTTGCCCCCTCTGCTTTAAGGAAAATCTGATCAAAAATTTTGCCAAAAAAGGAAGAAACTTTCTTACCAACCTAATATTTTATACTTCTAATATGTTTAGAGATGCACATTTTCTGTATTATCTAAGCCTGAAAGACAACATATTCATGGATGCATTACTGTTTTGCCGGCATTTTGCTTATATGAAAATTTGGGTCCATCAGAAAGACAAAAATGAAATGGAGCTAAAAATGTTAGGAAAAGTCACATTTCCGCACTTATTATCTTATAGACCCTTAAAACACAAAACTCTAAATTCTAGTACATTATTCCAACATCTGCGCGTTTTTCAAATTTCGGACCTCAATTTTTTTTACGGACCTCTTTTTTATTTTCGGACCTCTAATTTTTTTGGGAACTCTGAATTTTTTGGGACCTCTAAACTAGAAAAGAGCCCTTTCAAAAACACCTAAAAGAAACTGTAATTATAACAATACTATTGAAATGTGTTTCTTGTTTTACTAGCCATAAATTCTGCCACAAGGTTCCATTCCAAAAAACTGCATTATTTTCTCAGCAGTATAACTCGTGAATCATGATTTACATCTAGTTGTAAAACATGGACCCTTTTGTCGCATTTTTTGCCATACCAGAATCTTTTCGTAAAAATCAAAAATGTTAATTTCAATAGAAATAACATTATTCCCCACCCATTTTTTTTCAAAAACGAATTTTCAAAAAACCGCCATTTTGTCGAAAATTACCATTTTCGGTTTTTGCTCATATTTCTTTCCGAAGTGATGATTCAGTTGTCTCTGAAAATTGCCGTTTTGTGATGATCAATTTCATCTAACAAGCGGAAGAGATTGCCAGTTAGTTCTTGCACGTCGTTATGGGAAGGGAGAGAAAACAATTGTTCAGTTGGATCAATATCGAAAAATGCGATTCTAGAAATTTTTTGGAACATTTTGGATTTGAAAAATACCACCTTTTTCAAAATAAAATTCGTATTCATCAGTCAATTCTCAATTCTTACACACAAGTTTGCAACCTAGACTGCGAAACTTCAGGCGGTAGTATTTCAAGCCTCAGCGACCCCAAGAACCTTAAGTCACCGTAGACTATTTATCCCAAATGTCAGGATCTCAAAATTTGGAACTTTTGCTTAGCGCAGTAATCAACCTTCCCCTGACAATTTCCCCAGACCCTGCCTATTTTTCAGTCAGAAAGCACTCCCGAAAGATACATGAAGTCATAAAGTGAGACAACGTCTTCTCCCAACATCTGGCTCTTTTATCTCTTCCCAACTCGTGTTTCTCTCATCTTGCCCCTATACATGAGTGCCTAGGCAACCGGCAATCTCTAACTCTCTTGTGGTCTCTTTGTTCTGGAATTCTATCCTTTCTCTCATCCCTCTACTGAGATCTTGGGAACGCCCATTTTCAGCCAAAAAGGCGGAGCGTGGGATTCGGGAAACAAGCAAGTCTTTATCAGCATTTGTTGTTCCACTTTCGAAGACTTCCTGAGATCTCTCCAACGCCATGAACTTCTTCCTCATACTGCTTATAGCTACGACTGTCACCATAGATGGTGCCAACCTAGTGGGCTCAATTGCTTTTCATATGGTTGTGAAGAAATATCGGGAATTTTTTTTCGCTCCCCAATACTATCGTCTCGCCTTCATGGCAGTTGTGAGTTCCTCAATTTTCCTCAAATTTCTAGTTCATTAATTTTGGTTTTCAGAGCTTCTTCGGAATATTAAGCTCTGTTTTCTCGGTCAAAATGATAATTTTTCTCCAATACTCAGATCATTTTTGAGAGATTTTACTCGAGGAGATTATACAGTATCATGGCTGAACTGGGCGTTCCGTATTTCTTTTGGAGTGTTAAATGCAATGATTACGCTTGAAATACTAATTTTAATCGCGCTTGCTTTGTCACAGAAGTCCCAAGCTTGTCGTAAACCCGTAAGTTGATATATTTCCATTTTCTCACACTTTTTGTTTTCGTAGGTGCAGTTGTTGCTTTTCTGACTTCTTCTTTTGTTTCTACTTGAGTGCACTGAAAATAAATAAAAAAAAACCTATCTTGTTCTGACCAAAACTCTGTTGTCTGTGATTGAAAAGATAGGATTCCAACAAAAAAAAACAGATCGTGAAGCTCTGTAGAGTCGAATTACTGTATAATAATTTTTAGAAGTCTTTCGATCGCAACATCCTGGGTATACTGGTGTCATTGTCACTCTTCACAGCTGTCCCATTCATTGTGACACCTCTAGAGATCAGAATCACTGAAAATGGATTTGTGCTTCCGGTTATTAATTCGGTAATCGTGAAAAATGTGCGGCGGGGTAGAAACTATTATTTTTGCAGAAATGGTGTTTGCTATCTGGATGCTCTCCATTGTTTGCAGCCTTAATTTCTATCATTCCTCTTGTCCTGACCGGAGAGCTTAACCACTTCTCCGACCTTCTTGTGGTTATCAGTTCTATTTGGACGGTTGCCTTTAACATGGTGAGAACATAATTAGTATGAGTCAGCTATAACAATAAATTCCTAATTTTCAGCTCTTTACGGTTTTGAGCACATATTTCGCAGATTCGGATTTGGCCATGGTCGTTTGGATTGCTCTTCCAATCACATCATCAGTATTCTTCTCCTCCGTACTCATTGGAAGGCTCATCACTTTCCCAAAGGTAATGGGCATTGGAGTTTATGACGTCATGTAGTTGTATTTTCTAGGTCCGTCGTAATGTGGCCAACATTGTTTTCTGTAGAGGAACAGCGAAGGTTTCACCAATTGCCGAACGCCGGCGACAGATTTTCTATATCACTGATTAAATTCTTCGCTTCCTGTTCAAATTTTTTCCCTGAATCTTCTATCCCTTCTTTATTTCTCGTTAATAAGATGAATGCATATTTTATTAGATTTCAAAAAAACTGAGAAAACACCCAAGAGATGTTCTAGATGATGAATTGTCAGAAAAATAAATGAAAAGGGGTAAAAACTGTTTAACCCACACAAAAAATATCCCAGTGGATTGGAAGTTTCTAGACATTAGAGCTATTAGTAATATGAAGAGGGGAAGGTATGAAAGTGATAATATAAAAATTATGAAAACCAATTTTTAGAATTGAAGAAACTGTCAAGACCACTAGCTTACCGTAGTCTCTCCTCTAGATTTACCCTGTTATTTTGGAGCCAATTTATCTCGTTGCCTGAAAAAGTATTAAAAAGTTGTAAACTGACAAAATGTTCATCATAAAATTATGAAAGGTTTGCCGGTTGACTATGTTTTGATATCTCCTACATTGCTCGAGATAAAATGGCTAAAAGTTGAAAATTATTAGATCATTCTATTAAAGTGTTTACAGTATATTCTTTTTTCAGTGAGCTATGCATAGGCAGACATCAGCAGACAAATGCTATATTGAAAATGTTGACTGTTTTCTTTAAATCGAATTCAACGTTTGAAATTGTTCAAGAAACGAAAAACAGCAAAACTATTACGCATGAAAAAAATAGACATAACCTTAAACACATTATATTTTAAGGACCAGTGACGATATAAAAATGATTATATGTTTCTATTTTTGCAATGATCAGGAACCAGTGGTTTCTGAATCATTGAAGCAGAGAAGGAGCTAGGGTTAGAAAAAAACGAAGCTAAATCACGGGGGGTACGACNAATTCCAACGTTTTCAAAATCGAACAGACCTAAAATCGAACAGATTCAATTCAGAACAGTCCTTTTTTCGCACATGTACCAGAACAGAACGCGGACAGAATCGAACTGTTACAAGTTCGAACTGATAAGGGGTCGAACTGTCCCAAATTGGAACGCTGTTTTGTGTGTGCTTTCATGCGCGCTCTGTTGCAGGCAGCGTTCCAATTTAGGAGAGTTGGACTCCTTACCAGTTCGAACTTGTAACAGTTCGATTCTGTCCGCGTTTTGTTCTGGTACGTGTGCGAAAAAAGGACTGTTCTGAATTGAAACAGTTCGATTTTAGGTCTGTTCGAATTTGAAAACGTTCGAATTCGTNGTACCCCCAAATCACGTCTGCGACAAAATATTGAGGGATATGAGCAAAAAAGGGGTACAAACTCCATGATTCGACGGTACACAATTTTGTTGCAAGTTGTATTTTTTGTGCCTTCGATTTGAAATTTTGTCTCAAAATGTTTCGTAGTTTCGTTGGGATCAAAAACTTCAGCTCAACGGTACACAAATTCAATTTACCCAGGCGTTTTGTACCTCCGAATCACTAACTTTTGTAACCTCAATTCAGTTGTACCACGTTGTTCCCACTGTGGCTCAGCTGGCAGCTGCGCGGCGCCTCCTCCGTTGAATACACAAGTTTAACTCCACGAGTGTCGTTTATGAACAGAATTTCGAGAAATACCTTTTTTCGATGTCCTCCACTTTACGATTTTTGAACTTATCAAGATGAAGTCAAACGACCCGAAAAAAAGTCAACTTGCCACAATAAATTGACATTCACTTGAGTGACAAGTCTTCCGAAACAAAAAATGACTTCATTGGAACAATGTTCACAAGATCAATTTGGTTGGAATGACCAGGTACGAACTACACGAACAAAATGTTTTCCTTAACAAATTCAAAATGTGAGTTATGCCAAAAATTTTAAACTACATACAATTTCAAAACCATGAAGAAAGAAGTTGGCTTGTTATTTTTTTCTGCACTTATTGCAGAATGGAAAAGATAGGAACTCGGTGGTCGACGAAGGCAATGCTCGATAATTGAAAACAAAACGCAACACATACTCTCAATTTTCCCTTTGCTCCCCCCCCACAGAAACTTCATCCAGATCTGAAATTCTTCTTTTTCCTGAAAGTAACAAGGAAATCAGTGGAATACAATGTTATCACCTACCCCACTTTTTGTAATGTAAGTTGATTTTGGAAACAATTGAACAATAAAGGTTTTATCGCAAAAATTCGGAGAGTTCTATTCCTGATAAGTGTTTTCGTTCTTTTCATTTTTGCATAGGTGTTAGTCTAGATGGTTTCTTGATAATATACTTTTGATTATTTCAGCCCTCGTTGAGAAATCGAAAAAAAAAACGGAACAGTAAGCACATCAAGCTGTCATCATTTATTTTTCATTTGATTTGTTTACTCTCTGATTATTACTGTATTTTAAGGTGTAAGCATTCTGTCTAGCTCTGTCAAAACAGCTCAAAAATAGTTGTTATTGTCGAAACGCTTATTATTCATGTTTTTGCTTTTCAAACATATCGATTAGTGATTAGGACGGTGTAGAGAGACTGCTTTTGTTTCTCTTTACGTTTTTTTGTAGAGCTCCGGTGTTCTTATCTAGGTGTGTTGCTGTTTTTTTGTGCAGTTGCAATTGACTGTGATTTTGAAAGAAAAACAGGGTTTGTAGTGTTTCGGACTCAAAGTATGTCATGTTAATTTTTCGTTTTTTTGATTGGATGCAAACTTTTTTTACTTTATGAAAGATGAACCTAGCCATTCAGAAAAATCTGAATTTAAACAATTTTTAGCTTTCAACAGTTTTTTTTGTACACTCTTATATACCGTAAATCCTACAGTAAATTCGTGGCCCACTAACTTCTAACTTTGAGACAAATTATCTCAATTGCTGTCAAAGATATGAATAAATTGTCAACTAATAAATTGTTTACCATAACATAATAAACGTGTTACCTGTTGGCATATTTTCTATATCTTTCACAAAAATCGAGATAATTAAGCTCAAACTTGAAAATGTGAAGGTCCTTCTATTACAGGTTTTACAGTATGCTAGAAAGGCTCCAAGCTCTATTGCTCTGAAGTTTTTGCAAACGACCCTTCTATTTCAAGAGTCTTTTAATTAGAGGGGCCCTCCTATTTTCATGGCGATTTTTTTTAAAGTCTTCAGTAGAAAAATCTAGTCAATAAATTTTTTTTATTCATGAAAAGCTATTAATTTCACCGAAGTTTTTCGTAAAAATTCTGTAAAATTGAGGATTTTCTGACATATTTTTAGTGAACCTGTACAAAAAACTTAAACTTGAACAACACATTTTAAATAGGTGCTCTTTTGATACAGGTGTTACACGGGGTGAAAGTGTGTTTGCTTTTGAATGAGCGCGCTCCACTGCACTCTGGCGGTTATTCAAATTTAAAAAATAAAATTGGCTGCACAGCACGTGTTATCTGAAAACAAGTCGACACGGAGTCTTTTTTCATTTACACCTTCCAATGAGAAAACGTGACAAAAAAAATTGTTTTTAAACGTGTCGCCCTTGTTGCGTTCGGAAAAGCGCACACCCTGTGACCCCGTGGTGTTACGATACCTACAGTACCGGTCAATAAGATGTATACAAAAACGTGTTTTTCGGTGGATTTTGATCATTTTCAGAAGTCTGAAGCTCAGCTGTAAAGTTTCCGATCACTATGAAATTTTGAAGGGTGTAAAACAGAGCTCGATTAAAAATTTTGCTTTCACTCTACTTTTGGAAATTCCTAGTTTTTCAGCTATTGGCCGATTTCCGAAGTACCCCTTTTTACTAGTTTTTGTACAGAAAAAAATACAGGTGTCTTTCAGAACTCCAGCAAATAGCTGAAACATTAGGAATTTTTGAAAATTTCTGTGAATGCAAAGTTCTCCAATTAGGACTCTTTCACACCCTTCACGTTTTTCAAAGTGACCTGAAACTTGAAAGCTGAGCTTCTGAAAATCGTCAAAATGGCTAGAAATTGACTGAAAATTACGTAATTGTATATCTTATACATAATAGTTTTTTTTCAAATTTCAAACATTTTGGAACAAAACTTTTCCGCACTCACACCAAACCTAGTTTCGGCAAAACTCTTTGAAAAAGACAACCTTTTAACAAACAGAACAAAAAAAACAAGAAAAACGCCTTCTTAGAGATATTAACTTGTTCGATAAGATTGATCTAATCTTACTGTTAATTAGTCTTACTGGTAATTTCTAAATGAAAAAAGTTATAAATGTTCATCTAACCAATTAATTTCCGTTTCCCACGGTCGCAAAAAAACCAAAAAGAAACATTATAGGCGACATTTTAACTTACGCGTTATCAGTATTGGTTATAGTTCTCTCACTTTTTTGTGTTTCTTTTTTCTTAGCAGTCAGTTTCTTTTTTGATGGAAAAAAATTGTTTCTTATCACCACTAGTCTCATGTTTTCACAACAAAGTTATTTCAGAGGTAGAATGCAGATGGATACATCCAATTATTACTCGACCTCTCCAAATTCTTCAATTTCAAGTTCTGGAACCAGAGGTAACATTTATTATTCTTTTTCAACGTTCCAAACTTTCTAATTCATTTAAAATTTCCAGAAAGTCTTATGAATACACCCCCAAACTTTGGATACTCTGAAGAAAACCTGAATGGCGCTCCATATCAAATGTTGCAAGAAAACAATCATTCTGAATGGATAACATCTCAAAATGGTCAATTTTGGAAAGAAGGTTAGTTTTTTGACACCTTCTTTTTTTCATCGTCTATATTTGAAGAGATTGAAGAACATCATCAAAAATAAGACTATTAACAAGAAACAAGTTATCAGTATCCCTTCTTTTTTTCTACCGTTGCTTTTTTTTGTTTCATCACATCGCAATTGTTATTTTAACAGTGTGATGACCGTATCATCAAAAAGTCGTTCCCAAAGATTGCAATAGAAGGACAAATGGGGGTAAAGAGGAGGTGATTGATTGTTCTTGAAATTCGCAAAGATAGTACATTTCGAGAAGAGATTTGAGGACAGGAGAAGAAGAGATGGATTTTTACGATTGATTCTATCAGTAACGTTTTTCGCCATGCAGTTATTTTTTTTGTGAGCTCAAAACTTTTCTCTGTTTGTCTCTAACGTCTTTCAATCAAATAAATGGAAATTGTAATGAAAAAGTATTGAAAAAAATTTCCACATTTTTTCTGACTTTTATTTCTGACTTTTGAAATCTTGATTCAATTTTTCAGTGTTATAACTTTGACTATAGATTATTCCTGGACTTCTAGACAGAGCTAGGTTTTTTTTCTAGACAGAAAAATAAGAGCAAGATATAAAAAATTGTGCAATTTCATATAAATTTGTAGGTCCTTTTGTTCTGGATAGTTCAAAGGTTTTGTGGAAAAGTGCAGATCAAGATCTTTCAACTTGAAATAACTAGAAAAAAGAACATTTTAGGAATTTTATTCTGAGAGATCTTCTATATTTTTTGGTTTTAGTCATTTTTGTCCTTGAAAAGTTTTTTTGGCCCTCTGAAAATTTCGGGAAAATTAAAAAACCCGGGAAAAAATTCTTAATATTACACAAACAAAAAATTCGAACATTTCGAAAATTCAAAAAGTCCAAAACTACAAAAAAATTCTAAAAATCCGATAGTTTCGAAAAATCTTAAGATCACTCCATTTCAAAATTTCCAAAAAAATAGAAGCAATTTCGGAAAAAAATTCTTCAAGTTTCTTTTTTATACTCAAATCAGATGTTTCGATTTTTAAAATTTTTGGTCCCCAGAATTCAGAAATTAAAAAAAAATTCAGAAGTTTGGAGATATCCGACAAAGTTGAAATTGAAGTTTCGGCTTTTGAAAATACTAGGAACATTGCAATTCTAAAAAGTTAAGAAATACAAAAGTTCTAACGAATCCCGTAATTTCGAAAATGTTAAATAATCCAATAATACGAAAAATCGAAAAATCCTATAATTTCGAAAATTCAAAATCTTCCTTAGATGCAACTTTCCAAAGAAAAAGTATTACAAAGTTCAGAAAAACACCCGTTTTCTAGAATTTTCTTCTCCTTATTATTAATTTCAATTATTGTCATTTATGAGATTCTTTCTAACTTTCTGAATGAAAATCTATTTTTCGTAAGAGGTTTCAAATCGTTCGCGCACTTTTGAACTCCAGATTTCATTTGCCAGCCATTTATATTGCAAAGGTTCAGATGTAATCAATCTAATTAGTCATCATTCACTTTCGTTCTCGACTTTGCACTTTCGAATCTCCTTTGTCGAAATCTCCACGGACGTTTGTCTAGAAGTCTAAAACAAGTGTCTCTTTTTTTTTGTTTCAATTCTTCTATCAGTTTGCAAAAATGTGACACGTTTTATTTCATGGTCATTTTCAAATGAGGTGGTGGAGGCGGAGGAGTACGGTTTTGGTCGTTTTCGCCGTCGAATCTTGGACACTGCGGGGTCGGCCCTATCTTCTGCCTCAATCACAACTTAATCATCATCGAATGCAATTGTTGCGGGGGGTTGGTGAATGTCTGCCCCTCCTCCATCTTGAAGACGACGTCTTCATCGTCCGTTTTCCTCTCCGAACAATTTGTAACCCGTTGCGACGGCGACCGATGTTGTTACTGTGGATCGAGAAATACGACAGAGACAACGGATAAGAAGATAGAGAGCGGGCACTTCTCGCCTCCGGATATCAACTGATATTTTGTATTGTGCGTATGTATAGTAGGGGAGAGGAAAAGGGAACAATTGCTGGCTTTCGTCACTTTCCTCTTCATCGTCGTCTCCAGAATTCGACAACTCTCGACCCTATGGCGGGGCGGTCGATCACCCCCACCCAGCAAAATTTGATTTGTGTATGTGTATCATTATCCGAGGAAATTTTCCATTATTTTCTTTTCTTATCAGTTTAAGATCAAACGAGTTCAGCCAAGTTTTTTTCCCTTCGAAAAATGGTCTTTTCACCTGCTAGCCTCCTTATCAACACCGTCTAGCCTGATAACAATGTGTCGCTTATCAAATTTCGTTGAGTTTTGATGACCGATGGCGCCAGCCCAATTAGACCTCCAGGACAGATCAGGGACGGACCAAAAAATCTCAGAAAAAGAATTGTACTTTGACACTTGCAGAAAAAAAAAACAACGTGATCGCAATATTGGCAACATCACAGTACACCACTATAAAGTTAATGATCGTGGGTACCATTCAAACAGTGGGAAAAATTGTTTTAAGAGAGAAAGAGAAACAGAAAAAATTTTGTCTTTCTGCCTCTCACTTTTTCTTCATTCTTGGGGTCCTATTGTTAACAGTCTCAACCATCATCAGGCCCCCTATCTCCATTTTTACTTGCCTTTCTCCGCTTTCAACCCACGGCCAGTAGTCGTCTCTGTCTTCTCTGTATATTCGGTCTTGATTCTGTGCGTCCCAACCTCGAGAAAAGACAGATGGAGATGGTGGTTGGGCGGGCGCGCAAAGTCAAGTTTGATGAGATGGTCAGTACCGTAGTATTACCGTGAATCGGAATGTCCCTCTCCTTCTCTCGCTCCAACCATTGGACCCGATTGCGGTAATTTGTATACGCCCGCTCTCAGTTTTTTGTAATTGTTTAAATTGGTTGTTTTAGAGGAGAGTGTAGGAGGTATTGATACCAGCATTTTCACACATTAATCAGATTTGACAAGATTTTTGTTATTATCAATGTTAAGGAGAACGCGTATTCTCTGGAGGCACGGCTTTTAATTGTGACCTTTCCGAAATCACTCTAATAGAAAGCCACTCCCCCTACCTCTCAACTATGGGCCTATCCATCTCATTTCCTGTAGAAGATATCAGAACGTTGTCAACTGATAAAATATTTTTGATGTTAAAATTAACATTTTATCAGTTAACGAATTTTTTTATCTTTCACATGAACCAAGATACCATGGCTCAAAGTTGACGGTTCAAGGTGGCTTCTGTTATAGGGAATACGGTACTTATGAATTCAGTCCTTCTCACATACCGTATTTCTTCAACAAAGCTTTCCCAAACTGTCAACTTTGAGCTCATTTATCTCAATTCTTGAGAAAGATATAAAAAAAAATAGTCAATTGATAAAATCTTATCATGATATCACCAGTATTTTGTCAGTTAACAAATTTTTGGTATCTTTCACAGGAATGGAGATAAATGAGCTGAAAGTTAAAGGAAATACGGTAGTCAAATTCTCTAAAGATAAGGGTTTCAATTTCAAACTTTATAATCTCTTCTTCCCCTCATACCCAAAATTATTCTTCCAAAAACCTCCAAGAGACAGGTCATGCTCTCTAAAACTTTTCCTTTTCACCTTTCCTCCTTGAACGGAATACAATGTGTCACAAAATACACACAATATCTTTTTTTCATGCCATCCATCCATCCATTCCAAACAAACATTTCACTCTTAATTCTCTCTGTACCCTAAAAATTGCAACAAAAAGAACGAAATTTCCGCAACAGGTGCCAATGTAAATTTGAATTTCCAACTTTCATGTTAACGCCTTCTATGGGAGTCGCCCCTCTACAGTATCTACCTCTTCTAGACATGATAAACATTGCTCATCTTTTTCATGTTGGCACAGCTAACACACATGCCGTTTTTATGAGTATGCATAGGCCCCATACTTGCACCGATCCCTATTTGTGTATTCTTTGTTGCATTTGCCGCCATAACTCAAAAACCCGTTTTTTTTTCATTTTTCCCTTTCAGCTAGTTTTTTTTATTATTTTTCTATATTTTTCAGGTTCGCCTCCTTCAAACGAGTACCAGTATTATCAACAGGAGGCCGTCCAGCCATCTCATCCAGCCCGTCTGCCTGGTATCTCGAACTTCATGAAGGACTCCCAAATTTCCCTCAAACCGGCCACCTATTACAGTAAGTCTCTATTTGGGAAGTCCGTCTGACCTTCGCGAGTACTGTCTACTGACCGCAATGCCGTTTTCTGATTGTCCTCTCCACGCGCTAATCAGTCAATTGTAAGAAAATCGCGGGATTGTATCTTTTTCTGGTGTTCGTTTAAAAGGATGCCGACAAAGACAAAAAATTAAGAGAACTTACTGTTGGTTTAGAAGTTATCAAACAATTTAGAATCTTGGGTAATGGTGGGGGCGGAGCTTAGAAGGTCTGACGTTTTATTTTTGAGATTTGGTTGGGTAGGAACATTTTTTTGTGAATTTTTCCATTCAAAAAATTAGGGTTATTTAAAATTAAAGTGACGTTAAACCTACATAACTCAATTCCATTTTAAGCCCAAACTTCCGCTAATTTTCGTAGTTTCCCACGGCACCGTGCGTAATTCTTTTTCACGGTTTTCATGTTTTGCGTCAATTAACTTTTTCAAGTTCATGCAAAAATAGAATGAATTTGACTCAGCTCGACAATACTTATGGGACTTTCTTATGGGACTTCAGGTCAGCATGTTACCGTACTCCCTCTAGTAAAAGCTTACCGGTACCTTCAACTTTGAGCTTTTATATCTCAACGTTGACAGTTGAAATTGGCTTCCAGTAGAGGGGATACGGTACTTTCGAATTATTTGTTATTTCTCAATTAAGTGTACCGGAGGTTTCAGAGACTCAAAAATCTTTAAACCTAGAAAACAAACTAGCTTTAAAAGTCAAAAAGGACAAAAAATGTATCAGTGCTCTGAAAATTTGACTTTGACAAAGGAAGTACTAGTCCTTCCTGTCTCTCGGGGAAATTGAACAAAACATGGCGATGATAAAGGGGATTATTCATTTTTCAGTCTAGCTTTTTTCAATGTCAGTTTCAAACTTTTAAGCTTACTACACTGAACAGATATTCATGATAAAAATACGAAATTAAAAGATAGAGACTTATTTTCAAATTACTCTTAAGAGATGTACCACATGTAATAGAAAGATCTTTTTTTACCTTTGAGCTAATATATCTCGGATCCTGTAGAAGATTGTGAAAATTTGACAATTGATAAGATATTGGTGATTATATGATAAATAATTTATCAGCTGAAAATGTCTTGATATATTTTGAAGGAACCGAGATGATTGAGTCAAAACGTGACAGTTGACGGACTCTTCTATATCATGTTATACGGTAGATGAATGTAATTAAAACAATAATGTAGCACTATAAATCTGACCACGTAGAACCTTTTTTTGAATGATCCTTTACAAAGCTTTTACTCTGTTTTTAAGTTGCTCTGGATTCCAATTTTTTCTTGTCAAAAGCAGACAATGTTCTCATAGGTGCTCTGAAAAATTAACATTGGCTTTTTGCCCCAGACACAAACCTTTTCAATACATGCTAATGAACATTTCCTGAATGAGAATTACCTTCTTTACTCAACAATTCTCCTGAACTCTATTTTCCTCAGTTCCGTATCAAAGAAGCAAACTAAAATGTCATTTTTTTGCCATCCGGTTACTGTATCTCCTCTCATGAGTCTTGATTACAGCTGCTGCTGGTAGTCCAACGATGAATGAATACCGTGTGGAAAAAGTGGCTCCTGCACTGGTGGAGCATCCATATATTCAACTAGAACAGCCTACATATGCAGACTTCACAAATGCGTAAGTACTAAATGAACAATGTTCATCAAATTTTTTTCTTCATTTCCGTTACGTCGTCAATCTATTTTTTGACAACTCCTTTCTCTATTTGTTCTCAAATGTTATCAAGGTCAGTCGAATTATCAACTGACATCAATCAGCGGGGCCGCAAAAAAGAATCGAAACTTCCACCAAAAAATTCTCTCATTCTGTCCCGTCTCTCTCATCATATAAAGGCACACTGCATCATAGGGCGACGTCGTCGTCGCAATCCATCATTTTTATTCTTGCCTATATTCTTCATGGATTCGCTTCTTTATTCCAGACAGGTACTCAGCCATCAGCAGGAAATGCTACAGATGAACTTCCCAACACCATTATCCACAAATTATATGAACACAGCTCCAGTAACACAGTCACAACAAGTACCCTTCAATATATTTGAATTGGTGAGTATCCTAAAAGTCTTAAAATTATCTCAAGAAATTTTACATTACCGGAAAAAGGTTCACAAAAACGTATTTTTAGTTCTTTTTCAGCCCTATTGACAATTTCTAGGAGTCTGAGGCTCGGCCGTCAAATTTCCGATCACTTTGAAAACTGTCGAAAGTGTAAAACGGACCTAGATTGAAAATATTGCATATTCTTTTTGAGCAGTTTTTGTACTGAAAAAGTAATCGAAACCTTGAAAGCCAAGCTCTATACTCTTGAACATGGTCAAAATAACCAAAAATTAGCTGAAAAATACGTTTTTGTACATCTTATTGACCGGTACTGTAGCTTACGAAACAATAGGTGTATGTAAAATTTTAAAATGTTAATATAGCATAACTTTTTATATTTTTGTTCAGATATCGGATTCACGACTCGTGTCACCCAATAAACATCATCAAAACTTCAACACGGTATGCCGGGTTTTACAATTTTCAAATTTTAAACACATTTGGCAAAATGAGCTGGATTCATACAGTACCGGCCAATAAGAATACGTACTTTCCAGTTGATTTTTTTGGCGATTTTGACCATTTTGAGTGGTTTGGAGCTCGACGTTCGAGTTTTCGATCACTTTTAAAGTTTTGGAGAGTTTAAAACAGGCCCAGATTAAAAACTCTGCATTTACAGAATTTCCTGAAATTTCCTTTTCCTTTTTCGGCTATTTTCCGGTTTCAGACTGACAGCTTTTCTTATGTTTTCAGTACAAAGACTGACCAAAAAGGTATCTTCTAGAAATCGGAAAATAACTGAAAAACTTGGAATTTTCAAAAAATTATTCAAATTTAAAGTTTTCAATCTATCTCTGTTTTACAATCTGCGAATTTTTCAAAAAGATAGGAAACTTGGCAGCCGAGCTTCAGACTCTTGAAAATCTTCGACAACTTAACTGAAAATATATTTTTGTATGTCTTATTGACCGGTACTGGAAAAATAGTCTTTCGTCAATTTCCAAAGAACAAACATACTAAGTTATTTCTTCAAATAAAATTTTCATGTTTCCAGAACCTCTCCAACTTCACAAACTTTCCACAGTCGGAAACGCCGCTTCCCTTACTAAATAACTCCCCACCACATTCATACTCTACAATGCCCAATTTTTCACCGCCCCCGCAAGACCCGCTTGTCATCGAGCCGAAGCCAATAAAAAAGAGAATGGCAGTACGACCAGTGTCCGATTGAAAACTAATCAAAACCCATTTTCAGGCAGTCCAATGTCACCAAAACTCAATCTGCTCGAACTGCAAAACTCGTGAGACGACGTTATGGCGACGAAATGGCGAAGGTGGTGTCGAGTGCAAGTAAGTTGAATTAATTGATTGATCAGGAAGGTCATCACTCATCAATCACAACCGACATTTCAGCGCATGCAACTTGTACTTCCGTAAGAACAACAGAAAACGCCCATTGTCTCTGAGAAAAGACGGGATTATGAAGAGAAATCGTCGGCCAAGAACTGAGTCTCCAGGAGCCACGATGAGAGCTCATCAGAGAGCCCTTGCACACCAACACGCAGCAGCCTGCTAAATCAGGCATTGGAGGAATTGTACTACTTGCACAAATATCTTTCAACATACTTCTCACACCTCAACATGACGTTATATTTCAAGACAAGTCTCATCATCTCCTCTCGAAATGCTTTTTGACACGCTCGATGCACCAAAAATGCTTAATTTGTGCTTATTTCTCTGTGTACACATCAATTTCTCAAATTGTATTGTTTCCTTTTCCCCCATCCCACATCTTCTCACTAAGCCACCGACATAAATCCCACGACTGCAGCCTGATACCTATATTTTCCAGTAGAGTATCTTGCCATTCGCAATGATCTAATCTTACCTTCTTCCTTATCATTATCTGTTTTGCTTCTCTTGACCATCATCGATGGTCATGACACACTCCCTTAGTAGCATACAACTGCCATGACTTGTGATACATAGCGTGGAATCCCATATTTGATTGTTCGTATCAATTTTTTGATCTTCTTACTGGTAATACAATACCAAATATTTTGTTTTGCAATTCGAACTGGAAATGTACCCTACCCCAAGCTGCTTTTTACAAATTTGTTAGGCATAACATTTGATTTTTTTTTGTTCTCCGGATTCCGTGATATAATAAAAGAATTTGACAATGATTTTTGAACAGGTATAAATGCAATGCATGACCTCAAAATTAGAGCGGAATTCGATCAGTTTTCAACGATTTAAGGGTTTTATTATCAATAAATTAATCAGCGAAAAGTGTCCATAGGTAAACAATAAAAAGGAAACGATAAAATTGTCAGAAGAAACAGAACATACACGGAAACGAGGCTTGGGTTCTCGAACAGAACATAAATCAAACGGGCGCATCGGCAATCGGTCAGTTCTATCGCCGAATGTGCGTTTTTGCGTTTTTCATCGAATAAGATGTACAAAGGGACACAAAAAAGTGATTTATCAGCAGTCGTTACGATTAGGAATTTTCGCCTTTTTTTCTCTTTTTTTATTGTCTTTCGGGTTTTGTTTTCATTACAACACCCGATGGGTTTTCTTAGAAAAGATAGTGTGAAAACGAATGGAGAATGATTGTGATACGGTGTGTCAAAGTTTTTATAGGGTCACTATCCAGCGAGAAATACGGTAGGAGGATGAATTTTAGTCTATTCCGGAAGGAGAAAACAATTAAGGGAACTAAATGAATGAAACTCTGTTTTTGCGTAAACTTGAACTTTAGAGATGCCGTAAAATCTTTACCGTAAATGCTCAACTAGGAGCTCATCCTATACGTGCATTTTTAGTTCAATTATCTCGATTCCTTTTTACACAAATTTTTTATCACAATATTACCAATATTTTATCAGTTGACAAATTTTCTATTTCTCTTGTAGGAACCGAGATAATTGTATTCAAAGTGCACACGTGAAATGGGCTTCTATCGAAGCATTTGGGGTAATCTAGTTGCAGTCCATAACGGTTCACCATAATTTTTTTCGGGTGCACTACAATCAGAAGTTTACTCCCGAAAAAGGGCATTTTTGATAACAAGGAAAAATACTTATACTGTTTCTGTGTGTATTTTTACAAATTCCACTATTACTTGACTAATGAAACAATCAAGACACAAGAATATGTACTCAAATTATTGAAAACAATATGTTTGGAGAAAAACAAAAAATCAAGTACTGTATGTTAAGTGCAATACACATGTACTAGGATTGATAGTGCAAGACTATTGGAAAAATATATCAATTGGAAGGTTTACTATTGCTTGAAAATTGCTCCGGGGGCATGACTATTTGAAGTATACTTTAACTTAGGGTGCACAATTAGAAGTTTTACATTCAAGACATGGTTTGTAGGTTGTAGTTTTCACGAAAAATCCACGTCTTCTAATAAGGATTACTGTAAAGATCAACCTTGATAAATTGATTGAAAAAATACTTACATACAAACAAAAAAAGGAAACATGTTATGACCCCGGAAGCTGACGATTTTGATGATTGAAATACAGTAAAACTGTGACAAAAGGCAAACTTTTACGTGCACTTACTTTAAGCTCAAATATTTCGATTCCTATGAAAGATATTAAAAACTTGTCAACTGATGAACTTGTCATAATAATTTCACCAACTATCGAAGCATTATCGAAGCATTTGGGGTAATCTAGTTGCAGTCCATTGTAGTTTGTCGATTTTTCATACCTCTTACAGAAATTAAGATAACAATTGAGATAACAAGGCTCAAAGCGCAATTCTAGAATGATGTTCGAAATATTAGCTTAAAACTGTCCCGGTTCACATTTAATTTTTTTAACTTTACAGGCAAATTTATTTTCACGATAACAATACTTTAAAGCACTCCTGTTTACGATAAACGCTCTAATAGGAGGGCACTTGCATTTCGAGTACTCATATCACAGCTCCTGTGACATATTTAAAAAAGTGGCAACGGATAAAATGTTCAACATAACATTAAAAACATTTTAACAATTTACAATTTGCTGAATACTTCCAAAAAAATAGAAATAAATTAGCTCAAAATGCAAGTGAAGAGTAGCTTTCTATCAGAGTGTGACTGTCATGACTACAATTTTTTCAGTTGTTGGCTCTGTACGGTTATAGCGGTCCGGAGAGATAAGAAAATTACAACTGAGCATCGCCAATAATAGATCAGGTCTGAAATTGATGGTTGCTATTCTTTATCCTACTTTGTTATATGAGAAATGAGAAATCAGAAATATCAACTAAGATTCAGTTAACCATTTTAATAGCTTATGAAGTTAATAATAGTATTTGAATTGTTTTTAATCTTTGATACGATGCATTAAAAAAAAATTAAAAAAAACACTCGAGTTTAAGGTTTTCGAAAAAAGATATGAAACCCTCTAACTCCCATTCGATTCAGAAAACAAAACAGCCATGTTTTCATGTCTCTTAACACTTTCGGTACTCGATTACGACTCAAATGTCACTTTTACAGCCGTTCAAAAAGGATAGATCCACCTGGCATTTATGATTTGCCAGCGGGGAATGTAGAGTCTTTTTTCCCAAGGACCCATACCATACATATGAGCTCTCCTCATCATAGAGTTAGAGTTGCTAGTGCGAAGAGTTCAAGAATATCAGTTGCTTGTCTGCCTTCATTTTCTGTTTCTCGTTTAGTACTGGATGATACGTTTTCAGGGAATCTGTTTTGCACATCCAAATAAATTTCCGATGATCAAAGAAACCCACACACTTGCACCAAGACGTTTGGAGTATTTGTTTTAACTTCACAAATTCATATTACTGAATTCCTAGCCAAAGTTGTTGACCACATTGTAATGTTTTCAACATAAATGACCCCTCCACCCCTTCTTGTCTCCGAAAAGCCATTGAAATTGAATGAATTTGCGAGAACACATTCACTAGGGGAAACCTAATTATTCCGTTCACTGCACTCTCTTTGAAGCATTATTCCATCTGTTGAGTACCAGTCCATCTCTTCATGTGAACTAGATCTTTTCAATTTCAAAACACATATTTCGTGAATTTCATTAATATTCGTTTTCCATGGGAATCTAGTGACTGCGATGAGATGAGCATAAATGGACATGACGTCAAATTTTTGTGTGGTTTTGTGGGCACAAATGGCCACGTGGACATGGTTTTTCTGTTTTTTTTTCATTGTTCAAAATATACCGTAAGACGCCTCATAAAATGTCATTTTACCATAAACTCTTGTAGAGAAGACGCCCTCTACGTCCACTTTGAGCTTAATTATCTCGGTTCTTTTGAAAAATATTCGAAAGTTTTTCATTGCTGAATTATTCATCATAATATCATAAATATTTTATCAGTTGACAACATTTTTATAGCTCTCATAGGAGCAAAGCTAATTGAGCTCAAAGTGAACGTTTAGGCATATCTTAGTACGGTAGCTATCAACTTTGAGCTTTATCTCGGTCCCTGTGATAATTATCAAAATGTGGTCAACTCGTTAAATATTTTTGATATTACGACAAACGTTTTATCAGTTACTTTTTTACGTTTTATCAGTTACTTCAGTTACTTAATAACTCTTCTCAAGAACTGCGATAAATTGGCTCATATTGCACGTTCATCAGTGGACCACGTTTTGATGCCGTTTTCAGGGAACGAGATAAATTAGCAGAACGTCAAGTTGATTTTTTAAAATTTCACTGCTCCATATCAGAGACACAAAGCTTTCATATATTTAGTAAATCAGGATTATTGGCATTTAGAAGCTGTTTAAGGGAGCTGTAAATGATTGTTTTTATTTTTCCCAAAAAAGACATTTTGAAAATCATAATGATTTTAGCTTGTACCATCCATTATATTTGACATATTTCACTTTTCTCCGAAAATCCCTTAGGAAATCCTATAGCCCTGTTTAAGCGACATTTTTATCGATAAATCTTGAATCTAATAGTCCAATTCGGATCTTTTTTAGAAAACTGGAAAGATATATCTCGAACATACACTTGTTTTTTATTGTATCATCACAATCTCATAGATCTCATCCATCCGCCCAAGTGTTCTCTATATCCTGTCCACCTGGGCTTCTGCTTTCTCTCTCTCCCATTTTTCAATCATCATATTACAACCATCATCATCACATTCCGGCTTCTTCCAACGATGGGACAACTCTCTGGCTCTCGTCTTTTCTCATTGCTTTTGCTTCGTCTTTTCCCAGCTTCTCGCGTTTCTCAACTTTTCTCTCGATGTCTCCTCATGTGACCTGAGCAATGTTAGGAGGGTCCCTTCTCGCTGCTGACCTGTGTACACATGTCTCTTTTCTGCGGTTTTTGAATTTTTGTTTTTCATTGTTTATTTGTGTTATTTGCCACTTTTGTAGATTTCGATATGACTTTGATTATTTTTCATTGAACTGTGGAGCTATAACAGATTCTGGATATGTAGTGGTATCCAGTTAATCCAGTCAAAGCTTGTATCAAAATATTCTATGTAGTTTTAGACACACTTTATTTTTTATCCATAAAAAAAATATTATTCAAGGTTTCGTAACAAGGGGAACCGAGTAGTTCAACTTTCCGACCCTCGATTTCATTCCTCCTCACCAAAATTTCTTCTAAGACAAACATGACCAAGGGCTCTTACATATGCAAATATACTATAGCGGGTGGGGACTAAGGAATGAATGTATATGAGTTCTAGGGTGGTGGCTAAGCGCAACGTTGTGCAAAGCACCGCACACCAAAACGAAGACATAACCAGATGACCCCTCATTGAAACGACCTCCAAGTCTTCTACGGATTCGGCGCGTGTCCCGTGCTTCTGGCTCTGTCCTTGAGAAAACCGCCTTCCGTGTTCGGCAGGTGGTGAGAAAGCATGCGGATAAATTTGGTTGGATAGTGGACAAAATAATGTTATTGGAACAGAGAAAATTGCTGGGTTTTCCCAGCTAATTGAGGACTTCAATCTGATGGAGAGAAAGAATGGACAGATGTTTTTTTTTTCTTTGCAATTTTTGAATTTAATTTCTACCGTAAAACCTGTAACAGAAGGGCTTCACACTGTCAAGTTTGAACTCATTTATTTTGGCTAATATCCAGAATATCAAAAATATTACAGATGATAAATTGATTAACAATTTAGCAGTTGACAACTTTTTCATTTATTTGACAGGGCCCGAGAACAAGTTTCTCAGAGTTTAAAGTTAGAGGTGTTATTCTATTACAGGTTTTACGGTAGTGACGTTTTGATAGGCTGAATCACAATAACTGTTTAAAAACTAGCATTATCTCAAAATGTCTGGAACTTTGTCGATTCTACAAATCGCAAGTACCCATAATTATTTTAAAACGTAATCTTAAATAAAAATACAAAATTTAATAAAAATATGGAGACGTCGAGATTATATTTCTGAAAACATTTTAAGCCAAAAACTTAAACTTCAATTCTTCTAAATTATTTTCAAATATTAAAAGAACCTAACATTCACAAATACTATGTGAAAAAATGGTCAGAACTTAATTAACCACTATTCTCAGAAGACAGGCACAAAAATAAACAAAAAGAAGGGTATAATTATGTGACTTGTCATTTTCCCTAAAGAGAAGACCAGTTTTTCGAATGATTAAGTTGTTTTGAACGATTTTGAACGATTTTGAACGATTGCTGCTAAATTGTAGTGCTCTATTTACTCAACTAGAGAATTAGAAGGAACAAGTGCCACAAATTGGGTGTATCAAAATTCTTGGGACCCTCTTGCTTCGTCCCAAAAACAACACAACCCACACAGAAAGCACAGAACTGAATGCATCTTTTCATTTTCTTTGAGTTTTTTTTCTTGTCGTTGCTCTCGCAGCACCGCCAGTTCTCTAAATACTCACTTCACTGCTTTATCTATCTCCGCTTCTTTGCTTGTGTGCGTATGTCATCACACAGCGTGGTACGTTTGCGAAGGCGGCCGCGTCGCGGCAAGAGCCTTTTCTTCTTTGCTTGGTATGTTTTTTTTGCGTTATTTTTTCTACAAAATAGTGGTGTCCTTGCTGCAAATCCCGACTAGCATGTCTTGACGTCGTTCCCAGTTTTTTATGCTTCTGTCTTCGTTCATTCGTTCTCATTAACCATAATGATTATGTGTTTGTCTGCTAGTTAGCAAATTTTTTCCACCCTATAATTATGTGTTTACGCCATGTGGTGAGATAACTGATTAAAAAATCAGAAATTTCTGAATCAGCTTTTTAAATATTTGATTGAAAATATATAAGGATTATTGAAGGTAAGCTAATGAATTTTTAATACATTTTTTGTTTTCTTTTGTCTCTAATCGCATGATACCTCAACTGAAAAAAAAACAGTGTCAAAACACCTTCAAAAAACCTGTCATGTGTTGAAAAAGTGAAAAAAAACGACAAATGTGATCGTGAAATACGTCAAAGTGTTCCAGTCACAAGAAGTTTAAAATTATTTTTCAATGTTTCTTTATGTCTGACGAACTTTTTATATTTTTCTCTTTTTTATCGAACGCCGCTCGAAAGAAAAAAAACTCGATTCCTTCAACTTTTTCCTCTTTTCACAAGCCATTCTTCCGTGTTTTTTGCAGAAAAAAACTCGACTTACGCCTCTCTCGAGGACGGGCCCCCCACGGTGAAGCCTGTTTTCTGAGTGTCTGCTGCATGTAAGGTTGGTTAATAATTGGTGTGTGTGTGGCAATAATTAATAAAGATAATATCATGAAATATAAAACTTGAAAATAGAAAACGTTTTTTTTAATTTGGTTTTATACTTACCCAGTTTTTAGTAAAACCCCTTGCTTCCCCAAACACCCACACCTATCCATGGATCGGCATCCGGATCGTTCACAGTGTATGTTTCCGGCAACCCAACTGTTTTATTTCTTTTTTTAATTACTCTTTAATTTTTTGTTGTGCTTGTTGTGATTGGTTTGGAATTGATAGATAAATATTGTTGTTTTCTGGATTCGCTTTTTTTATTGCAATTTCGTTTGCTCCAGACTGATAGTGCCGCTGTGGCTTCTGAACAACAAGAACTCAATCTTTTTTTGCTTTCACAAAACTTTAAAAATCCCTTTTTTCTATCTATCTCTCTCATACTTTTCGACACGATCCCCAAGGAGATGGCATTGCTTTTCACGTTTTGTAAGGGAACTATTATTTATGATCTACTAGAAAGGGACTGTTATGGGGTCAGAAAAGTTTTGGTTTGGGTTTTGGATTTTTGTAAGTTCTAGATTTTGATTTTCGATGTTTGAACCTTCATTTAGAATTCTTTCAATTTAAAAGTAAATTTCATAAGAGTAAAATAATCTACATTCCTTCTCTTACTATCCGAGAAGTTCTTTGTTAACTTGAAATTCACAAATAAACTTTTAGATGATTTATCTAACCTATGTTTTGTCACGGTTCCTTCCTATTTCAGAACCAACGTCCGTTTTGAGCCAATTTTCTTTGGTTGCTTTGAAAAATATAAAAAAAGGTCAACTGACAAAATATTTTCAAAATGATAATAAACATTTTGTTAGTTCACCTTTTTCGGATACCTTCTACAGAAATTCTGATATACGAGCTTAAAGTTGTTGGCTTGAGTGCAATATATGATAATTTAGCCAATTTATAAAACGTGCTCATTTCTATACCTATCAATTTAATCAATTTCGATGTTCTTTTTTCTTGCTATTCTAAAGATTTTTATTTCTAAAACTCATTGCAAATAATTCCAATTTTTCGTTTCTTTCTTTCTACCCAGTAATCTTTTTCTAATCAATATCATTCGCAGAATCATTTCTCTCGTTTTCCATTTAATCACTTATCAAATTCAAATCGATTCCTATTTGTTCTCCCATTTTGAGCATTCTCTGTCTATTTTTGCTCTTCGTGCTGTGTGCAAAATAGATGAAGCCTTCCCACATTTTTTCCAATCTTTTTTTTCTGATTACTTCACCACCTATCTTCACCTATTCCTTTTTTCCAATTCCTTGCCTCTGGATTACACTGAAAATCTGAAAATTATTTTAGCGAGAAACCTGGTTATAAGACTTCATAGTTCACCATCTTCTTTTCCTTGTTGTAATTATAGTCTTACATTTAACATTGCACTATTTCTGATAACCGAACGCTTATCACAAAAACGAAATAGTGTGGATAGCGAAGAGAATCTAGAGAAAAATCACTTACAATTAAGAAAACTGATAGCAGAATAGTATTGGCATTTTCTGAGTGTGTAGACACAGGAACAAACATTGGGGTATTGTCGATTTTTGGGTGGGACCTATACTTCGCAGTCGTTGACCACTAGACAGACTTTTAAGATTTTTAGTTTTATGCTTTCGTAACGTCATTGTGCTTTTTTTCTTTTTTACAGTTGGCGTATACAGTGATCAAAATCAAAGTCATAGTAATGTTTTTTGTTCCATTCAGTAATAAAAAGTACTATTTGAAAATGTACGAAAGTGTATTTTAAGATTGCAAAAGGCTGATTTGTGAGTTGCACTTTTCCACATTCTTCCTTTTCACTGAACATTAGCAACAATGTCTAACATTTAAAAGTGCAACTGCTGAAGCCGTAATTTTATCTAAAAATTTTCTAAAACTTCTGATTTTCAATCTGACTTTTAAGCTTATTGCTATACGACTGAAATTCAAAAGTCAGGTGAAAACGTAGCAGCTGTATATACACAACCGTGCATTTCAATCACTTTCTTTCCTCCCCGTCCCCCTACCGTTTTGGTCCGCCGGGGAGGTCACCCTCATAAAATGCACCGGACAAACGGCTTCTCTACCACCCTCTTCAACTTGCTCACTATTTCCACAGACCCCTTATGTGAGAGGAGGACCAGACCAACACGTCCATTCCTATCGGTCCGTCTCCAATTCTATTCAATGGCTCTTCCCCCCTTCTATCCACGCCACCATCTGTCACTAAAGGCGGACGGGTAGGACGGAGGGTCGAGGCTATTTGCCTCTAGGCTGTCAATGAGTGAAGAAACACGTCCGAATGCTCATTGGCAAAAAGAGTCCGTCTCTCTTTGCCCACAGCTCATCCTCATTTTACATGTTTTTGTTCGTTTTTATGGATTAGGCAAATTGATAATCCCCCGAATATGATCATCTTACACTATTGGAATTAGGCACCCTGGTGTCTGGAGGTGCCTGTGGATGATGGCACTTGTCTAAAAGTGCATACATTTATAATCTAGTAATGTATGGCGTGCTCCGTGCCGGCTTGCACCAGCTTATTCTTCATTCTCCTCTTCTCTTTGCATCCTTATCCATGTTCCTTCATGCTATGTTGAGTAATGTAAGAACCACTTTGATCTGATTGCCAAGGTAAAAAGTAACAAATCTTGTGACACTATATTTGAGACACTGATTCTTGGCAGGATCTTTCTGGAATATTTCGTCACTAGTCACATGTCACAGTAGCCATATGCGTGTTCCTATCTTGCTTTCACTTTCGATTCTGTCTAGCGTGATCCAGCCAAGATTCGGGAATAGTTGGTCACTGTCTGATTTTGAAATTTCCCTTTCTATAACTTTTGAAGGCTATAAGAGTAGTCACATGTCCTAGACTTTACTTCTAAAAGTGCAACGAACAAACCCAGCATGAAACAAAATATGATGTGGCTTCTGATTCTCAAGGTTTTACATGTTTCCAACTTCTACTACTTTCTTACTTGAAATCTCCTTCTAGCTACAGTAGCGGTCAATAAGATATAGAAAAACGTATTTTTAAAAGATTGTGACCATTTTCCAGAGTCTGGAGCAAATTTCCGACCACTCTGAAAATTTTAAGAAATGTAAAACAGACCTATATTGAAAACTTTGAATTCAAACATTTTTTTTGATAATTCCTAGTCTTTCAAATGTTCACCATTTTCTGAAAGACACCCCTTTCGGCCAGTTTATGCACTGAAAACGTGGTGTATTTCAGTAATCGACAAATATCTGAAAAACTAGAAATTTTCAAAAATTCTGTAATTAAAAATTTTCAATCTATGTCTGTTCTACACCCTGTGAAATTTTCATGATGGTCAGAAACTTGACCGCCGAGCTCTAGACTCCTGGAAATGATCAAAATGGCTAAAAATCCACGTTTTCGGATATTTTATTGACCGGTACTGTAGCCCTTTTCGATCTGTTCCGTGTGCTTTCCAATTTTTCCGTTACTCCTTATACTTCTTCTATCTTTCTAAATTTTCCCAACCCCTTGACCCTCGCAATTCAAATCGTTTTATTTCAGAGACAAACGCAAGAAGGTCTACCTTCTCTCTTCTCTCTCACCACGTGGCATATGCACTTGAAACGGTGTAGCTGACGACGAGTTTTATGAAACAGGAACGCCTTCAACAAAGGAGATAACACATTAAAACACCCACACTATCGGGCCATCCTCCTTATCCCCCCCACTACCTATTCAACTTCTCCTCTTCTCCTCTATTCTACTTTTGCATCTCCTGTTCGCCAGTTCGAAGGACATTATCGTCTTATCTCTAGCTGGCAACAACGTCCAAGGCGTCGTCTTCAATCTATATTCTACTCATATTGTTTTGAAGTGATCGACTGTTCAAACAAACAATAAGAAGCCACAACGTCGGATCGAGAGTCTCGCAGTTCTTGCCGCTTCTTCTCCTTTCCCGTCTCACTCACCCCGCGTGCTTTCAAACCCTCTCATGGCGGCCGAACTGAACAACACCAACACCGATGGTGAGTTTTTTTATTTTATTTCAATTTTTCATCATTAACATAATTAATTGTGTTATCTAATTAATTTCATTTTAACTCTGAAACCGTTACCGCGTGGGAACCAAATCCAGCCTAAAACTTCTTTATTAGTCAAAAGCATGATATGAGTTTAACCTAGAAATTTAAAGATTCTTAATACATAAAAAATACTCTTAACATATCTAGAAGTTGTAATTTTTAAGGCCATTAGAAAAATTTTGCAAAAGGTGAGAAACTTTTTCTTTTGCGAAAAGTAATAAGAATCTGACCTAGAGGTAACTTCCACAATCATCAAAAATCTCCACATTAAAACTTTTGATGATAAAATATAAGCGACGATTCCAGTACATACGGTACCGGTCAATAAGGTATACAAAAACGAATTTTTCAGTTGATGTTGACAATTTTAAGGGTCTGAAACACGGTGTCTGATCTTTTTGAAAACTTTGGTTTTCTAGTTCTCCATCGATTTCTGAAAGACGCCTGTTTTTCAACGTTTTCAGTGCAAAAAAAGCTTTTTATTGCGTTTTCAGTACAAAACCGGCCTGAAGAGGTGTATTCCGGAGAACAGCAAATAGCTGAAAAACTAGGTATTTTCGAAAAAAAAAACAATTGCGCATGTTTTATTGTACAAAAACGTAATCTATCCTTGGCCGGTCGTGACCGTACTGACCTCTAATCATGGTTGGCAACATTGCAGACACACACAAACACAGTAGTTTTATAATTGCTGTGTATGTCGTCGGAGATCGTATCGGAACGCGTTCATCCGGTTTGTAGAACACCCGAATCATATATAATTAAATGAAATAAAAATTTTTGAAGATCAAAAATAAATAAATAAACAGATCCACTTAGGTAGGGGGGTCATTGAACTCGAAACCACTTATTTTCGTTTCTAAGTCTCTTCTTATTTCTTCAGTCACTCCAACTAGTGGGGAATGTGAAGGTCCCTCCGGCACCGCCGCCGCCGCTAGCGTATTCAATTGAATCGGACAACTGACCCTCCGCATCTTTGCATTTCATCGGCTCACCTAACTTACGCCTTTCCACTCTCTCTCTCTTCTTGCGCTACCGCTCGGAGTTTTTGTCTCCATAGACCATCCTACCTGTCGCACTCTCGTTTGTTTCTCGCGCTCCTCGCTCGCTGAGTCAACTCCTTTCGATAGACAAAACCCACTTTTCCGACACAACAGCCACGGTGCTGCCTGTATTTGGCGATGACTCTCGTTTAAAAACGCTCATTTTCCAACTATCTCTCCCTCTCTCGTTCCGTGTTTCGCTGCACCATCGTCCCTGACGTTTCTGACTCTCGGCTGATAGTGTACTGTTTGCGGGGGGTATAGTACTGTCTTGTCCCACTTTCTCCCAACTTTTTCTCCCTCTAGTCTCTTGTGGGAATCGAAATTTATATTGCTACTGTCCTACACGCATCGCATCGGTCCGATTTCCGATTCAATGTCCTCCGATGTCGTTGTGTGTGTGTGTCGCCTCGTCCTCCTTTGACTGGTCGTCATCTTCGTCGCAATCGCCAATCGCGCTGACGGCGACAATTTCTCCATCTCTCCTCCTCTTCTTCTTCAGCACTTTACCTCCCATCAGTGAACAATCGCCAGTTCCAATCTATATATCGATTTTGAAAGTTTCCTCCCGTTTCAATAGTTGAAATGTTTATTTTATTCGAAAATGTTATGCGAAATTCTTATATTTGCAACAATTTCATCACACATACACAACCTGTATACATTTCAGAGGCACCGACCGTCGGCTCAAACGACTCAATGTCCGGCGGGCCGCAATATTTGCCAGGGGTAATGAGTACTACACTCCGACCAACGTCACCATCCAATGGATCCTCGTCGTCGTCGTTCCTCGGAACGTCGCCAACGAGCACCTCGCAAGTAGTACCAACATCTGGAGCATCAACGCAGCCGCTTAACCCGTCGGCAGCGGCTGCGTCATCCGCGCTCCAGAACGATTTAGAGGTGAGTTGAAATATCAGGATTTTGTCTCATTTGTCATATTTTAAGATTTTTTTCAAATTCTATAATCATTAAAATAGTAGCAAACGTGTCAGGAAAATTTATAGGCGAACACGTTAGTTTATACATTTTCCAATTTATGGATTTCATCTGAAATTATTAAACATCTTGTCAAGCAATTTTTCGTAATAGTTGAAGATTGTTTCAATCTCTATGGTCCTCAGAACAAACTTCCATTTCCAGTTAACGAAAGTTCTATAAAAAACTGTGAAATCCTTATTTCATGTTTGATTAAAATTGTAACCTGAAAAATAGAACGTTCCCTTGAGATGACATCATCAAACGACTTGATTAGTTATTTTAACTGTTAAAAAGGTCACTTTACAATAGATTCCTTCTACTAACGATCCGTTATTGGTCACCTTAGTCGCGGAAAATGTTGAATTCCGATTATAAGTTCAAAATTAGAAAATGAAATATCACAGAAACACATTCTTCTAATTCATGGGCCAATTTTTTAAACCACGATCAAATTTAAATTTTTTATTTATTGTTGTACCCTTGAATTTATAAAAAGCTTGCAAACTCAAAAGTAAGGATTTTCAAAATTGCCTTTGGAATTTTTTCGGAATATTCAAAATCCCTGATTTGAAGCATCAAGACATTCTGAAATTTCCAGGAAATATTCAACTCTCCTCCTACTGCGCAAACTGCGTCAACATTTGGAGGCGACAGTCCTCCTCAACGTCAAGCCGGAAGCTTGGCTCCTGGACCACCTCTCGGCTCATCCGGAGTCTCCATCGGAGAACCATCAAGCACGATTGCCGGAGCCATGCAAGCTGGAGGAGCTGGTGCTGTTGGGTAAGAGATTAGACATGCTTGGATTAGAATTTAGAGAAATAAGAAAGAGATTAGACTACATAGTACGAAATGGAATTAATCCTTAGATCCTTGAGATTAAGTTTCTTCGATCTAGAGCTCAAAATATATTCAACTTCTTCATTTTAACGTATACCTAATGAATTTCAGCGGAAACCAAAGTGGAGTTCAATTCCAATGTCCACGGAGACCAAACCATGGAATCGAAGGAAGATCCATTCTTCTTCGGGCCAATCACTTTGCTGTGAGAATCCCAGGAGGAACCATCCAACACTACCAAGTTGATGTCTCTCCGGATAAGTGTCCAAGAAGAGTGAACCGGTAAGTTGTAAATTGGGAAGTGCTTCCTTATCAGTTATTGTTTTATTTCAGTGAGATTATCAGCTGCTTGATCAGCTCGTTCTCCAAGTATTTCACCAATATCCGTCCTGTCTACGATGGAAAACGGAACATGTACACCCGAGAGCCACTTCCAATTGGAAGAGAGCGAATGGACTTTGATGTCACTCTTCCAGGAGATTCTGCTGTCGAACGTCAATTCTCTGTTTCTTTGAAATGGGTTGGTCAGGTTTCCCTGTCAACTTTGGAAGATGCTATGGAAGGACGAGTTCGTCAAGTTCCATTCGAGGCTGTTCAAGCTATGGATGTGATCCTTCGTCACTTGCCAAGCTTGAAGTACACCCCAGTTGGCCGCTCCTTCTTTTCTCCCCCAGTCATCAGTGCTTCCGGAGTTCCAGGAACTGCTCCACCACCACAAGCAGCCCCATCCATCTCATCCGGATCCCATTCCGCTGGACAATATCATGCTGAGAGCAAACTAGGAGGAGGTCGCGAAGTCTGGTTCGGATTCCATCAATCTGTCCGTCCATCTCAATGGAAGATGATGCTCAACATCGATGTGTCTGCAACTGCCTTCTACCGCTCTATGCCAGTCATCGAGTTCATCGCTGAAGTTTTAGAGCTTCCAGTCCAAGCTCTTGCTGAGAGACGTGCTCTTTCTGATGCTCAACGTGTCAAGTTCACCAAGGAGATTCGTGGTCTGAAGATCGAGATCACTCACTGTGGACAAATGCGCAGAAAGTACCGTGTCTGCAATGTGACTCGACGTCCAGCTCAGACTCAAACCTTCCCGCTTCAACTCGAAACCGGACAAACCATCGAGTGCACTGTGGCCAAGTATTTCTACGACAAATACCGTCTTCAATTGAAATACCCTCACTTGCCATGTCTTCAAGTCGGACAGGAGCAAAAACACACCTACTTGCCACCAGAGGTCTGCAACATTGTTCCAGGACAACGTTGCATCAAGAAGCTCACCGATGTGCAGACTTCCACCATGATCAAGGCTACAGCAAGATCTGCCCCAGAGCGTGAGCGTGAGATTTCCAACTTGGTCCGCAAGGCCGAGTTCTCCGCCGATCCATTTGCTCATGAGTTTGGAATCACCATCAATCCAGCCATGACTGAAGTCAAGGGACGTGTTCTCTCGGCACCAAAGCTTTTGTACGGAGGACGCACTCGTGCGACCGCTCTTCCTAACCAAGGAGTCTGGGACATGCGTGGAAAACAATTCCACACTGGAATCGACGTTCGTGTCTGGGCAATCGCCTGCTTCGCTCAACAACAACATGTCAAGGAGAATGACTTGCGCATGTTCACCAACCAACTTCAACGCATCTCTAACGATGCTGGTATGCCAATCATCGGCAATCCATGCTTCTGCAAGTATGCCGTCGGAGTTGAGCAGGTCGAGCCAATGTTCAAGTACTTGAAGCAGAACTACTCTGGAATCCAATTGGTTGTTGTTGTCCTCCCAGGAAAGACTCCAGTTTATGGTAAGACATGTCTCATTTGAATCTAATGTAATGATTCCTTTTTTAAGCTGAGGTTAAACGTGTTGGAGATACCGTATTGGGAATTGCAACCCAGTGCGTGCAAGCCAAGAACGCCATCCGTACCACACCACAGACCTTGTCCAACTTGTGCTTGAAGATGAACGTCAAGCTTGGTGGAGTTAACAGCATTCTCCTTCCAAACGTGCGTCCACGTATCTTCAACGAACCGGTTATCTTCTTCGGTTGCGACATCACTCATCCACCAGCTGGAGACTCTAGAAAACCATCTATCGCCGCTGTCGTAGGATCCATGGATGCCCATCCAAGTAGATACGCAGCAACTGTTCGTGTCCAACAACATCGCCAGGAGATCATTTCGGATTTGACCTACATGGTCCGCGAACTTCTCGTCCAATTCTACCGCAACACTCGCTTCAAGCCAGCTCGTATCGTTGTCTACCGTGATGGAGTTTCGGAAGGACAGTTCTTCAACGTTCTCCAATACGAACTTCGTGCCATCCGCGAGGCTTGCATGATGCTCGAGAGAGGATACCAACCAGGAATCACCTTCATCGCTGTCCAAAAGAGACATCACACTCGTCTCTTCGCCGTTGAGAAGAAGGATCAGGTCGGAAAAGCCTACAACATCCCGCCAGGAACCACCGTCGATGTTGGTATCACTCACCCAACCGAGTTTGATTTCTACCTCTGCTCTCATGCTGGTATCCAAGGAACTTCCCGCCCATCTCACTACCATGTTCTCTGGGATGACAATAACCTGACTGCCGACGAACTTCAACAACTGACCTACCAAATGTGCCACACCTATGTCAGATGCACCAGATCTGTGTCAATCCCGGCGCCAGCCTACTACGCTCATTTGGTCGCTTTCCGTGCCCGTTACCATCTTGTCGACCGTGAGCATGACTCTGGGGAGGGATCCCAACCATCTGGAACCTCAGAAGATACGACCTTATCCAACATGGCCCGTGCTGTTCAAGTAAGATTATTAGTTTATCAATATTTTATGTTCTGTGTCCTTGTAAAAAATATAATCAATTTCTCCAGGTACATCCGGACGCCAACAATGTCATGTATTTCGCTTAAGGATCGACATTTGCATAGGAATCGACTTCTTTATAGCTTTTTTATCCTCTTTATCCCCAGCTCTAAATCCTCTGACGAGTACCCAACAGTTTGTCATGTCTCCAGTTATATCTGTCCAACTCCCCCAACCAATTCTCTCGTATCTCTATGGAAATCATCTCTAATTGATTTTATGTGCTCCATAACCTGACGACTATAGTATTTTTTCTAATATTTTCTCACGTTTCCCTGGTAACTTTTCTCCAATTTCACTTTTCACCTAAAATGCCTTAGTTCTTATCCTTTCCAACACGGTAGCCGCAAAAGCTTCAACGTAACATTTCATCAAAATCTCTCTAACTCTATCCATAACCTGGCATTTCCTTTTTTTTCAAAAAATTGTCCCTCTCAGAAAAACACCTCGGTACTGTTTTCATTTGTCTTTCTATCCAATCCCAGAGCTCTAAAGAACGGTTTATGATGTCCTCACTCCCCTCATCTAGCAATCAAAACTCTACTTTGCTGCTTTCCTCCATCTCCACGGGCTTGATTCATCAAATTCCACCCCACGTAACCCCCTAGATGTGTTCTGTGATTCCTCTGAACTCTTTTTGTTATTCCTTGCCCTTTACTCGTATCTATTGCTAACGCAAAGCATCAGAATCTAATGATTATGCCTTATCATTTCATTTTTCGAAAAAACTGAACGTTAGGAAACACCGGTAGAAACATAGTATGAGTATTGCAAGTATGGCGCTTCCAGAGACGGCCGGTAGGCGTAACTGAAGTCCACGATTGCAGAGTCTTTCTGTCCCTGAATACCGAAACACTCGTGACGTAGGATGCGTAGAAAGCTTAGTCTCTGGCACATGCTGGTAATACTCCTTCCATGCTTCCTCCGTTGCGCTGGCTTTCAGTTTTTAAGATAAAAGACTTGGTTTTGTATTATCACTTGTTTCCCCATCTGCGTTGACCCTTCTCCTAATAATCACATCTTTTCTAGTTCTTTCGATTTTTTTTAAGGCAATATTATTTTTCGATTTTCAACAACAAAACATTTATCATGTTTCCCGTAACAGCCAAAAAATTCTTTAATGCATTGTCCCGTCGAGCTCTCTATTCTTTCAGAACTGTTTTCCCTTCCTCTCACTCTCAGTACCCTGTCATCAAAAACTAATATATCTTGTCAAAGTGCATCTTTCAAAAACTCTTTCTACAGTCCTTCTCACTTTTTGACACTTCCTTACAAATTTTTAAAGCTGATGCTTTTTTTCTCTCGATCAATTCCGAGTCAACTTTAAAAATCTGTAAAGACTGTTCACAACATTCTTCAAAAAAAAAAACCAAAAATCCCTCCTCTCTTCGTTACAATTGTTGTACCGCCCCATCACAAAATTCCGCTCATCTCCTTTTAAGTCTATTCCTGGTTTCTCCTGCCTTTGTCTTTTTTTGTTTTTATTCTAAAACCAAATTTCTCATCACTGAAAAACCTCAACAATTCGCTGTGTCTCTCAGAATGCCTTAACATCTCGAAACAAAAATGCCCTTTTTTCTTTCGCATCCCCCCAACCCCGATGTTCCAAAATGCTCCACACAAAAAAACAGTTTCACTTTTCTCACCCCACGCGCCCAACAATCGTTTGTCATTGAATTTCTTGCATTTTCGTGTACTTTTTATGTCTTGAAAAGTGTATGATTTTGTTCTTTTTTCTTTGCAAATGAAGTCTGGAGGACCCAAAAAATTGTGTTATTTTTAATATTTTCAGATACGGTTTAAAATTTGCAGATATTCGAAAAATAGACTAAAACTCACTTTGAAATCTGTATGAGTAGCATATAGTCATGGTTAAGCTGACTTTACTGGGTTTCTATAAGAGATATCAAAAATATGTATGCTGATAAAATGTATGTGAAATTATGATAAATAGTTTTTCGATTGACAACTTATTCATATGTTCGACACGAACCAAAATACCGTATTTCCTCTAAAAGAAGCCTTCAGCTCAATTATCTCCAGTACTGCGAAAGATACCAAAACTTTGAAACTGATAAAATATTGAACAAGTTATGATAAATATTTTATCAGTTGATATATTTGTTATATCTGTCACAGAAATCGATATAATTGAACTCAAATATGACGGTTCGGGTGGGATTCTATTAGAGGAAATACGCAAATAAGCCGAAAGTCAGGGGCCCTTTTTTCACAGGGTTCAAACCAAACTGATTGGAATAATAAAATTTGTGTTTCTATTCAAAATAATAACATATTTTGACAGGCTATTACTATTATAGTTCCATTATTATAGCGACTTTATTCGAAACACGCAAACACCAAACCGGTTATTTTTAAGTATTATTTTTCAAACTTGCAAAATAATATATCAACAAACTGAGTTTGTAAACAACTATAACAACACTGTCTCTAAAATGAGTGATTTATTATCAACTTTGTAGCCTATGAGCATAAATTTTCTTCAAGGAAAAATAGTTCATGCACTTTCTATTTGTTTCTAACCTCAAACAAAAGAAAAGCACTCAAATAGAAGAAAAACGCGTATAGAGAAAAAAAGAAGCTCATGGTGGAGGTCTCTGTTGTCCTGGGCAACGAAACGCGCGTTTTTTCTCCCTGGGTCTCTAAATCTTTTGTTAGAATAGAATATTTCACAATGTCCCCTTTTTCTTATTGTCACATGAAGTCTACGAAAAAGTTATTGTTGCTGGCTCATTTTTGAATTTGCTATTAAAATTTGAAAACGCTAGTATTCATTCAATTTACCAAGCTGGGTCAATAACCACACAGTTTTGGTCTGCTCATAAGTATACAGAATACCATCATCATCAACAGCTTCCCCTTCCTCTTCCTTTTCCATCCCTTGTGACCACGCCAATTTAGTCGTTTAGGATTTCGCAATTATTGTATCCATCATGCGTCCTTCATGAAGACGTCGTTGAGAAGAGGGAAGAGAGGTAGGATAATAGAAGCACATACAACGACGACGTTCATTTTCCTTCTTCTTCTCCTTCTACCCACTCGCAAAACCTTTCTCTTTTTATTTGCGCAGGTTGTCATTACGGCTATTCTGACCACTTCAACTGGTACCTTTATTGAGACGATATTCAAAACACTGTGAGGGACCAAACATTTTCATGGCTACTTATTTTTTGAGAAGCCCTAAAAGATTCGAAAAACAGAAAACTAGTGAAAATGTAAACATACTTATTGTGAATCGATAATTTTTGATGTTTCCAAAATTAATGCGCCAAACCAAAATACTTCAAAAACAACCACATTTATGAATTTGAATTCAGAATTTCCATTTCAAATTTAATAGTTTTTTTTCTAATTTTGTATATTTACGTCCCCATGTTTTGAATCGTAAGTTTTTACCTTTAAACTTTGACTCAATGTTCCTCAGGGCTCTGAAAAATTTTCGGGTTCTTTTAAGGCCTTTTTAACCAGTTTCTTAGCATTTTGCAAATTTCTTATAATTTTACTCACATAGGGTTTTAAAAATGTTATGTTTTGTGTCACAAAATGGAGTACACCTTTCCTGTTCACTTTGTAGTTCTCACGGAGTGCAGAAAAACAAATGGTGTTGTTCTTCGAACATCGTGAACAGTTTTTGAAGATAGTAGTACACTTCCTCATGAGTCGAGCCTCAAAAACCCTAAATGGTTTTGTGATTTTTCTGTGTCTTAAAATTGTGTTATTGAAGTTTGTACTTTTTACAATTACCGTATTTGCTCTATAAGAAGTCCATCCTAAGCGTTAATTTTGATCGCAATTTCCTCGATTTCTGTAGAAGATTTGAAAAACTTGTTAACTAATCAATTGTTTATCATAATATCACCAATATTTTATCAGTTAACAAATTTTTGATATCTTTCACAGGAATCGCGATAATTGAGCTCGACGTTGAGTGAGCATTTATAAGAGAGTTGTAATATTTTTGTTCTATTAGCTCATATCAAACTATTCAAAATCATTCTTTGACAATTTCTTGTTCAAAACATGACATGGTCTTTATATGATTATTGAAACTTTTTCGATGACTCATTTAAAGTTTTCCCACCTAAATGACACATACAGAGAAGTGAAGAGATAGGACATACATTGCAAAATTCTCTCTCTCTTTTCGTTTTCTTTCATCTATCGTTTTTTTTTCCCTACTTTCACTCATACACAGTACCAAAGTCAATGTCAACACCAGCGATTCGCACCCTCCTGCGACGGGGCCTCGGTGAGCCCCCATGTGTATACAGTACTGTTCATTCGGCCTATTTTTGCGCAGTTTCTCTTCTTTTTTTGTGCTCCCCTAAAATTGATTCAAGTTGATGGCGGCAACGGTGGTGGTTAAACTTTAACTTACTCGTTTTGTTTGAACTATTTTTAACGTGATTCTTTCTACTCTGACTTTCATTTTCTTCTTGTTTCTTGAAAAACTTTTTTTTTTGAATTCTCGGCTTAGTTCTTATACTCTGTATTTTGAAAAATTATAAACATCTAGTTTTTGAGTCATCGATTTCATAATAACTATTTTCATTTTCTAGATCACCTTCTTGATATCATTTTTTGCTTATCAAACCGTGTGTTATAGTTTGTTATCAAAAATTCAAACCCACGAATGATCCAAATAGTCTGAACAGTCTGCATATACTGCACATATTATTGAAAAAACCGGTTATGATCCCTAGAGATGACTTTATGGAACAAAATGAGACTATGTTCTTTTACTCTCCATTTATACCCATTTTCGACTACCCCACGCATTTTTCGTTTTATATTTTGTCCGTTTTTGCAATATGGATATAAAATTTTTTATACTTCTCTACTTGTCCTCCCCTCCACCTTCAATTCGTACATTGCTTACTTTTCCATCCCCGTTTTCCTCTTTTTCCTATCGAGTTACACACAAGCCTCCAGGAACAAAATATATTTGGGAGAGCGGGGCTGCTTTTGGAAAATGTCATATTGACTTTGCCCTTCTGAACCTCTCGCTCTATTATAATATCGTGCACTCATTTCCACACCGCTATTATTATTCCCTGATACATTATTCACTCGAAAAACATCAATATGGCGTTTCAGCGCAGTTCATACAGGAACATGAAGGACAGATCCAGCGAGTTCCAGGTGAGAAACTGAGATTTTCGAGTTAGAATTACAGTAGATTTTCAAAAACGTGTTATTCAGTAGATTTTCGGTGATTTTGATCATTTTCAGGAGTCTCTAGCTTGGCTGTCGAGTGTCGGATCACTTTGAAAGCCTTGGAAGATTTAAAACAGAACCAAATAGAATACTTTGTGTCCACAGAATTTTTAGAAAGTTCCTAGTTTTCCAGCTAATCGCTGATTTCTAAAGGACACCTTTTAAGTACAAAACATGCTAAAATAGGGTGTATGTGAGAAATCGGCAAATTGAAATTGATCGGAAGCTTGACAACCGAGCTCTAGACTCCCTAAAATGACCGAAAATCAACTGAAAAGTACGTTTCTATATATCTTATTGACCGGTACGATACACTAGGAAAATAAAAACCTGAGTCATACTGGTTTGTATGATTCTCTACCAGGATTAATAACAATGACACACTGACCTAAATCCTCCTTTACTTGTTGACGGTCACAATCACAAAAAACCATTACCAACACCATTCAACATGGGCACATTTCAGAGCCGCGTCACCGATAGATTTGACGAAGTTGAACTCTCGCCGGCACGACCGCCATCGGCAGCCGAGTATGTTGACCGACGATTCGAGGTAATCCCGTTTACATTGTACACGTCTTACACTAAAAAATTTGCCACTTTTCCAAGGAAGTTCGAAATGCAATTGTTAGTGTTCGAGGGGAGATTGAGAAATTGAGACGGGATCAACAACATATTTTATCGTTGACGATTGCAGATCCAAGAGATAAGGTAGGTCAATTTTCTTGGTTTTGGACGAATCAAATTGTACCGTATGCGTTGATAAGAGCCATTTCTGCACTTAATTGAACTTTGTAATTACCGGAAAGACTCTAATAGAAGGCAACCTCAAACTTGTAGTTTGAGCTCACTTATCTCAATTCCTATAAGATATACCAAAAATATGCCAACTAAGAAAATGTTGATGGGATTATGACCAAAGTTTCATTAGTTGACAAATTTTTGTTATCTTCAATAGAAATAGAGATAATCCTGCTCAAACTTGACAGGCCCTTTTATTACATGTCTTACGATAGTAATACAGATGTTTTTACTTTTTTTTTGGTGCCGAAAAATGTCTATAAGTAGAATTAAACTTTTTCTGTTTCTTAAATTTTTCTCTGAAAGTTCAATTTCAGAACATTCTCGAAAACCAAATCGGAACTATTCGGCGACGCACAGGAGATCTTCGAAAATTGGTCCGACAAGCGGAGGATGACTTTCTGGAATTCACTAAACGTAAGCATTCTTTTTTCTAGTAACTGGATACTTTCCATTTTTTCATCCATTTTGTTATTTCGGATTATGAGTCTAGATTTTCATTTATGTAGGTGACATCAAAGTAAACACTTTTTTTGAAAAAACATTTCCAGAAACCCAATCTATCACCGAGAAAAGAATCCGTCAGAATCAACTGGAACTTTTGAAGGACAACCTTAACAAACTGATAAATCTATTCAACGACACCCATCAAGACTACAAATCGAGAGTTTCGCTTCGTGTTCGACGACAACTTCAGACCGTTGGACAAAATTTGACAGACGAAGACATTAATCGAATTATTGAGAATAGTGGATCCGAGCAAGTGAGTTATCCTTTTTTAATATTTCTTATCAACTATTTTACTGATTCAGCTATTCTTCCGTGAAGTGAATCCACTGTCTGTATCAGGCCAAGCGGCATACGAAGATGTGAAAAAACGACATGGGGAAATCAAGGACCTCGAGAATAATATTGCAATGCTTGAGGAGATTTTCTTGGACTTGCAGCACTTGACAGAAGCGCAGGTATTTCAAATTTTAGTTCATTATATATGTAATTAAAATTGTTTATAGGACGAAATGGTGACCAATATTGACAACAATGTAGAAAATGGTCTGGAACAAGTGAAACAAGGATCTGCAAATGTTAAAACTGCAGTGGAGTACAAGAAGAGTGCGATGAGGAAAAAGGTAATAACCGTGAACCTGTGATAACAGATCCCTCCTAACTTTAAACTTCAAGTCAATTTATCTCGGTTCCTATCGAAGGTTTAAAAAATTTATCAACTGATGAATTGTTTATCATGATCTCAAACACTTTTCTGATTAACACATTTTTGATATCTCTTAAAAGAACTGATATAATTGGTTGAGCTTATATTACAGTATTTTCCATCTTCTGCGTTAAAAAACATGAAACTTTGAGCCAATTCATTTCTGTTCTTGTCAAAAATATAAAAAAGTTGTCAGCTGATAAATTGTTCATTATAACATCACAAACATTTTATCAGTTGACATAATTATATTATCTCTTAACGAAATTGAAATAATTGAGCTCAAAGTGCACGCATAGGGTTGGCTTCTATATGAGTGTACGATATCTTCAGCCTCAATTCATCCTGATATCTACTGAAACCTTTCAGATCTGCGTTGCTGCGATTCTCATCACTATCGTCCTTATCCTTATCATTGTTGCTATCATCCTGGCTGTTGTACTATCCAGAGGCAACAACAACAACAAATAAACAAACCGGAAACTTGCCCAATTTTCAAACATTCAGCTCTAGTTTCCTCCTTTTTTGGTATTACACTTGCCTCTTCTCCATTATTCTGAACATTTGAATCAAAATGTGATAACCATAATCCGACAACTTAGCGGATACTTGACTAGTCATATCTGTCTGAGGAAAATGTAAAACTTCTGTAATAATTTTTTTTACTGTTTACATCATTCTCAAAGTTTTAAAAAGTTAAAAAATTTGCGATTTTAACCGGTTAGCTTATCTAGAAACACTTTTCTCTTCCCTCATCGTCCGAATCCATCCCACTTATTATCCTGGTCATCATTTTTAATCCTCTCTGATAATACAAATGTACAGGTTTTCCATTAATTTTTTTTACATGAATGGTTCTATTCTAAATTTGAAAAACCACAATGATGATTTGAAGTAAGAGATAATGTGTGAAAAGTAGGTGAAATCCGTCCTTGAAATATGCGCGCGACCCAATTATGCGTCGCCTGCGTCGAAGAACACAAGAACAGTTATTGTTTTTCCGGAATCTCAGACTAAACCGACTGCTGTATGAGATAGATAACAGTTTTTTATTCCTGTTTCGTTAATTCTTTTCCGCTTTTTTTGGTTTCTCTTTCATATAGAATTAGGCAGAAAATGAACAATACAAAGTCAAGATTTGGCAACCAATAAGAAAAGAAACATGCGGATTATAGGCCGCTTATTCCTATTTTTACTATTATTAATATTCTGTGTCGTGTTTATTGTCTTCTCGGTATCCACTATTTTATTCCCAAGCATTATTCAAGAGGATGAGATTCATGACGAGCATTGTCTCAACATGCCACCACATCACTATATACATCCGGTGAGTTGAAATGACAAAAGTTGTGCTAAAGTACTCAAAAATAGTGTACTACTAAATAGAATGTGAGTAATGAAAGTAAAAGTTTCCATTTGAAAAGATATTTATGACTTTTCAACTCAAAAAAATCACAAATCTTCACGTTTTATGTAAACAAAACAAAGAAATAAACAAAATACCGTATTTGCTCTAATAGAAGCTCTTCACGTGCTTTTTAAGCTCAATTATCTCGGGACCTTCAAGTGAAACAAAAAACATTCAACTGATAAATTATTCACCATAAGATAACCAATATTTTATTAGTTGACAGTTCTTTGATATCTCTTGAAAGAGCTGGGATAATTGAGCTCAAAGCATGTAAAGGGTAGGATTCTAATAGAACAATCACGGTAAGAATTCTTATTCAGATGGCCTTCGAATAATAAAAACTTTGAAATCTGTTTTTCAGGTATTCCTTGCCAGTGGTCCTCCAATCCAGTCTCAACCTCGGCCTATTTTCAATCCAAAACGAGTGGGAACCTCTGCAAAATTGGACTGCAACTTACAGAATAAGACTTTAATAATCATCAATTCTCATGTTAACCACACAGGGTATCGGAAAATGCAAAGAGAGTTTTTTAGGCCTGAATGGCTGAATGAGGTATAGAGGAAACAAAATTTTAAACAAGCTAATATGATGATATTCAGAACAATGCCATGTTATACTTTGTAGTGGCTACAGAAGACACTGTGAATATTGAAGCTGAGATGAAAAAGCATAGAGATATAATGCAAGTTGATACAAATGAGGATTACCATAATATCACTTATAAAGTAAATTTACAGTCATAGAAGGGCCCCCCCCCCACACTTTCAAGTTTGAGCTAATTGTTTTGATCCTATGAAAGATAAATAAAACGTGTCAACTGATAAAACATTAGTGATATTATGCGAAGTAGTTTATCAGTTTGCAACTTTCTGATATCTTATGAGGCCACCGAGATAAATGGTCTCAAAGTTGAAAGTTAGAGGGGCACTTCTCCTATATGTTCTACGAGAGTAGGAGTTTCCAGGCAATCTTCTGGATCAAAGAGGTGGCACAATGCAAGCACGGTCCAAAGTTACTTCTAAAAATCGATGATGATGTTCATATTGATATGATTGGATTGCAGTTTCTGATTAAACGGTTGCGAAATCTAATCAACATCAAAACAAACTCAAATTTCAGATACCGAACGATTGATGATTTCATCGCTTGTAGAGTGATATCTAGTGGTCAAGTAGTCAGAAATAGCACATCAAAGTGGTACTTGTCAAAGGACGAGTATAAATTCAATACTCTGGGGACATATTGCCAAGGAATGGTCTATTTTATCAGCGGGAATTTGATGCCGATCCTTTATAAAAACATTGAGAAATCGCAGTTCTTATGGGTACGTTTTTCTTTTCGGATTACTGTATTTTGGAGATACACATATAACAGATGGATGATTGGTATGTAACCCGATCATTAGTCGGCGACTACCGTATCAGCTACTACTCACTGGAGCAACACACGCTTTCACCAAACGCTGTTCATGAATTGAAAGCGCATCTGAATTCTATCCGCCAGCGGAAATGGCGAACTATTTTTGTGCACTTCCGTCCTCCAGAGAAGTGAGCCATCCAAGAAATTCAATTTCTAGAATCTCAAATTTTAGGTATCCTATGTATCGCCGTAAACGAATCTTTGCAAACATCACCGACGTGAACAATTCCTGTGAAATTTTGAAAAAAGCGAGAATCAATTTTGTGCCGGCGTATTAGTCTTTTTTGATTCATTTTTCTAATAATGATAATGCTATTCTCATTACGTTCTGACATTATTAAAGTTAGGAGACACGTCTTTCACATGTTTTACGGTAATTGAAACATCCAACTCAAATACCAGTACCAGAAAACAGTCTAAAATCCTCAACGTCTGCAACTACGCCCACTCGAACTATCTCTTACTTTTTATTTTTTAGCTACCTGAGGATGAAAAGCTTTGCGAAACAACACGTGTTCAGAATAAAGGTTTTGAAACTGGGCCAAAGATTGTCGTAAAAAATGTTTTAGAAAAGCCCCAATACTGTCAAGTTTGCGCTCAATTATCTCCGTTCTTCAGAAAGATATCATAAATGTGTCTAAAACTGATAGAACATTTCTCATATTTTGATGAACACGTGATCAGTTGACAACATTTTTGTATCTTTGACAGCAACCAAGATAAATGGGCTTAAAGTTAAGGGCCGGAATCACTTTATTATATGTTTTACGGTTTGTGTGGGGCCAGATTTATGAAAAATGGTGTTGGACCCTTGTAGCATCTTGGAACTTATTTTTAATTCCTATTCTAGCAATATCTATGTTTCTCAGTCTACAAACTAAATTTCTAGATTATTTTTCATCGCTCCAATCACTCACCTGTCCATTAGCAAATGAAAAAAGTAAATTTATTCCAAAAAAATCCAAAGCAAATGCATTGTGAAAATTGTCACAATTTGAACAATTGAATAGCAAAAATAGAAAACAGGTGGGGAAAGGGAAACAGAGCACAAAAACATATAAAATGTAATTGCAAATATCATAAAAAATTATGAAAATATCTATGTCGATCCGACATCCGACGCACTCTCATCAGTGGTCTTATCTTCATTGGCTTTATTGGCAGGTCTGAAAATGAATTTTCCGATATTATCAAAATTTTCGGACAGCTTACTTTTTTTCAGAATATTTATGTTCGTCTTTCTTCTTTTCTTCGGATGCATTGTGTTTTGGAGTTTCCGGTTGGATATTGATAGTAACTGTTGGCTTGACCTCTGATGGAGTCTCTAGCTTTGTCTCAGGCTGAGCATCCTCTGCTGGCTCCTCAACTTTCTTCTCAACTTCTGACTCCTCTTTTGCCTCCACTTTTTCTTCTGCTTTTTCGGGCTGAGTCTCATCAGGTTTCGTAGAATCATTCTGTTTAACAACTCTCGGCGTTGCTATCACCGGCTCCGCAGCAGGCCTTCCAGTGTACCTTGGATTCTCATATGTCCCCCGAAAGCCTCCACGAATAGCAAATCCACCAGCACCTCCACGTCCACGACCACGATAAGATGGAGCGAATCCTCCGAATCTTGTGTCCATACTCATTACAGCAGCTAGTGGCATAGGACAGCTTGCTGCATCGAGCCATGTGTTATGGAATTTGGCATCCTGCTGAATCTGTGGCGGACGTGTCATTCCAAATGGTCCTGGGAGAAGTGGAGCTCTATGGCCTCCTAGTGGCACGTTTCCGATGTGGGTGTTCTGGAAAGCGTTCATCGTGGACATCACTTGAGGATTCATGATTTGTGGGGCTCCTTGATAACGGTTAACTCCTTCGTTGGGTTGTTGTGGAGGCGGTGGTGGTTGCTGATGTTGAAGTCCTTGTCCCTGGTATCCTCCACGATAAGGACGAGGATTCTTTCCTTTGTAGTTTGGCGATCGGCCGAACTCCGGTACCACCTGATTTTGTTGCATGTTTCGTTGATTGTATGATGAGTTATTTTGATTGTTCTGAAAATGAGAACAATTAGAACAGTATCGGAGTTATTCAGAGAAAAGCGAACGAGCATACTGCTGGTTTTATCCTTAATCAGAGCGAAGCAATTTGCTGCTGCCGCAACATCCAACAATTCAGGAGTTTTCTAGGCCATTTGCTTGTCCTCCTTAACAAGCATAGCGAGCCCAGCAAGGCCTTTGCAAGAGATTCCATGTTCCTTAATTTTGAGCTTTCAAATCGATTCAACGTTGAAGGCGCATGGAATTATCATCGCTTGGCTTGACACGCCTTGCTTGTCCACATTGATCAACAAATGACCAAGAAAACTCATTTTTTTGCTGCCGCGACTGCTCTGCATGACCCTATTTCAACAACGTCTTCACTCACTTCATAACGATAAGCACTGTAGTCATTCACCCGTTTTGAGTTGTTTCTATCCCGTCCTTGGTTTGCATTTGGATGCTGTTGTTGTTGATGATACTGCTGTGGTTGCTGCTGCTGCTGCTTCCGTGGATACTGCTCTCCGGCTCCTCCGCCATTGTTGTTTCCGTTGTAGTTATGGTTACCACTACCACCACCACGCGCCTGATTGTTTCCACCTCTCATATTATTCTGGCTGCTATTATTTTGGTATCCTCCGCCATTGCTTCTTGGTGGTCCAGAATACTCTTTTCGTTGGCCATATGAGCGTGGAGTGTTCCCGGATGATGGAGAGACAGCTTGGTTGGATCCATGCTGTGCCGCAAGATGGGAACTGGATTCCCCATTGGTTCCCTTGTTCTCAGCTCTTGTCTTCTGCATACGAGCTTTCTCCAATCTCTCGTCAAATGTCAATTCTCGGCCTTCCTCGCTTCTGAACAAAAACACACAATTACTTCACTCAAAATTCACACAATACACCCACCTCTCTCCTTTTGCACTTTTAGACGTTTTTGTTGTGATTTGCGACGCTGCTTTGTCCTTCTCAACATATGGTGACGGCCGTGACTGCTGAGGCAATTGGAACGGCTGTTGCGTGGTGGATGGTGACATGTGATTCTCGCGATCCGTCCAATTTTCGCCATTCATTTGACTGGACGAGCGAGGACCGTCGTCATTGTGGAAGCAATTTTCCTGGAAAGTAAACAATTTTTGAGATGCAGATAAAAAATGAGACAAAGTGAAGCCGTCGCTTGTTTAAATATCTAAATTAGGTTCAGACAACTGCAATGAATTTATAGAAATAGATTTCGCTTCATGATGTTCCAATTGTGTGGCGTGTGTCTACGTAAACCGACACGAAAGCAATCAAAGCAGTTTCAGTAGTCTTTAAGATTTTTGCAATTAATTAATTATCTATAATATTTACCACACAAGAAGCAACAGCTTATTTGGTTGTGTAACAGATTTACATTAATTTTATTAAAAATTTTGAAATTGGCTTTGGTGCTAACTGATAGCATACATAAAAATCCCCCGCGTGCCCCAAGTTTGCTAAAGCCCGGCCCATCCTGGCTGGCCATGGTTTTTCATATTCGAAAAAGAATTAGAATTGTCAGAAAATTTCTATTTTTTTTTAAATGAAAACTTTTTTTAACGACGATACGTTCTTTGCAAGCTTTTGCAGAGTTTTTCAATAGGCTTCGAACATTTTTTGAAAAATAATCAAAAATTACTGTAGGCTCAGACCTGACCGAGGCTAGTCCTAATCGAGCTTGACCGAGCCTGGCCAAGCCTGACCAAGCCTGACCAAGTCTGACCAAGATTGATCAAGCTTGAAATAGGCTGCACAGCTTGACCGGCTCTGTTTCTTATCGAGTCTGATAGGGCCTTATCCTAGCCGCGCCTGACCGAACCTGACCAAGTTTGACCAAGCATGGTCCTCATCTAGCTTGACCTAGCCTGCTCGAACCTGACCGATCATGGTCCCGATTAAGCCGGATAGTGCCGGGTCCTGATTGAGCCGGATAGTGCCGGGTCCTGATTGAGCCGGATAGTGCCGGGTCCTGATCATACCTGACCGAGCCTAACCAAGCTTGACGGAGCCTTGGTCTCATTGAGTTTGACCTAGCATGACCGGGTCTCAATTTGATCGGGCCGGGCCGGACCTGACCAGATCTTGTTCTGACCGATCCTGATCGGGCCTAGTCATGACCGTGCCTGAACTTGCCTGGTCGAGCCTAACCGAGCCTGGCTCTAATCGAGCATGGTAGAGACAGACCGGGTCTACTCTTGATCGAGCTTAACATGGCTTGGTCCTGATTGAGCCTGACCGGGCCCAGTCTGGTTTGGGCACGATCGAGCCTGGTCGTACCAAGCATAAACAGGCCCGATCCTGTCCCTGAGCGAGCCTGAGAATTCTTGAAAAATACATTTTTAAATTAAAAAAAAATTCTCGGAAAAGTAAGACATCAGTAGGATTTTCTAAAACAACTTTCCGCATAACGTGATAAAGTACCTCCGGTTTATCCTTCATTTCCGGTGGAATGCTTGATGTGGAGCTGACCCAGTTGGCAGTGTAGGAAGCCGATGCGTGAGCCTGGCTCTCCACGATTGGAGCCACAAACGGAACGAATTGCATATAGTTAGCCGATGTTGACTCGTTACCGCTTTGATACTCATCCTGGCGTTGTCCATTTGGACGGTTCATCGGATGATCGGGGTGGTAGGCAGGATCCTGAAGAAAAATAAATTTTTGATTTGGTTTTGGAGGTTGGTTTACAATGTTGAACACTATTCAACTAACATTTTCCAGATGTACTAATGAGTCTGAAAAACGGAACAATATGTTTTTCCCTAGTTTTTTTCTTCTTTTTCTCAAACTCACATTAGCTACGTTGAAAGTGGTCGCATAAGTCGGAATGAATTGGGTCGTTTGCTGTTGTGAGCCCGGTGGATACCACGTTTGAGACTGAAAAATCGCAATGAATAGGAGTGATCACATCGCTCCAATAAGATAGGAAAAACGTATTTTTCAGTTGATTTTTGGTCATTTTCAGAAGTCTGGAGCTCGGCAGTCAAGAGTCGGACCACCTTGAAAATTTAGGAAGGGGTAAAACAGATCTAGGTTGAAAACTTTGCAGTCACCAATTTTTTCTAAATTCCTAGTTTTTCAGATATTTGCGGTTTTCTGAAGGACACCTGTTTTTTGCGCATTTTCAGTACAGACATAGCAAAGAGAGTGTCCCAGAAATCGGCAAATAGCTGAAACTGGGATTTTTTGAAAAATTCTGTGAATGCATGTTTTTAGTCTAGATCTGTTAACCTCCAAAATTTTCAAAGTGATCCGACACTTGACAGCGGTTCTTCAGGTTGCGGAAAATGCTCAAAATGAAAATCAACCGAAAAAATGTTTTTCTATAACTTATTGACCGGTATTATAGGTATGAATTGACCACTCACATATTGTTGAGGGCCGTATCCTGCTGAATTGTCACCCATCATCATTCCTCCATTATCCATTGGCTGCGTAAAATGGACCGTTCCATAATGATTGTATCCTTGCACTTTGCCTGTTTCTTGATAATTTACAGGCTCACCTTGTTGTGGACCATAGTGAACATAGTGCACCTGAATAGCTAGATGAACAACTTTTCAAAAATGGAAGAGAAAACTCACAGCACTCTGCGGTGGCTGATTCCAAACTGGAGGTCCTTGTTGTTGATAAGACTGCATATGATTGTTGTACGGCTGTTGGTAAACTACTTGGCCTTGGTGATAGTTATGAGGATGTGGTTGATGTGGTTGCTGCTGCTGATGTTGCTGCTGCTGATGCGAGACTTGACCAGAATTATTAGCCTGAGAGGCTAATGGAGGCGCCTGCGCCTTCTCTGGCTTCGCAGCCGACATTCCACCAGGAGAATGGCAAAAGGAAAATTACGGTCAAGTGGCAGAAGACTGAAAGAAGGTGAAACTGAGAGTGAGAGGCGGAACCTGAGAAGTTGAGAAGAGGGGAAAAATTCGTAGAAAAAAAGTTGGATCAAGATAGGAACGATCAGATAAGCTAAACAGTTTTCAGTTTTCAGCGAACTTGTGATGGCAAGTCATATGAGTAACAACACGCAATTTGAAACCAGTGAAGAAGATTGCAAGGTTTAATACGGCTTGAACAAAACATTTGGGATAGGTTTTTGGCAGAAAGAGATTCGGAAAGAAAAGAAACGTTGACGAGATGGAAGTCGGCGTTAGTTCAGTAATAGACCCAAAAAGGGCACGTACACATGCCGCCTCCCATCTAACCACATCATTCTATCCAATAGGACAAAAGTAGAGAGGTAGCATATGCTCTTGATCTCCTTTCGCTACCGCAGGAAGTCAAAGTCGCGCCAAGACCCTCGTCCGTGCCGTTGTCGGCCCGTCGTCGGGCGCTGACGTCGCCGTAGTTGATGACGACGATCAATAGGGCGGTTGCGGCGGGGCCCTTAGCCATCCCTGGGCGCCTCGCGTTTTTTTTTTCTCTTTTTCTTTCTCTCCATGCCAGGCGCTGCACACACACATACATTGAAATGGAAAGATAGAGAGGAAGAAAAAGGAAAAAGAGTGAAAGAACGAGAGAGACACTCGTATTTCGTCCCAACACTCGTGTGCGCAGGCGCCGGGGCATTTGGTTGGGCAAAAACAGATGGAGAAGGACGAGAGAAACGGTTTGAAATAAGTGTGAGGCAGAGAAATTCGCAAAAATTGAGTGGATGCGAGATTCGCGGAGAGACCAGAGAGTCAATGTCCTCACTGAACTGAACGTGGCTGATGGAAATGAATGGTGGGTCGCAGCTGTGAGAGACGCAGAGAGAATAGAGAGAATTCACAGTGAATAGAACTAAAAAGAGAGAGAAATAGTGACAGAAAGGAAACAAGAGAGCGGTGAGCACAGGCTGTCCCTCTTTTTCTCCTCTTTTTTCTCTCCCTCCTTCGCTTTATCGTTCTCTATCTCGCTTCGAATGGACGGCCAGTGACATTTCACATCTCGGTGCTCTATGTCTCCTCGACTCATACAATACCACGACATAACTCACCAGTACTCTCTCTCTCTCTCTCTCTCTCTCTCTCTCTCTCTCTCTCTCTCTCTCTCTTTCTTTTTTGTGCCACAAACATTCCTTAAGACAGATAAAGGCATGAAGGGAGGAGAGGAAGTAGAAGGTGTGCCATTTATTTGTGTAATCTCAAGTTGGATTAGTCAGAAGAAGAAGGAACACATTTTCAAATGATTCAGAAACATGAAATATGACAAATAAACGGGATGAGGTCACTTGGAATGATTAAAAAGGTATTTTTGGGATTCAGAATTTTTCAAATAGAGAATTTGGAATCCAGAAAAGGAACTAGATTTTTTCTGTTATAACTCATAAAATGCCAATGAAAAAGGAATGGTTTAGGAGATTTTTGAACCCGGAAACTTTCTTTTTTTTAACGAAATTTGTAAGACGGCAAGAAAAATAGTCATTCTAAACAAGTTGCTCTTTGGTGCAGGCGGGGCGGCTCAGGATCAAAAGTGCTACTGAATACAATCGCCAGGATGAAGATTGATGAAAGTGCAAAATGGGAGGGGAGAGACAAGAGAGCAAGAGAGCACATGAGGAGCACCGAATGGTACCATTTGTATCAGGAAGAAAGAGAAAAGGGGATTGCGATTGATTGAAAATAAAAAATAGAAAAAATTGCAAGACGCAAACCGTCTTTTTTGTAATAGTATTCAGTGTTAAATTGATTGTTGAAAGCATTTTGCACAAGTTGAAAGTTTGAATAAATACACACGAAAAATTGGGGAGCGCAACGAGTGAAAAGTTAAAGGAAGAAAATAAAACTTGTCTAGAAAAATAGTTTTCAGGAAAATAAATTTCCTAGAATTTCCTGAAATAGCTTTCGTGTATTTTTCGTCACGCTGGAATAAGAAAAGATTATCTACTTGCATCTAGAACGTAGAGAGCAATCGGTCAACTTTCCCTAGTTAAACGGATAAGCAGATTTTTGAAATTGTATCCTCTTGTTGAGGATTTTGAGATTTATCACTACCGTATTCGCTCTGATAGAAGCTCAACCAATTCTTGAACGTTGAGATGAATTATCTCGGTTCCTGTGAGAGATATCAAAAAACGTTTAACTGATGAAATATTCAACATAGTATCACCAATATTTTATCACTTGACAAATTGTTGATAGGAAAAATTTTTTGGGGAATTTGAGATTTACCGTATTTGCACAAATAGAAGCCCACCCAAACCGTCAACTTTGAGCACAATCATCTCATTTCCTTTGTGAGATATCAAACAGATAAATCATTTATAATAATGTCACAAATATTTTATCAGTTGTGAAATTTTTGATATCTCTCATAGGATCCCAGATAAATGATCTTAAAGCGCACGTACAAGGTTGGCTTTTATCTGTTATCCCAACCATGCTCTTCGAGCTCAATTATCTCGGTTCCTTCGAGAGATATGAAAAATTTGTCAACTGATAAATTGTTCATTATAAAATCAGAAACATTTTATCAGTAGACAGATTTTTCATATTTTTAAAAAAACCGAGATAATTAAGTTTAAAGCGCATCTATAGGGTCGGATTCTATTGTAGCCAATGATTTTGATTTAAAAAATAGATTTTTTGAGAAATAAAAAAAACGGATGGTATTGTGAACTGTTTTCTTAGGAGCTTGAAGTTAATGGTGGTTATATTTCAACTGAAATTAGCACAGAACATCGCATCCGCCTGAAAATTATGCTAGATGAAAAAATAATAAGAAAAATTCCAATTTAACAAAGTGGATTTTGTTGGATTTTGAAATTGACCTTTCTCTTTTATCCACTTTCAATTTGATCTCTGATTCGACATCACACTTCTCCGTCTTACATGAACTTTGTCATTTAGAACCGCCAACGGTTTTCAAGGACTTTAGGTGAAAAACAATCTGCTTCTAGAAGAAAACGTTCAGAAGGGAGAAAGGAATTGGTGAGAAGTGGCACAAAAGGAATGGAATGGAATGTAAAAGAAGAGATGCTGTGGTGTGCCAGGCACTTGAGCAATTTTCCTGGCACAAAAAAAGAGCAAAAAGAGGACATGGACTGCTAATGAAACCAGCTAATGAGACGTTTTTGTTACAGAATGAACAAAAAATAGAGAGGGAAAAAAATTAAAAGGAAAGTAAAGGCAAAAGAAAGGCAATTGAGGTTTCAGCATCTTCTATAAAGCTCAAATGATGTCAATTTTTCAAAGGAATGGAGAAGAGGAAATGGATTGGTAGCTGAGTCGGAAACAACAAGAGGATGAATGACCGGGGAAAAGGAAAATATCGAATTTATGGTGCATTTTTAATTTCCGGAAAGAAACACACTACATATTCTCTTCTGTGGGCGACGATTGTAAAACCTGTAATAGAAGGGTCAAGTTAGATTATCTGGGCTTCTACAAGAGATATCGAAAATGTGTCAACTGAAACACTTTATGAGATATTATGATTAAAAATTTATCAGTTGACACTTTTTTCATATCATTGACAAGAATCGAGAGAATTGAGCTCAAAGCGCATGTATAAGGTGAGCTATCAATGTTTTATCTTAAACCTGCACTTTCAACTTAATTATCTCGGTTCCTCCAAAAGATATCAAAAAACTGTCAACCGATATATTATTCATCACAGTATGACCAACATTTCATCAGTTGGTACAATGTTAATCTCTTTTACAGAAATCGAGATAATTGAGCTCAAAGATTGAGTTGTCTTCTATTAGGACGTTTACGGTTTCTGATTGCTTCTGATTTGAATTTAGAGAACTATTCAAATTCAGAAAATTTTTTAAAAAATCTAGATAAATTGACTGAAAATTGAAAATTAGAGGACTTTTCTATTACAGGTTTTACCGTAATTTTTTTCTCTTAAGTTGTTCTGACCATCTGGAACTCCTTGTTACTACCTAGTCAACCACAGATTAACAAGTGTTAAGAACAAACAAGGTTACTCGTGATTAGTACAAACAATAGAGAACTATGTTTTTTTTTTCACTTTTCTCCAAAATCAAGACTCGATGATAATTTTATTAGAATCCTCATCGACATTATACACTTTTGACATTATACATATTTCATCAAAAGATATCGAATTCAATTCTTTTTTCCATCAAGACAATGCCCACGCATTGCTGCAAAGAGAAAAAATTGCATAATCCTTTGTGTCCTTCAAAAAATGTCATCCATTAATTGTATATATTTTCCATCATCCTCATCATCGTCTTCATTCTCTTCTTCTTCCTCTTCTCATCTCTTCTCCGCCACTTCTTTTTTTCTCCCACTCGCCAAAACCGCCGTTCGTCATATTCTGACAACCGCCACGCACCCGCTTTTTATTTGAATGAGCCATGAGCTCCATCCACTCGTTCGTCACGGAGTGTGCGTAGTGTGTCTATGTGTCGATGAGTGGAAGTCTTGCATGGGTCTCTTTTTTTTGTTGTTGTTGTTAGGTCCCTCACACTCACTTGGTTTGCTGTTCTCGCCGAGGGTTATCCTGTGTCCACTTATATATACTTACCTTTCGTTCTGTCTTGGAACCTCTGATAAACACAATTGATTGTTTTTTGTCTCTCTCTCTCTCTTTTTTTTTCTTTCTTTCTCGGTTCTTAGTTCACCATCTTAGAATTTTTGTTCCTGTCTACTATAAATCGATTAGAAATCAATTTCGTAACAAATTCTGTTTCTTTCTTTTCGCTTAATCCTTATTCTAATCAATTCATGATATTCTTCAGATGGGTGACAAACACATCAACGATGGTCCTGGTGAGGAAGACGATGGTTTTGAGGATTGTGTACCTGGGGGACTTCGTCCGAACTACAAGATCCCAATTCTCCTGACAGAGATGAAAGAGGAAGTACTGGATGAGATCATTCAGTCCGAAAACAACGTTATCAGTTGTGCGTTGTGTAGCAGTCGATTCACGGATTTTCCAACGATGAAGGGTCATAATGAGGATTGTTCGGGACAACCGAATAGGAGTAATGTGCAAGAATACGTGAGTGATAATTAAGCTTATTCATTTGGATGGCTCGTGGATTCATTTTTTCAGAGCGAGTTCATCTAAAATGAGTTTCCATTTTTTTTTTGCAAGATAAGAACCACTCTGGGCATTAACTTTTTAACTTAACAATGTTGAAATTTGTAAACACGGAAAAATTATGCCATACTGCAAAACGTGTAAAAGGAGAAGCCCGACTTTGAGCCAATTTATCTCGGTTCCTGTTACAGATATAAAAAATTTCCAACTTGTTAAATATTAATAATAATATTGTAAACGTTTTATCAGTTGACAGATTTTTGATATCTCCCACAGAAGACGAGATAATTAAGCTCAACGTCGACGGTTCGACAGAACCTTTTAACGTTAGAAGGCTAACGTTAGAATGTGGAATACTTTATTTCGTGTTTTCTCTTAGAAGTTTTAAGATACAGTAATACGGTAACAAGCACTTGTTGATTTGAGATAATTTTTGATTCTGAAATGATGAACAATTATATTCAAAAAATAATTCTTTAACTCATAATTCTTTAACGACAAGTTGCCGTATACACTCAAAAAGAATTCTTTGAGAATATCAGCTTTGAGCCAATTTAACTCGATTCCCGTGCAAAATTTCGGGAAATAGTCAACTGTTAAAAAATTTATCATAACATTGGAAACATTTTCACAGTTGACAACTTTTTGATATCTTTCACAGGAACCGAGATAAATTCGCTCAAAGTAGATGACTACATGGACATAATTGCTCAAATCGAAGCCCAGCACTTCAAACTTGAGCTGAAATATCTCGGTTCCTTTATAAATTATCAAACATATTTCAACTGATGAACTATTTATTTCAATATTACCCATATTTCACCAATTGGCACTCTTTTGATATCTTCCACATGAATCGAGATAATTAACCTCAAAGGGCACGTATAGGATGCGCTTCTATCAGAGCATTTACGGTAGATAAACTTCCTATTAGACGGTTTTTACAGCAAATAAGTAAAATTTGATGTTGATGCACATACCATACATCAGAAATCTGAGTTCAACGGACCATGAAGTGTAGACAAACTCAAAATAAAGGAAAGTGATTCATTTTAAAAGTTCAAGTGACCATTCAATTCCATACGACTTCCGGAATCCTTTCAGTGATCCGTGAAGAACCTCGATCTTTTGAAAATTCCCTTTTAAATATGTATGCGTGTAGCCTGATAGTAAATTCCCCACTTCATCTTCAAACTTCTAAAGAAAAAACTACTTTTGCTTTTTTTGCAGGAGATCTCTCAATATCACACGAATGCCTTAATGCTGTCACTCAAAGACATGTACGAAGCAGGAACGAGCGGTATGAACCCCACAAGGACAAGCACTAGGCTTCCTTTTCACATGGAGCCATTTGCTGGAGTCCATCAAGATCCCCATAGTCGAATAGCTGGACATTTGGCTATCGTCACATGTCGGATGTGCAAGTGTCAGTTCTTGTATCGAACGGAAGAAGTAGCAAAGGACAAGCGGAACCAACCTAGCGTTCTTACGGACGATGAAACAGATTTCGACCCAAGTCTTATTAAGTATCATGTGAAACTGTGCCCAGAGTATCAGAAAGTTCATGATGAGTTCATGGTAAGAAACCAATTCAAGGATTAAGACTTATTTGGAACAATTTCCAGTTGCAAATGGCGCCGTCGGTGGAAAACGTTCGAAACCATTACAACAAGCTGTTCAATTCCTACAAATTGATCCGATCGGGAATTTACGGGTCAGGATTCAAAATCCGTAATGTGTCGGACCCGTTTTATTGGCGTGAAATGGGCACGATTCACGAGGCGGATGAGACTAATCGGGGATTACTGGTTGACCTGGAGAAGGCCGGACGACCTCACCAATTTCGGTACTTTGATTTCAAATTACATAGCATTGAACCCGAGAGTGTCGACTTTGTTCGGACGAATTATTTCAATTTGCTCAATGAGACACTGGATGCAATTTTCTTTACGAGAGTGACTGGATTGTGAATGAATAAAACTTTGAAAAGGGATGAAAGATTCTTGAATCGGGGACTTGTGGGTCGATCGGGTTCAAATCATGTTTTGAGTTATTATAAGTTTCAGTTCAACTATCTCCGTTTCTGTAAGTGCTATCAAAAGTTAATCAACCAATGAAATGTTGGTGATATTATGATAAACATTTTATCAGTTGACAGATTTTTAATAGCTTTAATAGAAGCTGTGATAATTGATCTCAAAGTTAAAGGACAGAGTAATACCTGCAATAGAAGGGTCCCTCAACTTTTAACTTCGAGCCAATATATCTCGGTTCCTATCAAAGATATAAAAAAGTTATCAGCTGATAAATTGCTTATCATGATATTACAAACATTTTGTCAGTTAGCGCATTTTTATTATCTTTTACACAAAATGAGATATGTGCTTTCAAAGTTGACGATTTGGGAGCATTCTATTTACGGTATACTGTATTACTCAAATTTTTCAGCTTCATGTTATTTGACCATGCAAAAATTTGAAAATAAATTGAACTCTAAACATGATTTTGCCTTGATTCACCCTCCAAGTCTTTTCTTGAAGCTCATTATGTTCCGTTTTCATTTAAAAAATTGTTGATTTATAATGTCTTACGTTTTTTTCCGATCTTCAATTTCAAAATGCTCCTGATCCATGTTGGATAAATTGTACATACATTTCTTTTCAAAATAAAGTTTTTCGTATATAAAAAAAAAAAAGTATGTAAAAAAATTTTCGTATGTAAAAAATCAGAGTTTTTCAAATAGTGAGTTGGAGAATCCCGGTTTTTAATTTCTCCTGAAAAAAATCAAAAAACTTTTCCCAACATAAATGTTTCGTTTTTTGTCGATTTTCACAAAAATGGATTAAATATCATAAACCAAAAAATCAGCAAAACCCTGCATAAATTTGTATAAAGAGACCAAAATTGAAAAGTAGCCAATTTCTTGATTTCTTCCAAATTTTTCAGAAACTTGATTTTTCGAAAATATAATTTTGGGAAATTTTTCGGAAACCCGATCTTTCAAAAAAAAAAATTTCAGGAATCTTTTCGAGGTTCTTGATTTTTTAAATCGATTTTTTTCGGTTTCAAAGATCAACCCCTGGTTTTGTTACACGCTTTTCAACTGTTGTATCTTCCTCTCATCACATACCTCTCTTCTCGCCAATCTTCGCATTACACACACGTACTTCTGCCATTCCCCCTCTCTCCGATTATCTCTGCCTTTCTCTTGTTGAAAATCCTCTAATCTGGTTTCACACCCACATTCGCGACCCGAGACAAATGCGCTCCACCAGAGGCGCCCCGGAGTTTTAGTATCTTCTATTTCTCTTCTTTTTCTTTTCCGAGCTTCTCTTTTTACTTTTTCGTTCTTTGCATGCTCCTCCGGGAAGTGCGATACGAATGAAAAAGAGCGGGTGGGAGGAGAAAGGACACGAGAAAAAGGCAAACATCGATCTTCAGTTTTGCCCTCCCGCACCTCTTGCATGGCAGTGCAGATGCTCTTGCTTGATGACTTCAATGATTCAGTTTTTTAGGAGTTCTTATTTTTTTTTGGGCTTTATTCGCTTCTCATTTTTTTTAGAGTTATCAGACGAGGGGCTTGTTTAGGGAAGATGAGTAACCAGACAAACCGTCAATTTTAAATTCAATCCTTTAAATTTTTGTGAAAGATATCAGTATTTTGTCAACTGCTGAATTATTTATCCTCATATAACCAATATTTTATCAGTTAACAAAATTTTGATGTCTTTCACAGAAATCGAGATAATTCAGCTCAAAATTGACGGGTTGCGCTGGCTTTAATTATAGAATATACAGTAATTTGAGAAAAACCTGGAATGAGATTGCTAAAATCACATTTTCAGTTAATTGTTTTTCAAATGAGATTGTAATAGTTTTTAGATATCCCAATCTCGATAGCTTTCTAGTAAAATTAAGAATAGTGTAATTAAAAATGCACACGCAAACTTAAAATGCATAGTTTTTCAAATTTGACTCTCTGTATGCAAACTATCCGGCTGTTTAGCCTTCTAACTTTACATCGTTGAAAGAAACAGTTGGTCCCTTAGTACCATAGACACTCTACAATGCGAGTAAACACATTGAGTTGTAACACTGGAGAACCATCTAACCTGTGTAGTCTTATCTACCATCTTGCTGCCTTTCCAGTTGTTCGTTTCTTCCCTACAGTGTCTCTTCCTTGTGTGCCGATTATTAAACTAATCTCATCTGCTAGTCGTTGCAAGACGAAGAAGAATGAACGTTCTTTGCCTATCTTGCAAAAAGGTAACCTTGAGATTTTGTATTACTGACCCCATTCCTTTTGAAACTTTCCTTATCGTCAAAAGATCTTGATGAGTGATAGCTGAGATATAAATATGATAAGAATGTGGGTGGATGGGACGAGGAGAGAAAGTTGAAAACACGCCCAATTTCGGTGTGTTGTCAGCAATTAGGAGGCAGATTAGTTGAACTGTCTTGTGACATGTGGCTTACTTTTGGTCGATTTTTGTTTCAATTGGTTATCTTACTTTTCATGATAAGAGGTTTTGTCGTAATCGAAAGTGATTACAAACTATTATCAGATTGACATTTGTATTATAACTTAGAGATTGAATGCAAGATATCCAAAATGTGTTAATTGCTAAAATGTTGGTGATATTATAGTGAACAATTGATCAGTTGACAACTTTTGTAAATTTTTGACAGGAATCGAATCGAGATAATAAGGTCAAAGGTAAAAAATACTGTACTTCCTTTAATATAAGCTCATTTCAGCCTTCAACTTTGAGCTCAGTTATCTCGGTTCCCGTGAAAGATATCAGAAATATGTCAACTAATAAAATGTTAGTAATAATATTATAAACAAGTTATTAGTTGACAACTTTTGGATATCTACAACAGGAATCAAGATAATTGAGGTCAAAGTGTGAGATATTTTTTGAAACAGGGAGGATGGAAACAGTATTTCCTTCAATTACCCAATCCACTTACTTTGAGCTCCCTTATTTGGATTATTGTAAAATATATCAAAAGTATGCCAACTTATAAAAAATTGGATATAATATGATAAGCAATTTATCAGTTAACAAATTTTTGATTTCATCGACAGGAACATAGATAATTGAGCTTGACGTTGCTGGTATGGATAGGCTTCTATTAGAGGAACAGCTGTAATGTAGTTTTCTGGGATCTCCCCACCTTTTTTCCCTAGTTCAGCAAGTTTCTCCCGAACATATGATTCGCCAAACTTTCCCTTTTCCCGTATACGTCATTAAACAAAATACAAAAAGTTCCCCGTGCAAGTACGTCATGCCACTTCTCCTCCGAACTCTGTTCTCTTTGTCCTTCCGGCCCATTTTGCAAACTGTTTGCCAATGCTTCCGCTAATGAACCAGTTCTCCCATCTCCTTTTTGTTACTTTCCTTGTGACTGAAAAAAACCCATTGGCAGAAACATACACCGGAATTTTCATTTCATTCTTCTTATTCTGGCGGGTCGGTGTCGCATTTTTTTGTTCTCGTACTCTCTTCTCGCTGCCTCCGATAACAAATCGTATGCCTTTCCCGTCATATTTCCCGTTTATGCGGGCTTGTTTTTTTTGTCCGTTGCCTCACTTCCCCGTTTTCGCCGATTCGGATTTTATATAATATATCGGCTGTCAAAAAGACTTTCGGAATATATGAAAATTTGTAAATATCCCTTCTACCGTAGTCTTGGTATCTTCTCAACTTTCTCATTTCTGCCAACTTTTTTTTTCCGATTAGTGATGTTTTTACTTTCTTCTTTTTTTTCCTTCTTTCAGCCCAAGAAAAAAACAAAGCAAAACAAAAAATTCGGGTGTCTTCCTTGTCTGCTTCCGCCATGGGGCCCCAGCTGACGTTCTCTATCTTTTCACTGCTAATCGGTTTCTCTCGTGACTTCCTTGTTCTCACGTACTCCGCCTTCTTCTTCGTTTTCTTCTCCCTTTCTTATTTGCCATTCATTATTTTCAATCACACGTCTCTTATCTCGTCTGTCTTTTTTTTTGATCCACAGCTGATACCAGCCCAATCAAATGATCACATCTTTACAGGGAAAATCATGATATATGATGATATCCCCGAACGAGCTTACGCAGTTTATTCGACACCACTTGATATTGACACCATTGGTGATCAACTAGGTAAAACCTTTCCATTTTCTGAAAAACTGAAATCTCTTTTTCAGCTATCCACAGTCTTCAATGTTCTGGCTGTGATGTTTTATTTGACGATGAAATTGAGTTTGCTGTACATGCGGATCAGTGCCTTCGTGGTGTTGAACATGACACTCATGTATGTTCCAAAAACCTATACTTGTAAACCGGGCCTTTACCAGGCTTTTGCGGAATTCGCCATTGCTTTTTTGAGAATCAATATTTTTGAACCAACTAAATCAGATATGATACAACTCAAGGAGTACTACAAAATGATAATATGGTAAGAAAGTTATCTTGTCTATGAACAAAGTTGCAGACGAAATGAACCAAAAAAAAGGTCCAGCCCGGCCACTTTATCTAGTACCAGTTTGTAGTACTTGTTGGGTTCTATCATATCTGATTTAGTTGGTTCAAGAATATTTAATGTTGAAAGATATGTGGCAATGCCCGCGTAAGCCCGGTTTACAAGGATACACAAATCTTTTTTTTAATCAGTTAAAGTTTAAATTTTCCAGCACGAAGTCCACAAGCACGCCAATCGCCTTCTAATGTTCCAACAACGGGTCGCTCTCTTCTGTGGCGCATCTCAGGGGCCAGTTCTGGAGTGCGGACTCTGCAATACAACTTTACCAGATAGAGAAACCTTGAGAAGACATATCAGAGCATGTAGCAGACACAGCGAGCGTTTTCAAAGATATGTTGTAAGTTGAAATTCTGTCCTACAATCAAAAATTGTGTAAATTTCAGCAAGAAACTGGAGTCTTCTTCAACTGCATGCTCTCGTCATATGAAAAGCTGGGATTTCTATTCCAAGAATATGTTACTGATAGCCATATTGAGGATATCAAGGAGCAACGAAAACAAAGAATCCTTGAAGGAGAACCACCATACATTGGATCCAACAATCGTCATTTGTTCTTCAACGAAATCGAGGAGCATTTTGTGGAGCAGTATCAAGACTACCTATCTGCGGTCACCACTCTCATTTATGACTCTTTTCTGTATTACTTGAAAAAGGGAGACACCAATCGCTCCGCCGAAGAGGTCCTTTGCCCATTACCAATCAATAGACAAGGTGTGCAGTTCTTGATCGAACAAGAATATTCTAGAAGAGAAGCAGAAAGCCAACGAAGAGCCTCTGAAGCTGCGAAAACTGCAAGAATTGCCAGATTAGAAGCTTCGAAAGCTAAGAAAGCCGTGGCAGCAAGATCAGCAGTGCCAAGAAGCACCAGATTAAGAAAACGTCGTGCTTGTGGATGTGGTTGCGGAAATTAAGTGAATGTTCATATAAAATGTATACTTTCAATTTTATTAGCATCTTTTCCTCTCTATTCACCCATCAAATTAGTTCTTTTGCTTATTCAACAAACAGAATGTTTCAATTTGTACCTTTGATTAGATTACTTGCCTTACAAAAAGCGAATGTTGATCATTTTCTTACCCTCATAGACACCTTATTCTTTTTTGCACTTTCCCAGTTACAATCCGATGAGACAATTATTTCAAAAATTCAAAACAAAGTTAAAATTAGTGTTCAAAAGTGCTTATAGATAACCCTACTGTAGATTCGTACATTCAAATGGTTTCGGTCATTCAGACTTTGTATTGTCATTTGTTTTATTTCTATCCGGTAAGAATAAAGTCAAATAACTATTCGAAAATAACTTGAATTTCCAAATTTTCAGATTTTCATTTTCAGATAAATTCAGAAGTTTCAGATGAAAAAATGTTGGAACCAAATTTCAAATCGAAAAAATAACTCGCACATGAAAACTCCGCGATCGGCGCTCGTGTCGATTCACGAGGCCCGCCTCAAAACCGCTACAGTTAAAAACGTCTTAATTTTTAATAATTTCATCGATAATCATTTTGAAACACAGATAATCGCGATTTTGGAGTTACTATTGCGTTTTGTCGTTGTTGGCAGTTTTAGAGAGTGTTTGGAAGATTCATTGGTTCAGACTCAGTCCTATGGGAATCCGACAGACTTTTCATTGTTTTCATGTCGTTTTTGAGATTTTTCTTCTCTTTTTATCTTAACTATTGTCCTAAAATGTTGGCTATCGGAATTTGTCCTTCGTTATCTTTCTTCTATTCATTTTGCCAGTCCTTCGTCTCATATGTATAGTGTGTAATCCTCCCGCCTCCCATTTTGCCTCTTCCTCTTCATCTCGTCTCTTGAAAATGCATAACAATAGAGAGGTTGGCTGATCAATTCTGCGGCCCTCGTCTCCTTTTTTCTCTTCCACACGGCTCACTTTTCTCTAAATCTCTCTATTTACAACGCTCTTACAAGGACGACCGCTACGCTTGCGACTGCGACCGCGACGCGCACTGTTTTTGATGCATATGAACGTTTACTTTGCTTATTTGGGATCTTTTTTATCACTTTTTATATATTTCAGCGTAATTTTTTCGGCATAATCCATCTCATTTTTTTAGGCGATGCCTGCTGAGGAGGGTTCTACCAATAACGACAATGTCTTCGTCTTGGAAATGGACGGATTTCGTGGGGATCTTCACTGCATGACTTGTCTCAAAATTTGCAACTACGAAGAGGGAGCTTACTGCTGCGATGCCATGGAGCGCATGCCAGAAGCAGATGTAAGTATTTTTGTAGAAGCTAACTTTGATAGTTACTACTAAACTCAAAATTATCATTAAATCTTCAAAAATGATCAGACTATAAATAAATCCCTTTTTTCAGAAGAAGCGGGAGAGCGACTTCTTCAAGATCTGCCTTCAACGCCACGCTATCGACCAGATGGTCAAGGCTCTGATTGCTGGAAAGAAAGTTGTCGACAAGAAGGGAAAGTGTGTCTTTTGTCGCACTAGCAAGCAGCACAACGAGGAGAAATGGTGCGAGGGGAAGACTGTCATGGAGCTTTACTTGGTGAGTATTTAAGGATTAGAAAACGGAAAACAATAGAAGGCTGGTCCTAGAGATGCTAGAGCCGTTCATTGAGCCATAATCCATCATAAAAAATAAGGCGATCGACATCATAGTTGTGGTGTTTTCTGTCCCACGGTGGGACCGGCGGCCCCATCATCGGACTGCCGGACCAACGAATTCTGATAACGGCCTCAAATGATCTAATCGTGGTCTCAGTGTTCTGATCATTGTCTCTCTATCCGTAGTCAGAATATTGAAAGTTTGTGGGGACCGTCAGTCTGATGATGAGACCGGCGGTCCATCCTTGGGACGGTCGGTCTGATGATGAGACCGGCGGTCCCTCCTTGGGACCGTTCTTCCCGGAAAATGCCGTAGTTTTGTAGCCCGCTGCGTTTATCATATCAGAATCTCAACCAACAGTTTGAAAATCCGCGTTGAATAACGAAAATCAAGAAAATTCAAAGCATTTTGCAATCTGAACAACTGGTTCAGCCTGAACTATGCTACTGCTACTGAAGTTTCTAATCTTGTTCAAGTCCACATGCAAAAATTAGTAGTCAATGACGTTACAACGAAACCCCGAAGAATGTGTGTCAATCCATGATTCAACCAATTTTCAGCACCAAGTTGACAAGGAGGAGCGCAAAATCGATCGTCACTTGGAACGCTTCCTCAACACCCGTCTACAAAACAAGAAGCAAGCTCTCAATCAAGTCCAAGCTCGCATCACACGCGAAATGAAAGCTGCTCATGAGCGAATGGGGATGAACAAGTTCGAAAGCATCCACATCCTCAACAAGCAAGGTCGGGATGCTCGCAAAATGCAGAGAAGAGAAATCGAACACGTTGAGACTGAGAACGAGAATATCAGAAGGCGTCTGGCAAAGAAGCTCTTGATTAAGAGAGAACAAACCGAGGAGAAGATTCGCAACTCCGAGAGACCAGCTATCCAATTCGAGAGAGGCGTTCAAAATCCAACCCAGCATACATAAGTTCTCAATCATTAAGTTTTGGTTTTGCTTTTTTTACGTCTGCTCCTACATCATCCTAGCTCTGTATTCATGTATTCATGCTAGCTCTGTATCCATAAAACCTCGTCCTGTAAAAAAAATCTGTAAAAATGTTCATAAACAATGCTTACCACTGTCCCAAACTCCCTTCCAGACATTCGAACGTACCCTACCATGTACATTTCGTGGCACTTTTTCGATTTAACCGTAATAAACTGTTAAAGTAAATTCAATTTAACATTTTTCAAAAGCTCCTATTCTGAATACAGTCAGCGGTTTCAGAAATGCGATTTTTAGCACCTAGGCCTCATAAATCGACACGAACGCTGTCGGAAGGCTTTGCAGGTAAGGTTTTTTCAGCTAGGATTAATTATAAACAGCCAGATTAAATTGGAAATCCGCTCTGCTGACTCAAAAAGCAACTAAGTTCTGAAAAATTGCATTTATTTCATTTGTTTCACTGTATTTTTCTGAAAATTGGCGGACGTTGGACCCCCGAAGCTCTGAAAATTTCCTCTTTTAAAAAATCGTTCTTAGGCGCTGACGAATCTAATTTCTGTTCAGACAAAGGCGCTGTCTTGTGAGTCACCTTCTTTGGTCCCTCTCCCGCTAGTACCGCCTCCAAAAATTTTGTAAGACATTTTTTTTTTAAATTTTATTTTTCACTGACCACCAACTGGTTACGGAGTTCTCATTCGGGAGTTTTCAGACAAAATTCTTTCAGTGAGTAGAATCTGAAAATTCTCTTGCTTTTTTCTAAAATGTCTACTTATAAGTTATATAGAAAACACTTTGTCGAAAATGCAGCTGGACTCAATTTCTGGACGTTTTGAAGATAAGTGAGCTTTCTTTTTGATATATTCAAAAATTGACTTTTTTCAAATTATAAGTTGCCGAAAAAACTAGTGGTGTAACCTTCAAAATGTTAGTCGTTGCTTTGTCTACTGCAGATTTTTCGGGTGTCTCAACATTTGTGATAGTATGATAGGTCCTTTTAATATCATTTTGCGCAAAAGTTCACGAAATTTAGAAACAATTTCATTAACCAATTTTATTATGAGATAAGATAAGAACAGAATACAATTATTACAAATTTTAGGTGCACTCCTCCATCCTCGCAGACCGTCCACTCCGTGAGCTGTATGGATCCATGCTCTATCAGACGTCTGAAAGATGTTTGAAATGAACTAATACAGGTATGTTTAATTTTATTTTGCGCAAATGATCAATTTTTGGGAATTTCTTGAAGTTTTTGGGCATTGTATTTTGACTCTTTCTGTCTACTTGGTTTGAAAACACAGTTTGCTCAAGAATTTCTTCGAAGCTCACCTTATTGAGGTATCAGAGACCTTATTGTATCAATAGAAATTCCAGAAAAAAGCAAGAGAACTCTCAAAATGAAAACTCCCGAATAAGACATCCGTAACCAACTGGTGGTCAGTGAAAAATACAATAATGATTGATGGAAACATTTCTCACAATTTTTGGAGGCGGCGCGTTGAAGAAAGTCCGAAGCCCTCGAAACAGAAAAATCGGAACATGGAAAGACATTGCTTTCATCTATTGCGATGTCTTCGAAAGCTTTGAAGGCGTGTTATTGCAAACACAAATTGATAAGTGTTGGGGTCAAACGAACATTGCTGTTACCGGACCTCGAATCGGTAAAATATATTTTTCCAACAACTTTGAGAAGAAAAATCCCAATCCCCATGGGTTTATTCATGTACCGAAAGAGTGCATTTCAAAACGCATTTCAATACATTTCGGTGGCCCCGAAATGTATTGAAATGCATTTCGCGACACACCTGCATTAAATTTCGGTGCAGACTTTCGCTACATGAATAACCCCATTACTGTAAGTAACAGTGTTCTTTTGGAAAATCATAATTCTAGACATTCATGTAACAGAAAAAGGAATTTTAACAGTGGAATATCACGCAACTTTTAAAGACGTTCGGTTTTTGCAGCGGATCCTTCGTAGGGAGGGGGTGCAGAAGGCAAACGAGACGAACATTCTGTTTTGAATGGATTAGTTGCAGGCGTCAAAGGAGAACGGCGGTGGCAAAGACTCTGTACGATAAATGGCCGGAGGAGCAGATGGAATTGATTTTGAAGGATTTCCTTCTACTTGGTTTCTCTTCGGAACCATAACAATATCAAATTCGCAGTACAATTTGTTGTTAAGTGAGGTCCGTGACCAATTCAACCGACAAAGAGTGCATGTTTTCGATAATCGGAAATTTCAGAGTCGGTGGAAGTACATAGGTAATATTGAGCTCCAGTTTCTCCCGTCCGTGTGTTTGACTCTCGATGTGTATATCCTTCCGATTTTTCGCTAGTTGTTTGCTTTCTATTTGGTGATGAAAGGAATAGAGCGTGATTGGTGTGTTCTGACAGTAGAAATCAGAACATCGGTGAAGTTCGGCACGAATACAGGTAACTGATCGTTTCGAAGCGTTATCGATTTCCAGCGTGATGGTGAGCATCTCACCAGGAACTAGTATTTGTTTAGGTACTGACACCTGAAGTATCAACTTTCTCAAAATTCTTTTACAGAATTTTTACCGTAATTTCAACAACTCCTTTCTTGAATATTATTCCAATTTCTTTTTCAGCTTGCTTTGTAATTCTAGTGTTCTCCGGTTCAAATCTTGGGAAAACTGAAAAGGCTTATAATTCAGAAAAAGAATCATTCGGTATACCTCTGAAGACTTTTTTCACCGTTTTATTATATTTGCAAGCCGATCGGCCCATTTCCACGCGAATTTAATAACTTATGTGCCCGTAACGTCTTTCAAAACTTGGTGGGCAATCGGTAGGTAGCAGAAAGGAAAATGGGAAAGATTGTTCTCCAGGTAGGAATGAGTTCTAGAAATTTATTGTCAATGGTAATCTATTTTTTAGAAGCTTTCGATTCCATTTTTGGGAAACCAGGCCACCTTTTCGGCTCTAGTATGAAATTCTGGTCCTTAAAAAAAATTCTGGTCCTTAGAAAAAATACTGGTCCTTAAAAGGTGTTCATGTAAATATATATTTTTTATCGGAAAGTTTCGTAAAATCCATGAATTTTGTTATTTTATTCTGTTTTCAAAATATGTTCATGGTAGACGTTGAAATTTTGTTATCAGAAAGGAAATATATGTTGCAAGTATCAACGTCAATTGCGCCCGTAGTCCATCTTCTAAAGGAACATCAGGAAAATTGAAATTATACAAATTTTGAGTTCCATCAAATTTAAAAAATTCTAGTTGATAAAAAATAAGACCTAAAAGTACCATGTCTATCAGATGCCCCAGGGCGAGTAACGTTCCAAATATAGGTAGAACATTTGAATTACGAGACTTATGTCAATTAAAAAAATATTTGGCTTTTCTTGATTTAACGGTGGTTTCAAGGATAAACGTTTTTTTTGTAATGAACGAGGATTTTGAAAATAGACACTTCGTGTGATTTGCAAGATATTGTGAGACTTTAATAGGTTTTTCCTTATTTTTACTTTTTTCCGAGCAACCTTTACGGAAAAAAGACCGTACTTATTGCTTATAACCTACGTACAAACTTGTAGTGCAATAGTCATATCCGTTATAACAACATTTTAAAAGTAATGAGGCTTACGGGATGTATGGTGTGGAATGGGGTACTTCTGTTCACATGTTGTAGGAACCGTCTAGAATAACTTAAAGGTGGGGGGACAGGAGATTTCACGGGGGATTTTTGGGGCCAGAGTATGCATTCTACCGTCACGGTGTACAACGCTTAATGTCACTCTGCGTACAGCTGTCGCCCTCGCCTTTATGTATGCAATCGGGCAGCGGCTTTCTCTTTGCACGCGTAGCTCAGTCGGTAGCGGCGCCGCACCTTCAATACTTGTCTCGACAAGTTCAACTCCTTGAGGAGCATATTTAAACGGGATTTCGACAACATTATTTTTCTCATGTCCCCCCCCCACCTTTAAACATGGATTTGAGATTGTGCACTAATTTAAGAAGCTTCAGGCATTTACATGTTTTTGAATAAGAAAATAAAAACATTCAATCCAAACTATACGGATATTCTTTCTTGTTTTGAATGAAGCCGTCAAGACAGCCTTCTTGAAAAAAGATGTCTTGAAACTATGGTTAACAAATTACATCCAATAAAAACATTTTATATCTGTAAACTCGAAATTTGTTTTTTTTCAATTTTTATTTATTTATTTAATCCTCAAGTTTTGTTAGCACTAGACAATCTTCACGATATTTTCTGTACGAAAACAGTGAAGAAATGAACATCAGAAATTTATTGAATAAAATTATTTGTACAGGAAAAGTGATTTGAAAAGGAGAACACAAAAAGTTTGAAAATAATGAAATTCAAATTTTTGTCACTGCCATTGACTCATCATATGTTGGTGGTGGGGCAGATGGACTAGCAGAATCATCTGACGGAGCTGTAGGCGTTAATGAGAAGTATGGTGGTGGCATGGATTCGGTTCTATCACCTGGTGGAGCTGTGGGGGCCAAAGATGACACTGCGATTGGGATAGCATTGTTGATAATTGATACAGTTCCAATTATGAGATTGAATTCGCAGTGCAGGGTGTTATTCAGTGAAGTCTCCGTGTCCAATTTCACTGACAAACAGTATTCGACACCGATGATTGGACATTGAAAGCTTGGAGCCAGCTTCGGAATTTTCATCATCAGCTGTTCACGTCCATGTGTTCGAGCCGTGATTTTAATGTTTTTCCGAGTCTCAGCGACTCGCTTGCTATCGTCTTTGTGATGATCGTGACAGGATGAGTGGGAGAAAAGAGAGTTTCGACTAGCATTGTAGTGTGAATTTTGCTTGAGCTCGGCACGAACACAGTAGGCTGCCCTTTTTGAACAATTGTCAATATCAATGGTAATGGGTAGAGCTTCTCCAGAAGCCACTGCTTGCTTTGGTATAGTTACCTGAAATTTTGAAAATTTGCAACTGTAAAGCTGATGTGCCCTAAACTCACTGTCATAGTTACAATTCCCTTCTTGAAAATCGCGCCAATATCTTTTACGTCTTTTTGCATTATGGGGGTGTTACCGTATGGGAGGTAATTCAGGTCGAAATTCGGTACAACTAAAGTAGTTTTAGGATTAAGCATCATTATTTTGAAGTAATCATTTTACCTTTAAAATACTCCCTCTCTTTTTTATTGAAATTCCATGGTCTATCCAGTTCAACGCGGATCGAGTAACGAATATGGCCGTGGAAGCCTTCATAACTCGGAGGACAGTCGACAGGAAGGGGGAAAGAAAATGGAAAAATGTGGTTTCCAGGTTGCAATGTGTTCTGAAATGTACTGTCATGCTAAGGAAGCAGGTAAGAAACTCACAGTTCCATTTTTTGCACTCCATGCAATGGTTTCTTTAGAAACATAGTTAATTTCAGAGGCGTATTGGACGGTTTCAGTGTAACACTCACTCGTCCCGTTGCAATCCCTGTGTCTTTGCTCACTTTCATTCCATTTCGTATGAGCAGCTCCATGGATGCAGATTTTCAAATAACGAGCATTTATCGCAACGCTCGTTTGAAAAACAGCTCGGCCAGTGACATTTTGTCCAGGAGTGAATTCCGGTTGGTCGAATACAATTGTGAAAGTGTTCATTATAAAGTCAGAAGTGACTCTAGTTGAATGAAATAGGAAACTGATAAGAAAATTGTGGTTATCAGCAATTTTTCATATCATTTATATACAGTTTAGTGCTCCATAAAATATGACTCAAATAGTTTAGTAGATTGTAATTAATGTCGTCATCAGGCTTGTGCTCTACGTTAGACGGTGAGCTTTTGAACTCGATGAAGTCATTATTACGAGTTGATTCTAAAATTAACAGTGATTCATTCTAGAAAATAAACTAATGGAAAAGCGTACACTACAACAGGAAGCTGAAACATGAGTTGCTGAATCAGCAGTATGATTTACTTGAAGTTTGTGGTCCCTGAGAAAGTAGCGGTTCGATGAGGAAATTACGGCACCATGTAATAATATAGGTCCCATCAATGAATCTCATAAAATTCACTGACGACTTAACCAAAACATCCCATTCTCAATAGGTCCTTTGTTTATTACTTGGACCGTAGTTTTCCAAAATGACTCTAAATTCATTTATGGGTCAGTTAAATAATCGTTGAGTAAAGTTTAAAATAGCCGAATGTTTTGAATACTTAGAAAGATGAAAACCTGCATTAATTGCGAGATTACTACTTAGAATAGCAGAATGAAATCAACCAAAGTTTTGTCTCATCCTGCTCAGAAAACATAGAACTTTTAGAGAATCCGAAGCAATATCAGGAAGTTGAGTGGTTTTTAGATCTGTCTGTCATTTCACCCCCGTCATGGAAACGTAATGATTATGAACAAGATTAGATTGAAGCTTTATTGATCACTTAAAGAAAAAACTCAAAAAAAAAAACATTCTGAAAATGATTCCAAGAAACTGCATTGCTCCAGTTACTCGTGTTGTCTTCTCTTGAGGTACTTTTGTGAATAGAAGAAGCAATTTAAGGATTCCTCCTGAAACAAAATTTTAATTTCCTGCCACTTGGCATCACCATTCTGAGGATTGACTTCCGATACGTTTTAATTATGAAAATGCTTGGCAACGGGTCGATGGCTGTATAAATAGAGATGGTTACTGATATGATCGGACTCGCTAATGGAAGATTGATATTGAAAATAGGAAAAGCAAAAACAAAGAACAACGGTAGATACATCAATACCGCTGGTATGAGAGTCTGTATAACCAATGCGTTGAAGAGCTGGTGCTGCAATGTCTTAGCCACTTTGGACTGCGTCTGAATTATCGCAAACGCTTTGGTTATAGTTTTGTAGCATTTTATGCCACAGTAACCCACACAAAACATAGACGTGAACTGAAAGGAATAGTTTTGTGATCTGTTTTGCACAATTCCTGACTTACACTCATAAACCAGACATTTGCCATCGCCGTCAGTGTTTTCCAGTTTGGGTGAAGTTTTCCATCATTGCTTGGCCAATAGAAAAGAATCACCATAATAGCAGCTTCTTTTGTGTCATAATAGAAATCTTCATGGAAACCGATACTGTAATTTTAGCATTGAAAATGTTTCATTGTTTTGGCTACTCACTTCAAGTACTCATCAGTGAAGTCATCAAAATGAAACATTGTTGCGCTGATAGTAAACCACCAACATCCATACACAATTGGTATTATGAACAGAACACACATTTTCTTCCCGTTAATATACTTTTCACGAAATTCATTATTTAGGGAGCCGTACCGATAAACAAAATGAACACCGAAACAGGCCAGTGAGAAAGTAAAACACGCACAGTATGCAACCACCATGTGGAAACTGAGTTCACGGCTGAAAAATGAGTCCTTGCAATGACGGAAAACTGTGAATGCGGAGCCATAGGAGTACACAACTGGTTTCCAGACTACATCCCAAACTGAGTAGAAAATGTCAAATGCTGAGATGTAAATCATGAGATATTTATATGCGCCCAATGACTTGGGAGAGCGAAAAATGACAAGAGAAATAAGAACAATGTTGAAGATGGTAGCGCATCCTGAACAAGTGTACTTGAAATAGTTGACAATATTCCTCCAGAGCACGTGCTCACTCATCGTTGTTTTACGATATAAAAACTGAGGAATTGATATTTAGTTTTTTATGTTATTATATGTTTTCTTATTATAACATAAGAGTCTCCAGAGAATCGACTGTATAGTCAGAAACCGACAATAACAAGTGTCGTGTCAAGGATCTGTCTGAACATTTTGTGAGAAAAACATTTTGACGTCACAAGAACAGTCTGCGTAAAATTAACCATAAACTTGGAGCTCATACTGTAGTCTGATCTATAGTTTTTATTGTATTATAATGTTTAGCGGTTGTCAAAAGTCTCGGTTAAAACTAGTTAAAACAACACGGCGCCACGATTATTGAAATTTTTTGGAACCGATATGCCTTCTGGGCGGCCCCGCCAAGTCACATGAAGCTAAGCTGGATAGTGAACCAATTTGATCCGGACGCGTGAACCAAGTTCTGTCCAACAAATTCGAAATTTTTTTGAAAGCGATCTGTGAGGCCCAACTAAATACAAGGTCCTTATAAGGAACCTTATGTAGAATTTTCCCAAAACTGTCCAGTTTAAGATGCAATGTCTGAATTTCTATGCAATATATCTGCGTCAACTGACAAAACAACTTTTAACAGAACGCCGTTGCAGTTTTTTTCTCTCTGCCATTTAAAATTAAACTTGTAACGCTCTGAAAAGGGTTTGAATTGTCTCTTACTTCCCAAGTTTATCAATGTCTTTCAAATCATTCATAATATTCAACACAAATATATAGGTTTATTGCAGGAAGTTCGATGATTGAGAATCTAACTAAAACGTATAATCACAAAATTATCCATGGATCTGTATATTGAGAACTAGTTGAGGAAAAAAAGGAGATTGATGAAAACTGGATTATCCTTTAGTGTCGGTTGCCTCAGAGCATTTTGATAGCTTCTCCTAGCCGATCTTGATTTTGTTGAGAGGACGCGAAATCGCGGAGCTCGACGAGAACGAAGAAGCGTTTGATTTCTGCTGAAAATTCGGAAAATATAGCAAATTATGTAAATTTCAGAAATCAAACTCGCCGTAGAAGATGATGAGGAAGTATAGCTCTTCGAGCATTCCCATCAGCATCTGAAGCTGGAACTCATCTCCTCCCAATCCTTTGGCGCAGATATGCTGTTTTGGATCGCACATCTCTCCGTATGGCATGGTTACAGAGGTGACAACCACAGGGATTGTGACAAGACACATCATAGCCCAGAAGAGATTGAGGATCTGATATTTTAAAAGTAAAAACTGTACCAAAGTGGTAAGGTGATACCGAGGTTTTGAGAGCGAAACCGAGAAGGCATCTTTTCTTAGCAACTCCGCTTGTGAGAAGGATGTTGTAGATGGCGAATCCGATGGAGAACCAGAATTGGGCTCGAACGAATGAGTAGCGGTCTGGAAGGGCTTTGAGAAGAACCGCGAAGTGAAAGATGACAGTGGCTTGGAGTGGATGGGTCCACATCCAGAGTCTAGTCTTGGCACATTGTAGCTAAAAATAAGATTTTGGTGGATTAAAAGGAAATTGAGTGAAACTACCCAGGAGCAATCACATTTCTGTTTGGGGTCGTCCTCTTTCTTCAACGGCAAATGAAGTAATGATTGATACTTCATTACCTGAAACACGATCTGAATTCTAACAGAAAATTTCAGAGAAAAAGAAAAGAAATCGTACTGCAGATTAAGAAGCGAAACAAAAAAGAGAGGAAAAAAGAAAGAGGTACACGCTCACGTGTTGCGCGTGTTGCCACTGACAACGGGTGCATCACGAGTAACTTCTCTTCTAACTAAAAAAAGAAAACAGAAGAGACGGCGCGGCAAGATATAATAACTATACCCATGCCATTTCACTCGGAAACAAATAACAATTGTGAAGAGCTCCTTGGAGAAGCGGTGTCTGAAAGAAAACTGATCAAACGAGGAGTCAGAAACTGAGAATGCGTTTTCTAATAACAAGGGAACCTACACCTAGATTTTGATGGAAATTGCTGGATAGGGTAGGAATAAATAGCCTATCTAGACATTTTAGAAAATGTTAGAATCTGATGGTTAGCTTCAGCCGAGTTATATCAATTTTAGTAAAAATAGTTTTTCGGTGGTGAAAATGAGTTTTCAGTATGAAAATGATAATTTTAAGGTCATATAATATCTCAATGTCAGACACTTTGAAAAACTAAGTTTGTTGTGGTATATGTACTTAGAATTGGATTAAACTCCTTATTTTCTTAAATTTCGTTCACAGTGTTGAGGATCCTTTATGTACATTTTTGTACGTGGAAAGGAACTATTGAAATCATAATGTCTCGATATTCTCATTGGCTTATTTTGAGTTACATATCTCCTTTTTTACATTTTTTAATTTTTCACTAAATTTTTAGTTTCAAATATAATAGGTTTATTGATGGTACAAGTTTTTGGAAAAAAAGATAAAAGGGGTTTCAAACAGAGGTAAGGAAGCCAGAATTTCTGGAAAAAGAGAGGGGAGGGGGCAGAATTTGTTGAAAACTCGAAACTCAGAAAAATGTATACAATACAAAAAATTAAAAGTAAACTTGTAGGTTACATTGTATCACTGACATTGGTTAGAAGATGAAATCAAAATCGTTGCGGTAGCAATGTGGGTGAAATACGAAAAATTCGAGTTCGTTATTCTCTACGGTGACGACTGCCTTGGTTCCATCTCTTCGCGCAATACAAACTCCTCCATCTTTTGGTCTGGTTACTAACTGCTGGTGGAGGTATCCGGGTTTGTTTGGTTGCTTGCGGTAAACTTCACTGGTCGAGTCATGACAAACCAATTTTCTAAATAGAGAATTTTCGTTGATTTCATTATTGACAGTCGTAACGTGCAAGTGTTCCAGTTTTGGTGCTGATCCATTCATCCACATGCGGAAGAATTGGTTGTATTTTCTTTCCGTGAAATTTCCATCAAGAACCTTCACGCTGAGGCAATTCGAAACTAGTGGCAAAAAATTCGGGGGGTACAATGATTCGGGGGTACAAGGGGGTACAACTGATTTAGGGGTACAAAATTGATGATTCGGGGGTAAAAAATTCGTGGGTACAAAAATTCGGGGGTACAACGATTCGGGGGTACAAACTACCAATGATTCTGGGGTACAACTCATTTCATTTAGGGGTACAACGCTTGTGATTCGGGGGTACAATTTTTTTTGAGGGAGTTTCTGAATTTCAGAGCTCGAAAACATCAGAGTTTCAGAACTTCAGAATTTTGAAATTTCAGAATCTACGAATTTTGGAACTTCTGAATTTTTCTCATCTTCCTTTTTTCCATATTCCTCCGTTCTTCCCAATTTTCCGTTTTTTCGCAATATTTCGGTTTTTCTCCATTTTCCATTTTTTCTCAACTTTTCTCAATTTTCGTGGTAATTGAAATTTTTCTTATTTTTTAAATAATTTTGATAATTCGGATTCAATTTTTTTTCAATGTTTTAAAGACAAAACAGAACAATTTTATGTGGCAACAATTCATAGTTGAACAACACAACAGCAACAACAAAGAATGCAAAAACAAAAAAAAAAGGATTAGACAATTAAGAATGACCTTAAGATGAGAAAAAAAAATTGAAGCCAATTGGGGTTTATTTGAAGGAAGCTTGGTAGCGGGAAGGAGGACCTGAGTTTCTCTTTGACTTCTTTCTAGGCGGTGATGGACAGTCTTCTGGTGTTGTTTCGGTGTCTCTGTAATATATTAATGAGCTGATTGAACATTTAAATGAGTCGCTCACTTTGTCTCACTGTCGTCTGAATCATCCGAAAGTCGATGCATGTATCCAATCGGAAACTTTTCTTTGAGAGACATTGGTTTCACATGTTGTCCTGTGGAAACATCGGTCACTTCTTCAGAATCGCTTTCAGGCTTTCTCGAGCCCTTTTCTCCAAGAACATCACGAAGATCGATCTGTGAACTATGATCATTCGAGACACGATTTGATGGCTTCGGCACTGGATTGACATTCTGATATCCGAAAATATCATTCTCCTCATCAGAATCGCTGTCATACTTTCTTGGATCATCAGAAAGATCCATGCAAGAATCATGAGAGTTCAAGTGATCCACAGAAGGGTCAAGGACTAGATTGACATGTTCATCATTGGAATTACAATTAATTTCATCCTCGACGATATCTCCCGACTCATCGAAGACATTGGGTTTAGAATTCAAGCTATTCACATCACAATCACTGTCATTTTCCTCATCACTAGAAATATTCCCATCTGCTTTCCTTTCATCATCACCGCTTTCAGACTCGCCAGAGACATTTCTATTGACCTTCTTGAATTCGGATACAGTTCTCCCGCCGTTATTATGTGACCTTTTAGAGTACTTCCGGTCGGGTATCTTTTTGCGTCTTTTCCGTCGTTGATTGATTTGATTTGCAAACTCCTCGACAGTGAAATCAAGAACTTTTCGCGAATATTCAGAACTTCTTGGCATTTTTTCGTTGGCAGTGTACTGAGTACAGCGAAGCTAAAAAAAAAACATACTCCAGTATGAAACGCAATTCAAACATACACATGTGAGCAAGTGATAGCAGGTTTTGAAGCACACTTGGGATCCTTTCATTCGATATTTGTTTCGGTCGTTTTCACAACAAAAAACGATTTGTCATCTTTCTCCACAAGATACTGACCGGATTTATGGTAGATTACGTTCTTATTGAAGACTTCTCCAATTTTCATCTGTTTCGGCACACTTCTCCATACGGTTTTCGGCATTTCAAACACATGAGATAACGAAAAAGTACGAAATCCATGTTTTTGCAAAGCTTTAACTTGACTTTGTGCTGACAAAATTCCGGTTTTTTTGAAATTCGCGTATCGGATCAGCTCGCTCTTTCCAGTCAAAATCGACTTGCAAAATTCCTTTTTCTCATCTGTAAAACATATCCAACTTTAGATGTTTTTACAGTCAACCCTACCCTCGATAAATTCCAACAGCTTATCCAAGCAAGTGCGTCCATTTAGTTTTCGTGGAATCGCAATTTTGATTCGTGAATTAAGGTTCTCAATTCGATTCGTAGATGCATAGTTTAGAAGCAGCCCAGCCATCAGACGAGATCGGAGAGAATGGGTTGAAAAGAGATCTTCTTTTCTATCGAGCAACCACTTCTTTAGAGCCGGCGCAAAATTACACTTGACAATCTCCGCTTCCATCGCTTCTGAACTCATTACATTGAAAATTCCATTTTCAACTTCATCTCCAATCTGTCTTCCGAAAATTTTGTTCAAATCTGACTGGCTTATATTCTTTTTACTTTGAATGAATGTCAAGTTGTTTCGACGATGTACTAGACACCTGAGAACTTGAGTGTCTTCCAAATATTTCATCTGAAAGAAACATGAGACTACACAAATTTAAAGTTTTCTATACCTTGCTGTAATATTTAAAAGATTCTTCGCCGCCTGTCATCAGTGATGGAATTGATTTTTTTCGCATAGGATCAACTTGCAGGAAGAAATCGTCAATTTCGCGAGCAAAACTCTTGTGATTTAGTGCATTTTTCGACGAGGAAATCATGAATCCTAAAAGAACATGGCGAATTTTTCCGCTGCAGCGCGATGTGAAGTCTCCTATATCTCCAGAGATTGTTGTCACAACACAATCTGACAAATCAAAAGTGCTATCAATCTGTAACTGTCCAGCCATATGCTTAATAATCCCACTATTTGCTGTCGGACTGTAACAAGATAAAAAATCATTGACTTCTTCTGAAGTCCAATCTTCGCATCCAGTTAAAAGCTTTCTATATTCCAGTACAGTTTGTTTTGTCGGTAGACTATTCATATAAAGATTCAGTGTGTCCGAATCGAGATAAATCGCTCCAAACTGGTTATCTAAAATGAAAAAATTATATTTTCAAAAAAACGTTCCTGTTTACCACTAGAAAATAGACGGAAGCCATTTTCTGTTCCAAAAGATGCGAGTGATTCTGGTGTTGTCACGCTCACGCGGCCCCTCTTCGACTTCACACAATCCGGCTGATACTTCATCTGGTTTCTGATTTGGCGGGTACTGAAATTAAGGGCTCCTGATTTTAGATCTTCGAAAGCTCCTTTCACAGTTCTTCCTTTCAGGGACCGATATATCAATTGACACTCTGCTTCTGAATATTTGAGTTTTATATAAACGCTTTTATTAGAGCAAAGTTGTTCTTACCAGTTAGTCTGTTAGGTTTTGATGATTTCAGAATATCGTAGTCCATTCGACCATTTTGAGACACGTATACTACGAAAAAGAACTCTTCCTTCTCCGGATAAATCTCAAATTTTTTGAAAGCATCATCATTAGGATTGATGCAATTGTAATATCTGTAAGAGCATCCATCGTATTCGATCTTTCTGGGTCTCGGACGGATTTTTCTACCTGAAAAGAAAATAATAAAAATGAATTGAAAATCAGCTGATCCTACCATTAGTTGTCTTCCACCAAGACAGTCCATCACAAAGTTTATGATCTTCGTTTCGAAATTTTGCGAATTTCACTGACGGTTCCGAAAACACTGGCAAACGAAAATCGGTGAGATTTGACGATGTCACACTGAAACAGATAACTTGGTTTTAAAATTAAATTTTCTTTTTCAACTGACCAGTTTTCAATGATATCTTTCATCGTTTTAACTGAAAATTTGTTCGAATAGGGACCTGTTCTCCATATGCCATCCTCATCCAAATCAAGCGAAAATTCTTTTATTGGTTCTCCTTTGGCAGATATTTTCGTTTTTTCTGGTTCATTTTGGCCGTCACTCGACATTTTAATTTCAGAATCACTCTCGTCCATTTTGAGATTTTTGTAAAATCACAAAAACGTTCTGAAAAAAAGATGAAAAAAGAAAAAATAGGACAATTGGTAGTTCAAAAATACGTCATCGATTACGTCATATGACGTCATCGATTACGTCATACGAAAAATGAGTCTAGGACTGAAAATGGTGACCAGAACTACTGTGATAGCCAAAAATTCATAATCTTCCACAAATTTCTGCAAAAAAAAATACGAAAAACAGTCGAAAATCGTTGAAAATCGAGAAAATAGGAGGAAAAATAGAAAAAATTGCCTTCGTAAATCGACAACGGCCCCTGGCCTAGAAAATTCCGGAAACTCTTCCATGAGAATTTCGAGCAATTTTTTGGGATTCAAACACAGAACTCACAGTAAAAGACACATTTTCGAGAAAAAAAAGCAAATTTCTTATATAAAAAATTGTTTTAAACACTGACAGATAAAGTACAGAAGTGAGCGATTGGAAACGACGATGGAATCAGCTGAAATCAAAATCCTGGCCTAAAAATAATTTTTTTCAGACAAAAATCCCTTAATTTCCGATTTATTTCTGATTTCGGAAGACAAATAATAGGTTTTTTTTCATAGTTTTGCTGTCAGAATTCGGAATTCATGCCTTTTCATTGGTTTTTCCTTCATCTCTACAAAGTTTTGTAAACTACAGAAGTGAAAAAAAAACTAAATGAAATCTAACAGAAAAATTTCAGTGCCGAATGTGTCCACTTTCAGATATAGTCGTGGGAAATCTTCCGGAAGTTGTTTTTTCTAACCTCTTTCACTTTCTTCCTGCTTTAGAAACCACCGAATATGTACGGGTTGCGGTTGAGAAGGGAAACTGGGTGAATTGGTGTAGTGGTGCGCGTGGGTGCACGAAAAACTGAAGTCGCGAGTTCAATCTCGACCAGATCCGAACTTTTTGTTTTTGTGCAACTACCTAGATGTACCCCTTCAGACTGCGTACCCACTCAGTCAATGTACCCCTTGAGCATGATGTACCCTATTTCGATGTACCCCTGGAGAATGGACCGAAATTCTGTCCGAGTTTCTGAGATTTTGAAGTGCTGAAAATCTGAAATTCTCAGACTGTGAAGTTCCGAAATTCTCAGGTTCCGAAATACTGAAATTCCAAAGTTCTGAAATTCAGGAATTCAGAAACTCCCTCAAAAAAAATTGTACCCCCGAATCACAAGCGTTGTACCCCTAAATGAAATGAGTTGTACCCCAGAATCATTGGTAGTTTGTACCCCCGAATCGTTGTACCCCCGAATTTTTGTACCCACGAATTTTTTACCCCCGAATCATCAATTTTGTACCCCTAAATCAGTTGTACCCCCTTGTACCCCCGAATCATTGTACCCCCCGAATTTTTGGCCGAAACTAGTAGATGGTCCAGAGTCAGGCTAAATGGTACTGGAGTGCGACCAGCTTTTCCAAGCTCGATTCTGGTAATATTTTGAGTGAATGCAGAGTGATAGTCATCCCCATTGAGAAACAAAGGCTGCACAATTCTTAGGCATTCGACATGAGGGAACGCTTTCAAAATTAGTTGGTTATGCATTGTAGAGCTTGTTGGCAGTCCGGATAATTGTCCCACTTTTGGAATAGCTTTGGATACGGATTGAATGTCAATTAGGTGGGCATTCTGTTGGATATCAATGAAATCAAACTCCGACCGCCGATAAATATATAGAAGCTGATTCAACAATGTTGCTGGAGAGAGATTTTCACAAATTTTGCAATTTCCATCTTTTGACATTTGTTGAATTTCAAAAAGCTCAGCATTTCCGATATCGACTGGGTTCAATGTTTCGTATTCGCTCTTTTTCAGTTTGATCCCGTACCAAATATACTGATGTTCATCTTGGATCGTCACAACCATATCTTTATTAACACATAAGTGAAGTACATCAGCTTTTTTCATAACAGATGTAACTGCTTTTTTGGATTTTTTTGAGACCAAACTTAGGTGAAATCTGGAAAAAAAAGAAATTTAGTACAAGAAAAACCATGAAGTTCTTACATGTCCCCATTACTCATCTCACGAATCGTCATGCGAAGAACTAAACTAGGAAGTGCGAGAAGAGAAATTCTTGCCATAGCTGAAATAAATACCAATAGAAAATGAGACAAAATGTAAGCTGAAAGGGTAGTGGTAACGAAAAATAGATACCATAAAACCTGGAATAGAAAGATTCTTTGACTATAAACTTTAATCAAAATAATCACGCTTCCTGTCAAAGATATCAAAAAGTAGTCAACTAAAAAATTGTTTATTGTAATATCTGAAGTATTTTATTGGTTGGCACATTTTTGATAGCTTTCACGGGAGCCGAAAAAAATCAGTTTGAACTTGACAATGTGGGGATTTCTATCAAACGGTTCACGGCAGTAAACCCAAAGAAGACAAAAACAAGCTGACATAAATAGAAATCTGTGAAATCACATATTTCTGTTTATTTCACTAAAAAAAGATAAAAATAGAAATAAGAAGGAAAACTAGAAAGATGAATGAATGATGGCGTAGAGAACTGAATGAATGAGTAGAAGGATAAATGAATGATGGTCCAATCGCATCGCAACCACTCAATAACCACTCAATACATTTATGGATGAGAAGGGGTGGAGAAATAATAGAGCTGGCAAGTAGAAGAGAGATGTGCTAAAGGTGGAGTGGAAGGTGTGATAAGATAGAGAACGTTCTCATACATTTAGAGAACGTTCTCATACATTTTCACCCAGCAACCACTTCATTGCACATGATGACGACTGGGACAGCAATAAACGAGGGAGAGTCGGATATCCCCCCCCCCCCCCCCCCCAATGATGGTCATTTGCTGTAAAAACGTTGAAAAGAACAAGTGGGAATGATGGGACTGTAAGGTTGAGAAACAACCTAGCAGAACCAATGGTGTATTGAAAATCAACATAACATGAATCTTGTCTAGATTCTGACTTCTTGATTATGAGTTCTGTATACTGTAATTCATGAACTGTAATCGCTATACGGTATTCTGTATTCCGTATTTTGTTTACGTATTCCGAACTCCGTATTCTGAATTTGGAATTTCGGGCTCTATACTATGTACTGTGAATTCCAGATTCCAGGTGCCGGATGGTTGTTCTCAACGTCCGCGTCTACATTTCCCAACTTGAAAACGCTGGCCTTATTCTTCTTGGTTCAGTACTTCTCTAGAACCTGGTACAAGTTTCATCTGAAAATCAAACCCATTTCCCCTAAATAATCCCCTTTTCTGAAACATTGTATTTTTGAAGCATCGTATTTGCTTTGCTCTTCCAGAAATCGCCTAATCTCCAGATTTTGTCATGATGATGGATAATACGGTGTAATGAGTTCACTCATTCCTTCCTCAATTTCGCATCGTTACCCTATTGTCTTTCGAATCGAAAATCTTGTCAAGTTAAAAACCAACGGAACACTACAATCATGATAACGACATATATCATAAGAAATCTGAAAGACTAGACATTTCAGAGACAACAACGCCTCCTTGGTTATGATATTTCTTCTGGAAACCAATTATTCTCTCATGTCTTCTTTTTCTAGCCTGACTGTTGGCTGAAAGAGGAGAGCTGTGCTGAGAGAGGAAGGTGTGATAGGTAACCCTAGAACGTTCTCATACATCTATATGTCACACAGAAACCATTCCATTGTACATCATGACTACTGGGACAGCTATAAAACATGGAGAGTTGTTATTCGTCATCTAAATGAGCGTCATTGGTTGTGAAACGTTCTGAGAACCAGATGAAGATTGATGGGACTGTAAGGTTCAGCGGCAACCAATCACAACCAAGAACGTTTCGAAAAAAAACATAAGATGAATGTTATTTTATAGTAGAGGGTCAAAAAGTGGCATTTTTATCTCGGAAGTCGGAAATAAGATTTTTTCAGAATTAGGAAGCTAATTTAATTTTTTGAGAAGGGTTGTCTCATCAACATGGTCTTACATTTGCTCTGACGGGAAGATCCAATAGGAATATTTTATTCTGAATTGTCGATTACGGATTCTGAATTTTTCAGGCTGGATTCTGGATTCTGGATTTTTTAGGGTGGATTCAGGATTTAATCACAAAAGAGTAGCAAAACACTATAATCACAATTGTGTTATTCATCACAAGAAAGCTGAAAAACTAGAAATTTCAGAGAAAACAACTTCTCCCTGGTTATGTAATTTCTTCTAAAAACCAATTATTATCACATGTCTGTCCTTTCTTTCCAGCTCGAGACTTGTTATTCAATCATAATCAACACCTTTTTCGTTTTTTTTTTTGACAACTACTTTTCTTTCTGAGACGTCTTGAGATTCTTGTTATGATTTTTCCATTTATCTTCCTTTTATCTCCATCTGTTTCATCCTACGGCTTCGTAACATATGATTTCGCAACTGACATGCAACAATTGAATGATACACGGCAAAACGGTATTGCTTCAAATTTACAAAATCACCTAAATTGCCGCTTTCAATAAGTTTCAGATGATTGTTTCTTCAATGCTTCTGAAATAACTTCCGTAACCATCGAACAATGGCCAACAAACTGTATCGAAGTTTGGTCAATTGCCAAATTTACATCTAGGTCTAGCGAAGTTCCATATGATAAATTGAAAAACACTTTCAAGAGGTTGGCCGTATTAAGAGGAGCAATGCGGATTGAAAATACCACTTTCACAAATTTATCGTTTTTTGGCAAGCTTCAAAGAATTTCAAATATAAAACGGCGTAAGTCTTTATTCTTGCCCGGCAGCGGTGATCCTTGCTGCTGAAAATTAATTTGAAGGCGCAGTATCGGTTTACTAGGTTGTTTCAAAAATCTATTACATTTTTAAGAGTGCGCTTCATTTATTTTGGTCGATCTTTTTTTTTCTTCATTCTCGTTTTTATCATGTTCAAATTATGCTTAATAAAAGTTTTCTAGTTTGTAAAAAATTGGTTTTGCTGTTTTCTCGTCTGTTTATCTACCTTACAGTCTCCTCAGGGGTAGATTTGTAACTCGCTATCTTTTATTGCTGTCCCAGTTGTCATTATGTGCAATGGAATGGTCGCTGGGTGACAAACAGATGTATGAGAACCTTCTGCGATTATTTTATCACACCTTCCAACGTCAGCATTGGGATGTTTCAATTTTTTAAATTTTGGAACAACTCAAAAAATTTCTAGAAACTTTAAAGGCGAATGGAATTTGAAAGCACAATATGACTATTCTTCTGCTGCTTGTCCAAACTTTTTGAAAACAATTCATGCATTTAAAATAGTTTTCAGTCGTAAGGTTTATTGTCACCGGATAAGATTCAAACAAGACTAAAGATTATTGCTTCACTTAATTTTTTTTAGTGGTTACATCCATCACTGATAACAAGGATTTGAAAAATGCGAATCTGCTGTTTTCTTTGTCATACACTTTTCCAAACTCTCCGATTCAAATTGTGAACAATCCTCAGCTAGATGTTAGCTCTTTATGCGGAAACATCAATTATGAAAATTTTGCTGAAATTTATGTCTATAATAACATGAAAGACTGCGGTAAGACACTGCACAATCTATATCGGTTATCTTATTTTGTTATAGGTTGCGTGGGAACAAACTTCACCATCTGGAATATCGGAAACTATTCCAATTGCACCTCGCTATTTGGTGACACAGAGATAACTGGAACTACTGGAATGGAAAAGTTTTCTGTTTTGTCTAAAGTGAAGAACATCACTGGAAGAGTGAACATCCATGATACGAGTTTCGAAAACTTTTCATTTTTCGGAAGCGTAGAGAGGATGACAGGAAACAAGGATGAAACAAACTTCAATATTCATGACAATCCAAATTTAACTCGTTTGGGAATGGATTCTCTTAAAGTATGATTTATTGTTTTACGGTATTTCCTCTGATAGAAGCCAATCAACTTTGAGCAAATTTAACTCGATAAATTATTTACCATAATGACATCAATATTTTATCAGTTGACCTATTTTCGATATCTCTTACAAGAATTGAGGTAATTGAGCGCAAAACGGATGGTTTGGATGGGCTTCTATTTTAAAGGAAATACGGTATATCCCATTAAGACTCGAACATGCATTTCAGTATTTGTACAACGTCGACGCTTGGTTCCTGTTCAATATATCGAATAATCACCCAGAGTTTTGTTTGACTATGGAGGAGATGCAATTTTTCACGTCTTCCAATATCTATATCAACAGATTTGAAGCAAAATTCTGCAATACCACTACCAGGAAAGACGGCGAGAAAGTTTGCATTTACCATACATTGGCCACACTGGATAATAATTGCCCTCATGTGATAGGAGATATATTAGTGACATCTGGAGACGAAAATGACACGCAAAAATTATCCAGCGTGAAATACATCTATGGAAGCCTTGCCATTGTTAACACCTCACTGACAGATTTATCATTTCTGGGTAACCTGACCAATATAGCTGCTCTGGGTGGTGAGTGATTTTGTAAGAACAAAATAATAATTCACAGATTACAGACACTTCACCTGCGTTACAACTGATTTCCAACCCACTGCTTGATAATGTCTACATCCCAAATTTAGAAGTGAGTTTCAAGGAAATTCAGAGATTTTGAATTTTTTTCGATATCTTTTTTTTTCAGTACCCATTCTCTCCGGGTCCTCATAGAGTAGTCATCCAAGATAACGCACCTGGATTGTTCCCTGACACTTCTTCGTGTCTGACTTATCAGAATCAGATAAAATCGTATGTTTTCTACGATGGAGCAGATTGTTGTAAGCGATATAAGGTCTGATTTCATGAAATTATTCGTTTTTCATTCAGATGGAGATTCAGGAGTCGTGCAAGAAACAGAAAACTCGTCCAGCAGTTTGAATTACCAATATTTTCTTTTAATCTATTTAACTTATTTTCTATGATCTTCTAAATTAAAATACTTTTTTTAGAATTTTCAATTAAATTTATCTTGAACACGTGTTTATACCTTTTTCAGATTGAGAGTATTTATTCAATCACAAATTCACCTTTTCGAACAATCAAATTGGCATATCTGACAAGATCTACTAGATCAAATGCATAATATCATTATTCAACGTAGTTGTGTCATGTTTTTGACACTGTTTTTTTTTTGAATTTACTGAGTTCGTGTGTTTTTTTTTCCCTAAAACTTATTAATTGTCGCTACATTGACATTTATCTGTGAGAAGCACAACCGAATTGGAAAATTATTACAAAGGAAACATATGAAAAATTCTACGAGAAATTGAAATGTCGCAGGAATGTTTTTTAAAAAATTAGCAGACAAGGGAGCATTGTGGCAAAAAAATGAGGTGGAGGAGAGAGATTCGAATGATAGTTCCGATCTGAGAACAAAATAATGAACACTGAAGTTGGCAATACATGGAGACGAAATGAAATCAGAGAAATGTTAAGAAAGCAAGAAGAATCGTATGAGCTAGTCTTCATCACTAACTCTGCTTTCAAAAATCTCGTCCATCTCCGCTTTGATATGATCCAGTCCGCGGAGAAGCGTAGACAATTCGCAATTCACTTCAGCATTTCCCATGTTCACACGGAGAGCCTGAAATTAGTATCTTTGAAATAAACTGTAAAAAATTAAGTCAAAAAACAGTTATCAATAAATTTTAGTCATTGAAATTCTTATGAAAAGTTGAAATATGGTAGGACACCTAATAAATTTGCCAAAATTTTGACTAGAGCCTGTCTACTAAAGTCTCAAGCAAAATTATGGCACAGAATCCTAGGGTACATCGAAGTAGGGTACATCAAGGTTGCATTGGATCTTGGGATGTAGGCCTCAGCCTATAATTTTGAGCAAAAAACGGAGTAGTCTGCAAAATATTTCACCCGTATTATCGTTTACCACAAAATTCCATGTACGCCTCTAATCAATGTACCTTAAGAAATAGGTGTTCCTTTTTTTTAGTATATCCTTGGCTACTGTCAGAAATATTTTTTACCAAAATGAACTCCTGGAAGTCGCGCTTGCGGCCGGCAATACGTGAGCGAATTGCCGTGGGCCAAACAGTCAAAACTGGGAAAAAACTTACAAAATACTGTTTACCCAGGAACCACTAGGACCGCTAAGCCACCGTATCATAATTATTCCCAAAACACCTAATCGAAATGCTGGGGTCTGCCGTGACACAGCCTTATCCCTGGCAATTGATTTTACACCAAATCCGTAATCAACTTACAATGTTCATTTTCTGAGCAATGATGATTTCCTCCCGTTGTCTTTTCTTCATCTCACTTTTCAGATTATCACATTTTTCTTTCAGGGAATTCCGGTTGTGTTGCATGACATTCGCTTTACAACACAAATCGGATAGTTTGAAATTGATATTGCTCACATAGGATTTGTACGAGTTATAGAACTGCTCTGAATGTCTGAAAATGCATAGAATTAAAGATTTGATACAGAAGTTTCAGTATACTTCTCGATTAGATCTTGAGGATCGTGGGTTTGGACAAACGTTCTCAGACGTTTGTATATGTCGATAGCGGAATCGCCAATGGTTTCGTCAATTGGCAAATAGCGAGATTCCAGCGTTTCCAACTTGTGTCCAGGCATGATATCGACCTTATCAATTTGTGCCTCATGTTCCGTTGATGCAAGTGTTTCTGTCATTACCTTTGCCAATTTCATAACCAGATCATGGAATCGTCCTTCAAGCTGTAAGTATACAAAAATAGCACATCTAACGGAAACTGGACACAAACTTACTGTTTTGGCATAGTCCGCAAGTTTGACCCACTGGTAGTATTCCATATCAACAATGGTTTTTCCTTGTGCATTGGTTCTTGGTTCATGTTCACCTGATTCTCTTCTTATTCTGAGGAGATCGGAATGGACGAGGTCTTTACAATGCATCAATCGATCCATTAACTTATCCGTAGTTTTCAACAGGTTTGAGTACAATTTCGGATCACTGGAAAGCGAAACATCTGGCTTGTACTTGTTTTCAAAGAATCAGAAAACTCACTAGTCGTTCTTTCTGGTCAAAGCGCAGAACATTTCATACTCGTGTGTTTGTGTTTCCGTGCGATGATGGAAATAAGCATTAGCTTCTGCCTCAAGTCTTTGCTCCAAAGCCAAAATTTCTTTGTCGAAATTTAGCTGGTCGATATTGACAGCGTTCGCAAGGGAAGTCGAGTTGTTCCCGGATACCATTTCTTTGAAATTTTCATACCTCTCCCACTTGTAAATGGAGCTTTCCCGAAAAGCTTTGATAGAGTCCTCCGGGGATTTGAAAGATTGCCGAAAATACGTTGTGAACGACATCGGATTCTTGAAGTTGGTCACCTCCTTAAGAAGGCTCTTCTGTAGAATCCAAAGGCAAGTTGGAGTCAGCACATCGTAGTTTAGGTGCAATAAGTGAGTGGACTCGATTCCTGTTGGACAATCGAGAATTTTGAAAACATCGACAATAGCCTTGCATTGTTTCCTGAGAGAAGATTATTGTTAAACAGGGGGTTTCAGAATGACTTACTTTCTCTTTGGAATCTCGCTATTTAGAGACTCGACGAACTTCAGGTTTTTGGCTTCCTCAATTTCTTGAAACTGCTTTAGAGCAGCGGTGATGCCAGCGGCGACCTGTAATGAATTCAATGAGTTTGTGTTTGAATTTTCGTCGTTTCTGTAGATCGAATATTAGCTTTTTGTAAAACATCCGCGATGAAACTCCAAACGAGCGATTTCCATTTTGAACTCTCATTGGAAGAAAGAACCGAAAAAAAAATGCTGAACAAAGTTGGCAATTTCAGCATAGTTCAAAGATGATGATTTCTCGATTTTTACTCGATTTTGTAAGAAGACAAAAAAGGCGAATTTCTTAGGACACAATCACAAAAAGACAATCACAAAAATACCGAATCAGTGTCTACCTAAAGGAATTACACGACAACAGTGGATAATAAACCATAGGTTTTTCAAGAACTGAATAAGAAATACTTGCCTGATTATACTCTGAACTGCGCCACAAACTTGGATGCATGGAGCAGCGAAGAGCCATCCGTTCAATAATGTTGTTGTTTTCCGTCGCGTTTTTCTGGAAATTATTCAGTTTTATTTTGAAGTTTCCCATTTTGTTTTACCGGAGAACCACCTGATGTGGTGGACGCCATTTCTCAAATACGGAATTGAACCCTGAAAATTGAGTAAGTACAGATCCGAACAGAAATCTATCATATTTTGGTTACTCGACACAAAGCTTCTCAAAAAAATATACATTTTTTGTTTAAAAATGAATATTTTCTCTTTGAAACAAACTTCCGGTTCTCTAGGGTTCATGTCGTTTAGAGTTCGTAAGAATACGTTCTTTCCGTTCATAATTTTCAAAAAATAAATTGCGTACGCAATGCATCGTACCTGACACGCAATTGCGGACTTGTCTGCGCTTCTTCCACATACACACTATTTTTAGGAACAGTGCGGACGGCCGTTGTGTTACCGCGCGCGCGGCACACAACGTCTGTATGGGCGATCTGCCCCGCTCTCTTCAACACACACACTCTCTGGCACACACCACAATGCGCCCACACAAAGAGAGAAAGAGAGTCGGGCGAAAAAGAAGAGATACGTCTCTTCTTGCCCGTTCTTTATTGCCCTTCTGTTCTTATCGATTTTCCATTTCTTTTCCCCCAACCATCGCGGCGCCCGTTGAACACCGAGTCCGTCTTCGGACGCTAAATCAAGTTCTTTAGCTTTTTTTTTGAGGGTGGCAACAATTTATTGCGGGCATTCTCTCTTTGGCCCAACTCGTTTTTTCTGCCGTTCTTATCGGAATGGTAGAAGAGGAGTTTGAACAGGTTTTTTTTCAGGTAACGACACTTAAATTCCTCAATCATGGCTAACAAGCAGGTGAGCAGGTTTTTAATAATTTTCTTCAAGGTGGCGCATCGCCCTGTTGGTGGGGATGCCTTCAAAATTGCTGTAAAACCAAAATGAAGATAAAATTTTTCAGAAAAAGAAGCAAGCCAAGAAAGCTGCTCAACAAGCCCAACAAAGCGCCCAGAATGTCGTAGAGATTCAATTGGGATCCCCTTCGAGCCAATCGTCTGCACCATCTCCCCAACCTCCACAGGGCCTCCGGAATCGTCAAAGCCCGCAACAGGCGCAAAAAATAATAGCTCCACCGAAAGTCTACAATCATGAGATCATCCTCAATGCTCTCTCGGATGCTGGATATCATCGTGCTCGTGTCACTTCTCTTTCGCTTTATGATAGAGTAAGAAATTTTGAAACAATTTTGCATAGCAATCTGAATTTTTGCAGATCCTTGGTGGCATCTGCTGGGCCATGAGCATGAGCTATCCGAAACCGAAAGGAAAGCAGTGGTGGTTTTTTGAAGAGGTGGATGGAGCGAAAAAGAATGACAAGGAGAGGCAGTGAGTTTCACAAGTTGTTGGTGTTAAGATCCTCCTGAAACTATTTCAGAGCTGAAATCACGCAAATGATGCAAGTCAAAAGTGACATTCACTGCAATCTGAATGCCAGCAACCATGACATCCTCAACATGAATCCCCAAGTTGTTGGTCCACTTGTGGATTTTGTTCTCGCCAGAATCAACAACATGGTTCTTGATAAAAATGCGTTCTTCACCTGGAGCGGCCTCTTCGTTTGCCGATATGACAATCGTCCCACCTTCCTTGAAGAGCACTTCTATGCACTGAGAATCTTTAACACAAATCAATACTCGGATGCGATTCGAATGCTAAAATTCGATCATTCCATCATTCGAGATGATTGGGTTACTGGCAGGCAGATGCTGTACGAGTATGCTAACTATAGTCGTACCGGCAGAAGAACCTTCCCGAGCACTGTTGCGGATGGATATGAGATTGTTCGTAGACCGAATCCGGAGCTCGTCTCAGCCGCTGTTCGTGACAAATTGGATATTCTCATGGACACGATTATGAATAGTCTTACGGAAAGAACTCACGAGAATGTTCTCGCTATGATTGATTTGGTTGATGAATTACGTTTTGCCGTTCGCCTATCCCAAATCGAGATTCGATTCTATCAAGAATGTGGGGCCTTCCACAAAATGTATTCACAGTTTCACGATGAGGGCTCTGCTTTCCTCAAAACCAACGCTGTTGCTTATGAGATGTGAGTTATTTTTCTTGTACAGTTTAATCTTCTATTATTATAATTTTAGCAATCCTTCCGACCCCATCAAAGTTACCGAGTGTGTGGAAGACATCAAAGAACGATTCCAAATTCTGAATAAGTACCTTTTGGGGAACGAAATTGTCGAGAAAGAAAAGAGATCGCGTAACTTGCGTCAAAACTACGACGAATACGACCCGCTGGGATACTACCATGCTGACAACTCCCATAGAGCCGACGTTCTGGACAAGGAGGTTAAAAAACTTCGATTGGTAAGAGTTTTATGTGGTTATTCGAAGGGAATCTAACCAGCATTTTTCTGGTATTTCTCTTATGTAGAGCAAAGCAAAATTAGCAGATTTCTGCTCTCGCGGCGGACAACAATGCTGGAGTTTTTTAAGCCACTTGGTTAGTTCATGGCAAGCAGTGCGAGCTTATTGCAGGAATCTCTATGTGCCTCAAATTTTGATTTCGTGAGTGGCTTCAAAATCAAACCACGGCTAGTCATGGACTAGCAAAGTTTCCTTCAAACGACAGTATTCTAGATTGCCGCGGCAGCGAATTGCAGATATCTGCATACGAACAAAACCCAGCAATATCCTAGCTTGCTCCCCTCCGAATAACCGCAATATAATTTTTGACTAAAAATTGAAAATTAATTTTCAGAGAGCCATGCTTTGTAACGAGATTCCTAAAGAGCTCGATCCAGTGTTTGAAGCTTACAACAATCTTCAAAAGAAGAAGGAAGATTCGTTCCCCGAGCCAACCGAGGAGCACATCGGCCTTTTCCAGGATATCGATTATGCGCTCGTTGACGACATCACGTTCTTGATGACATCGGTTACCAATATGCTTGACGAGCTTGATCAGTTGCCTCCAATTGTCGAGTGAGTTACTGAATTAGGGATTTAGAAAATGCTAAATTCTTTTCTATTTTTAGCAAAATTGACTACGACTTCCGCCAAGCCACAAGAGCTTATGCAAACGACTGTCATAATATCCTTTCCGATTGGTACTGGAAGGCTCGGATCTTAAAAGAAGAGCGCAGAAATTTGCACCGTAAGATGAGAGATCTTCGTATGGATGCCAAGATTGTCAAGCACAAAATATTTTTTGCAAAGCCGGAATCCACTTTGGTAAGGTTTTTTTCAGTGAAATTTCTTACCCGTCAGACCCATTGGCCGTCAAAGAACGTTACGCTGAGCCATAAACCAATAAGTTCGTTCTTTCTAGAACAAACTCGGTGACCCAGAAACCGCTAGTTCGCCGTATCCTACCTCTCTCAAAAATACCCTAATCAAAATCTGTGGCAAAATTCGATTGTCTCTGAAATTCGCCCAATGACCCCAAAACATTTGAACCATAGGAATTGTTTGCCCCAACGATCGAGTTTTAGGTCTTGTCATATCACTTGCGTTTGGTCCATGAGCTCACCTGCCCCGAGAGCTTCAATAGGCGAAAAATCTCATAAACTTCTCGCCAAATCCCACCACCTCAAAGTCAATATCATTTTTTCAGCTGATGAAACTCAATGGAGTACTCGGCAGTGTCACCTATACCTTGAAACGTTGGGAAACTGAGTCAATGGAGTTCAAGATCGACTGGGCTAGCAAGATCGCTGCGAAGGAGGACCGAGAGGCTAAAGAGGCTAAAATCAAGGAGGAGAAGCGACTTCAAGCGTTGGAAGATGCAAGAGCCGCTAAGCAGGCCAAGATTGTCAAGTCGAACAAGAAAGGATCTGGCAAGAAAGGCAGATTTGGCAAGAGACACTAAGTCTTGGATCCTGATCAAGCTTTTTGAGAGTTCTAAATTGCCCCAGACCGAATTCCGTTATGCTAAATTTTTTGTTAAATGATTAAATTGCTTCAGAGATTTTTTATATTCCCTATCTATTGCATCCTCTCGAGTGAAATGAAGATTATTCTTGTGCTAGTCTTGTTATTTCACTTGTTTTCCTCATCTCCAAGAAGATGTACTTTTCAGAATCGGATGACTATCAAAAATGAAGAAGAACGCTTTGAGACGTCGGAAAGGAGAGACGAGGATGGCCTTGACATTGTATTTAGAGACAACTTCCACGATTTTCACGGATCAAAATGACCCAAAAACAAATCAGACCTTGTCAAATCGCACGATCGAAAGTTCATATTGATCGGTTCGTTTGACCTTATTTTTTGTTTCTCTGTAATCTTTCTTTTCTCGGTATAGATCTTTGTTCCATTTTTTCTAGTGTGGCGTGCTTGGTAGAGAAATTGAGGCAGAATGAAAAAAAAAAAACTAAAGTGCTAGATAAGTTTATAGTTGATAACACCAAAAATATGGAATGTTGTCTTGGGTTTATGAAAAAAAAACCAAATTACGTCGACAGCACAGAGTTTAGGTGTGTTCTTTTTTTCCTAGAAAAATGTTGGCTGTCGTAATAAAGTGCAAGGAACATGTCAGGTATCTCTGGGCATCGCCAACGGATTGCGTCGGATAATGGGCAGGAATTATCGGAAGAATGTTAGCTTGCTTTGTGTAACCTGGCGCAATGGCAATCTTCGAAATGGACTTTCCGTTGCTAGACGAAAATCAAAGAATCTTCACGTTGAGAGGACAATATCCAGGCGCGGTGAGAGGGGAGAGAAAAAAAAACCAGAAATGCAAATTTATCTGTCTAGCATAAAAATCAAACTTGGAGAGAAGTGCTGCTGCTGCTTCACAGTCATTTCTTTCAAGATCATTTGTGAATTTCATTCTATTCCTCTGATTATTTGATCTATCAGCTCTGCTGGCCTTCTTATTTCCGGTTTTTCTCTAACATGTTACACTATGAAAATATGAACACTGATTCTAAACGACGTCCACTTTCACAGTAGGCATTCAAAGGGCCAAATGGGTTATTAGGACTAGAATACTGGATATAGAGGTTACATATGATCATAAGGAGATTAGTGTAAAAATGTTACTATTCTAGAATGTTTGTAGCTGTTGCTGACGTCAAAGCGGGTGACCATTTGGGGATCAGTAGATTTTGAAAATCGTCAACTTTGAGTTAATATATTCCGGTTCTTGTAAAAGATATCAAACTGTGGTCAACAGATAAAATGTTAATTACAACATCAAAAATATTTTGTTAGTTGACCACTTTTCGATATTTTTTACGGCAATCAAGATAAGTTAGCTCAAGTTGACAGTTCAGGTGAGCTTCTATTAGAGAGAATACGGTAAGTTTTACGATTTCCATGTGTGAAAATAAGTTTCATATGTTTTTGCACCATTCGGTTTGAATTTGTCAAGTCACAATGATTCTTTGATAACTGATTATCAGCAGAAAAGGGAAACAATAACCTTTTGTCACTATACGAAAAAAATGGGTGGACTCGAAATTGCAGAATTTTCTTTCCCCTTTTTTGTTCCCGAATCAAAAACTATAAAATTGAACCTCGAGTTTTGTGTTTCCTTATCAGTTTAGAATTAGTTCACCTCCCTCACTTGCTGACCATATTTCCATTACGTAAGTATGTCTGTCGAATCGGGGAAGAAGCCAAAGATTTGGCTGATGTCATCCATTACGTGAATGACCACCCACCACTTGGGAAATCTAATAAAGTGCTGGATTAGGAGGAAAAAGGGAGAAGGCATAAAAATTAATTATTTCAAGCTTGCGTTTCAATTTTTATTTTTGGAGGCGCCTTCGCGCCCCCGTAGCTCTTTTCCAGCTTTAACGGTTTTATATTTCCAGCTTTAACAATTTTATATTATCGTAAGCACTCTAATAGAGTGTCATCCTGACCGTCAACTTTGGGCTCATATATATCAATTTCCGTAAGAGTTATCAAAGAGTAATCAACTGAGAAAATATTTTTGATATTGTGATTTGCATTTTATTTGTTTTTAACATTTTGATATCTCTTACAGGAACCGAGATATGTAGGCTCAAAGTTGAGGGTGGCACTGTGTTTCCAGGTTCATCCTTGTTGGTTTTCATAGTATTTATAAGGAAGTAGAAACTTTTGAACAACTCTAATACCTTGACCATTGTGGAAAAATTCTGTCGGAGATTTCCCAAAAGTACAATTCTCTGCCTCTCCCTCTCCTCCCCTTTCTCCAGACTTTTCTGAGAGATCTCTAAGTAGGCCACGTTTAGACATTCCTCTATGGTGTCTGTCCCTGGCACGCATTTGAAAAGGAGACGGTATCAATGACATTGAAAATCCCCCGTTTTTTTTCAAATAAAATCCCTCATTCGTGTGGTCTTTCAAACGCCTTTCCGCGGAAGGCGTTTTTTTCCTCTGTTCGCAAGTTCTTATCTTTTCAATGGATCACTTGTCCTTACCCATTAGGAATGGTGTGGGGGGAGGAATCGCGCAAGCGATACAATCCATTCCGTCCATCACACTGAATACCTTCTTTTTTGAAAAAGCCGCGCTAATAGGGTAGGAAAGGGGGATGAACATTAAGAACATTAGGGGAGGATGGCAGGAATGAATTATTTCTGGACAGATGTCTTTCCTGCGTAATACCTCTCTCGTTCTCTGGCCGCCGCGATAGTGGTGGCGGCGGTCAGTTGCATTCTGTGTTCAAATATTCGAACGCCGCGTAGACATCTCATTATCTCCTCTCAAAATATGTTTTCTTTCTAATATTTCCTAATTTAATATTGTTACTTCTCAACCCTTCTCCCTCTCTTCTACATATTATCTACTCACTTTTCCTGTTTCAGGGTTTCAAACCAATCGGAACACACACTTCATCTTCAATTCGTCATGGCTCCAAACGCTAGCTTCTCCTTCGACTACCGAGTGACCCATCTTGAGGAGCAACCACCACCGTTCCCACAGCTGACGATTGAGTGTGAGGTGTGTGATACGTTTGTGGACCGTGCCGAGCTTGTGGAGCATCTGGAGGTATGCGCTCATGACAGTAGTGCGCCGTACATGCTGGTGAGTAAGCATAAGAATTCAGAGCTTCTGAAAAATCGGCTTAACTTCAGAAAATGATGTTCCTTCATCAAGCCAAACTGGAGAACATCGAGAAGTGGATTGACCTCAACTACAAACTGCTCTGCGATGGACATCCACTGCAACTTCCAAAGGGGATTTGCTACCATTGCCCAAATCCGGAGGATCATCGCAATGAGAGATGCAAGCATTTGACAAGACTGGAGTATTTGCAGGTGAGTTGAAAAGCTATCGGGATTTAGGCTCCCGGACATTTCGCCAAGGTGATAATTCATACTGGATAGGCTAGAAGTACGATACGATTTTAAAGTTACAGACTGTTTTTTTCTGATTGAACATTTTCGATCATTTCCAGAAATCTGGAACTCAGCTGGGAAGTTTCTGATCACTTTGAAAAATTTGGAGGGTGTAGAACAGAGCCAGATTGAAAGTTTTGCATACACTGAATTTTTTGATGATTCCTAGTTTTTCAGCTTCTTGGCGGTTTCTGAATAATACCCCTTTTTGGCCCATTTTCGTACGATTTCTGAAATACATTTTTTGGCCAAGTTTTATACTGTAAACGTAAGAAAGGGTGTCTTTTATAAATTGGCAAGAGGGTAAAAAATTAGACCTTTCGAAAAATGCTGTGAATGCAAAGTTTTGATTCTAGAAGTGTTTTGCAATCTCCACAGTTTTGAAAGTAGTTGGAAACTTGACATCTTTAAACATCTGAAGATGATCCTAATCAACTGAAAATACAATTCCGAAAATCCCGAAAATTCTGACCCCTTTTCTTAAAATTCGAGTTTTTTGAACTTCTGTATTTTCAAAGGCGTACACCAAAAATGTTACCTTGTGGGGATCTAGCTTTTAACTTTTTTTGCGTATTTTTTTCCTAAAAACATGTTTTTGTATAACTGACAGAAAATGATTTTAGGTTGCCGAAAAAATCATTGTTTTTCTGATAACATAATCGCAAAAATTAGGAAGATTCAAAACGGTGATGAAGTCTTAGAGCGTAGGCCATAATTCAAAGAAAAAAAAAAATTTGAAAAACCATTTTTCAATTTTTAAGACCATGCTCACCAAGACCGAGGAGGACTACCAGTGGCATTTCACTGAAGCTCAACGCTTCCTGACAAAAACCCAAATAGAAATGTTGTCTTTAAAGCAAAGACGCTACTTGGACGATTATTTCAAGAAAATCGAGGGAGAGAATAGCGATCCAACTTCCAACGAGCCAGCTTTCACCGCTGAGGAGAAGGAGTATCCAGCTTCGACCTGCGCTGAAATTCGCTCTATTGAGAGACGAAACAACGAAAAGATGAGAGACTTGCAAGAGGATGTGGAGAGAAAATCGAGAGAAAACTACATCTTCCAGATGGAGAAACGAAGAAACCGTCACGAGGAGATGATCGATTATCTTACAATCAAGGATAGAGTCTCTCCAGATTTTGAACTCGAATTCGCTTAAATTGAGTATTTCTCCCGGCATTTTTCTATCAATTCATATTCAATGTCAATTGTAACTTTTCCAAGGCGTCCGGCATCAGTATACCCCAATCACTTCAAATACTTATTTTTTGTAGATTTCTTTATTATCAGTCTATCTTGTTCTACTCTATGATCTAATCATAGTTTTTCATTTTATTCACAATACTAATTTTGTAACGATCGATAACACTTTTTGTAAGTATTCATTTTTTCGTATTTTCTCAATTTTTCTAATTATGATGGTAGGTTTTTTATTCATATTTTTATCTAACTCTTTTTTTGTATTTTTTTTCGTAAAACATGTTTCTACTAACTATTCATCAACTAACTTTTTATCAGCTAACGTTTTATTCAATAAAGTCGCAAAAAAAAAGGATCTCTTTTTTTAGAAATTGATCAAAATTGGTGGAATATTTTGTTTTTCAAATCGCTGGTCAAAATTCAAATCTTCCAAACTCAATTTTTTTATTCACCTCTTCTGACTACTTAAAGAAGTACATTGACGGTTTTATAAAACAATACTTCATTTTCTAACTAGCTGGATACGCGTAATTAGCTAAATTGAAAAAAAAATCGCTAGACATTTGTAACACAAAAGGGTTTAAGACACATTATCTGAGAGAATTGAGATCGGGTCAACATGCGATGGCAATGGAAAAATTCAAAATGATCCTAGTACTCTGATATTGTATGTGGTGGGTATTACAAAGAATGATCAAAAATGTACCAGAAATTGAAATCTGAAACATTTGAGTTGATATCATTATTTTGTCTCAAGGGATTCCGATATCGTACACATATGGTAACGTAGGAACATTTGATCCAAAAAAATGAGATTAGGAAAAAATGAGATAGAATGGTCAATAACAAAAAAAAATAAATATGAAACAATCAGCATAACAAATTGAGAACATTATTTAACAAGTTCAATTGGGGAATCTGCTAGTATTTGGTGTGGAAGACCGAGAAGAGTTTGCCATCTGGGACTTTTATAGAAGCTTAGCGCAAATTGGCCTTCAATGAATCGACCAAAAAAAATTTGGAAAAAAAATTTGAATATTGACTTTTAATATCAAAAGATTACCGTTTTTTGAGTCTCATATTTACGAATCACATTGGTCCTTTTGGTTTTTTTCGCATCGAGATTTTTCTTCAGAATCCTAAATTCGATCCTAAAGATGGCCGTTTTCCAAGACAAATCAACAAAAAGATGATGAACGTCGTATGCGATGGTTTCGCAAATGCGGCGGTTTGTGGATTCGTATTCGCTGAAATGATACGTTCTAAACACGTTTAGACATTGAAAGACACTACACATTTGAATGCTGACCTAGTTGGTGGAGGCAAGTTGTTAATGAAATTGAAGACATCATCACAACTGAACATTCCATTTTCTGCAATGTCTGCAATCTCACTGACTTGATCAATGATATCATCGTCCGATTCCACTTCTTCTACCTCTTGTTCACCCAGCTCTGTGTAACGATTGTAACCTTGCTGGAGAGCCTCTCATAGTTCTGAACGATTCATATTCGAAGTACGATTGGAAGAGATCCTCGATCGATTCGTTCTCTTCTAGGAGCATACCCAGGCTGTAACATGTTCATTTTTTCCACACAATTCCGATTGTTCTGTCTCATTAGCTTCTCAAAAGTTTGAGCAGCAATCTCGAGAGACTCGTATTTAAAGGAGGCCAGACATCAAAAAAAAAGTTTTCCTGATATTTTGCATAGAGAACCCCCATGAGGGGTTGAACTCGTGACAGGCAGCTCAGGGGTACAGCGCAGCTACCGGCTGAGCTACGGGGGCGCGAAGGCGCCTGACGACCGATGGTCTACATAAGCGCGGCGCGATTTCGTCCCCCGAACTGTCCCCCGAAATTTTTGCTGTCTCGCCTCCTTTAACTTCGAAATGTTTAATGTAGCCGCGATATCTGCGGTATTTAACAGACTCTTCTTCGATTTTCGGGAGCAGCCATTGCAAAAGAGCATAAATAGGGACGAGGTTCACATTGATTAGGTCATCTTCTGTCAATAGATGTGGATATTCCTTATGAATTTCGAGGCGGTGAGCGACTTCCAAGCATTTGGTCCTGTAATGTTACATATCAGAAATATAGCCATTGTAGGATGTTTAAAAGTAGGGAGAGATGGGGAAAATTATTTAACGTTGTCTAGAAATTTTAAAAAGTCTATTGGAAACGGGAAAAATAGTCGGAAAAATAGTTCGATAATTTCATAAAGTATCAGTTAGAATGAAACAATAAATAATCGATTTTTAAACTGCCGGATAGTCATTTGAGAATGCAAATCCAAAAATCTCACCACTCGGCCCCAAGTGTTTTTTTCATTTTGGACGTTTTCTCTACGAAATAGTCATTATGATTTGGATCGATGTTCTTGGTGGCCCAGCTAATTCCTCCAAATATCTGAAACATTGCACGTCTTGAGAAAATTCAAGTGAAAATATTACCTTGTCGTAATTGGGGAGATTCTTGACATGAGCTCAATGATATCTGCGATTCGAGAGCTGATCCAACAGGTACTGAATCGTTATTCGAGATTGAAAGATGACTTTTTATCCAATACAATTGAAGTATCCGTGGAATTCATGCAGCATTTCATCTTTGTCAGAGAAGACATTTTGCCTGAAAAACAAGTTTACATAACTTTTTACATGAATTTTACAGTATTTTTCGAGAAATCGGGGTTACGATTTTTAGGAATTTAAATAAAGAAAACGAGAAAAAAAATCAATAGTCTTAAAGAGCCGGAAACAACCGAAAACAATTGATGTTCAAAACATTAATGCGGCTCTTACTGCGCGGGGACACATCAATGTCCCGTAGGGCGGATATGCATAGTTCCTGAAGTGTCGTCTAATGAGGTGTTTGTGCACTAGCGAGCCAAAAGAAGCGGATATTCAAAAACAGTTAATATTTTCGAAGTCTCTTTTTTATCAAATTCGGTTTCTAAAAGAAGGAATAAACTGAAACTCTTATGTTTGAAAACCTACTTTTTCGAAATAAATGTCTAGAAAAACATGTTATTGTAGATAAAATTAGGTCTAACAGGTTTTTCCTCTGCGAGAACAGGATGACATACAAAAAAGAAAATTACACCACTTCATTTATTTATTACTAGAATGGTACGTTTTTGATAAGAAAGTTCTCAATGTCAGTTATTACAGCAGACGATGTTTGAAAGATTTTTAAAAATTATGCACGGGAAAAAAAACAGTTTGCAAAACTTGTATTTTTCATAATTGAAGCAATTGGAAATTTTAGCAAATCATTATGGAACGGCTTGTATGACGATGGAAGTGAACAGTTTAGAAATTCAATGACTGTCATGAAAAGTTCATCATCAGTTTTTTGTACTAGCCAGAAGTGCCTGCCACCCGCGAACTTTGATATTGGCTTCTTGGACGTCGATTTTGAGCGTTCGAACCTTAAAAAAATTGTTTATTTATGATTTCTCCTCCTGGAATCGTACTCACCGTTTTTTGTTTTTCTGCCGTATGTAACCGATTTGCCAGTCGAACTCTCGTCTGCTCGACACGTTCGCCCTGATCCTTAAAATCGTCACGAAGAAGACTCGCTTTCCAGGCAAGGTCGTAGAACACGCGATGAGCATCGGATGCGATGCTAGCAATAGCACGATGATAGGATAAATCGTTGACGCTGAAAAAAGATGGAATTTGTGAGAAGAAACCAGACAAGCGGGGATGTAGCGAAACATTTTTGCATTTTCAGAACTATAACGATCCCAAAAAATTACGGTCCGATGAAGCAATTATGATTATTTGAATGAATTAACTGTCCCATGAGAAAATAGAAGTTTCATTGAGGTTTTCATGATACTTCAAATTTTCTTCTTTTTTTTGGAAAAAAAGGTTCTTGACTTTTTCAAAATTTCTGGTCAAACGAAGATCTTTAAGAAAGTATGAAGTTTTCAGTGGGACCGCTATTGTCTCATATAGCCGTAAATTTTCCGTCGGTCTGTTAAATTATCGTGGGATCGTCAAAGGAATTAAAAGCCAAAGTCTTTGTTTTTTAATACTCACCCAGTTATTGAAAATTCGTTCAGGAACACAAAGACTTGTTCACACGATTCGAAACGTCTCTGAGCCGTAGATGCGGTTGCGTTTGCAAGATCCAAGTTCTCACTATTCGTTTCCACTTCGATCTTTGCTGGTTCTGTTAGAAGTTCATTGTACCGGCTGAACTTCTCGCGAATATTTTTGAGCATCTGCGAGCTTTCGTCACTTATCTGGAAAAGTGGGTGTTTTCTTTCGTTAACTGTTCTTCTCCATTCTAAAAAACTCATCATGGAATATTTTTATAAAATGCTATACAATTTACATACGCCCTTTACTCGAATATGAAACGATAGTCACTTCTCCAATCCTAAAAGATCATATTATGGAATTGAAATCGGTGCAAAAGTCATTTGTTTTCAGAATTTTCAAAAAATTCAGGATGGCATACACTTCATACTTTGAAGCACTGGAAGAATGTCAGCTATGTTCTTTGAAGTATCGCAGGCTCTATAATGATTTGGTCTACACGTATAAAATTATTGTTTCCAAAGAAATTATCATGGAGCTTCCAATTTTCGAGAAATTTAATCATTCTGAATCGTTACGACGTCACAAATACTATCTCAAATCACTCATCAAGAGCTCATCAAGAATATCTTCTCAATTTCTTTCTAATAGAGTAATTAGATGTTGGAATTCTTTACCCGCCGAAGTGTTTCCGGTGTAGCCCTCGTCAGCGGCTTTCGAAAATCCATTATTATCCTGTGATCTTAACCATTTTCTTGTCTTAAATTCAACTAATTACTAACTCGGTTTTTCCTCCATCCCCCATTTACTACAAATGTATGTCCCTGTTATATCTCCTAGGTTCATATACATTTCACGTGTTAGTGGTTTTTTTCCCTTCGTTGAAACAAATAAATTTGAATTTGAACTGAAAATCCCACTCGCAGCAGGTCGGGCCCGGCTTTTTTCAAAATTTTTAAAATTTCAGAATTTGTTTGTCAAGTGTGGCTCCCGGGTTGGGCGGAGTCTAAGAAGTCCGAAGAGTCAAAGGCCAAAGAAGCCAGGCTGAACCCTAATTTTTCAAGTAAGCTAAAAATCAAGCCTTACCAATTTCCAGTTATCCCTATTTACATTTGGTTGATTCTCGGATGAGATTTGTTGCGAATCATTGCTTGTTGACTGGCCAGCCTTTTCGTCATGACCACAATTGAACGAATCGAGAAAATTAGACACTGCTTCACTATGAATGTTTTCCAGCTTTTTGCACAGCCCTTCAATCTCTTTTGTCCATTTCTTCAAATTTGGATAGTTCCTGCAAAACAGTTAAGTAGCTTTCCGCAAAATTTAGTTTTGAAACTCACATATCAACTGGGGGATTTGCTCTCAACTGCTCGTTTAACTCGATGTACTCCACGACAAGCGTGTTGTGGATTTTGGCAAGAAAAACAACATCTGTTTTGAGTTGAATAATCGTCCTCATTATGTCCAAGCTTCTAATTTTTTCCACGAATTGGTCCACGAGCTCTCGATCAGCATTTGTATCTTTTGTTGTGATTGCAGATGACTTATTGTCTCCGTTTATGACTATTCCTGTAGATGCGTATGTGACATAAGCATTTAGTAGATCTTCCGGATCTTCTATGCTTGTAAGGACGATTCTGGCATCGAAAATTTTCATCCTTGTCAATCCCATGTTGAAGTTAGTTGAATTCAGAAGCTCGTCATAAACACGAGCAGCAGCTTCAGCTGATTCGTGTTTGTTTGCAAAGTAACCAAGATATTCTGCATATCGGTCCCATATCATATTGATAACGACGATCTTCGGAAGGAACCACCTCAGAAAATGGTTTAGTGGGACGACATTGATGTTTATGAAATCTTCAGGTTTTAAGGCACCGGGGTAATACTGTTTCGTGGTGAGATATGTGATTAGATCTTTGCATTCCATCCTGGAAAATGTAAAAAATTGAAATGCTATTTGACATATTAAGCAAATGTTTTTTCAGAATAGCAAAATCTCACCTTCTGGAACCAAGTGGCTTTCTCATTGAGGACGAAGTTTCTTCGAAAGTGTCTTCAAAGTCTGGATCAATCACAGAAGCGGCCCAAATAACTCCACCGACGATCTGAAAAGATCACTTCCAATCATTTCTCATGGTGTAATTAAATATCACTTTGTCATAATTGCTGAGTCTAGTAACACGAGCACGATGATATCCATGAGCAGATAACTGATCCGTCAGAGCTGTAACTGGAATCTGCGTCTTGTCACGTGGCGGGACATTGAATTCTGCTACGACAACATTCGGCTGCTTAATCTGACCCCGCTTCATACTTCTTAGATTCCAAAGAAGAAGTGCCTGAAAAAAATTTAGTTTATAACATTTCTAACACAAATTGTAGAGGTTTAAAAAACTAAGAAGGCACATAAGAGGTTTTTCTAGAACTGAAGTTCATACTGAAATCATTTCGAGGACTGAATTTTTTTTGTTTTTTCTTACCAAAAAAAGATTTTCAGAGTTTTTTGGGTTTCCAAAGTTGTTTTTTGCTCAACCCGGAGATTAACGGCTCAAAACTAAGTTAAGAAACAAAATCTGTTTTTTAAAAAACGGGCAACGAGAAACATATGTTAGGTAGCAGAATACATGGTTCAAACAATTCCTGGTGTAAACTGGCGTCAAATACAATGCCTGCAGAACTCATCTAATATTGGTGTTCAAGGGTAGAGAGCGAGAAAAAAAAGAGGGGGTCTTCGTGGAAATAATTTTCGAAGCAACAAATGCTAGAGAGGAAAAAAGCACACAATCTAGGGATATTGCAGTGGCCAAGAGATTTGTGCAGATGTTGTTTGGATTTAAAGTACTAAATATTGAAAATCCGATTTGTTATGGAGGAGATTATCAAATTGTGTTAATGTAATTTTAAGCGAAAGTACATTTATACGATGAATGAATTCACGACACAGAAAGTTAAATTAACACACTGAAATTTAAACTAAGTTTAGTCGAAAAACTTCAAAGATATAAATTTGTGGAACCTAACGAATTTCTATGAGTCATACAACTGTCACAAATTTTTCAGAAACAAAAAGTTCAAAATTTGCTGTAAAAAACACATACGTGCAATTTGAGCTCAATTATCTCACATCAGTTCCTATGAAAGATATAGAAAATCTGTTTAATAATGAAATATTGGTGATGTTATGATAAGTAATTTATCAGTTAAAAATTATTAGGCATCTCTCGAAGGAACCGTAATAATTGAGTTCAAAAAGCACGTGTATTGTGGCTTATGTTAAAGCAAAGTTGGCTGGTAAATCGACGCTTTCGATCAATGACTAACCGAACGTTTGAAAGTTGCTACAGTCCGAATCTGATGCAGTGGGAACAATCGATGCAATCTGACGCGGTGTAATGTCCTTTTCCCATTCTATCCTTTTTGTGTCAAAAAAGAGACAACCCGACTTTAAAAATGAGAGGTCATTTTCTATAAAGAATATTTGACTTTGAAGATTCCAGGGCAACTTTCAAAATTTGTGGCTAATTTTGAAGATTGCTTTAAATATGGGTTTTCGATTAAAATATTCCAGGTATCCTTTACAACCCGGAGTCCTTGTCTTCAAAACTTCCCCTCAACGCATCTGAAAAACTCTTGCAAATTGTTTTTCGCTTTCTCACATTCCCTCCAACCCCTACACCTAATCTAAGCTGTAGTCAATATGACCAACAAACTACTCTGTCAGTATCTGTCTCTCAAAAAAAAAAATTGAATCCTTCTCGAATCATTAGTTCCTTATCAACTATCACCACCTTTGATCAGTCGCTCCCATTCTCCTTCTCTCACATTGGCTACGTGTGTTCTTCAACACTACAAACCACAGATACTAGTGGGTTCTTCAGCTAGACTTGACCACATTTGATCATCGGCAAACATAGGTTGGCCTAGGGGGGCAGTCAGAGGGCAAGTATAAAAGTCGGCCTCTAACCCTTTTTCATTCCTATTCTCCTGGCCTGGAGGTACCAGACGGTGAGGGCGAAACATGCGGTTTCCACGTTGCCCGGCGTAGCCTAGATTATCCTTTTTGTGACCGCGTCCTTATTTATCGGTTATATCCATCTTTTATTCCCCTTTTGGTATATGGATTCGGTACTTACTCATTTAGGTCATCATGATCATGGGAACTATTCTCTCCAAATAGATTACCGATCAATATGGTATTTTTCAGTTGATTTTGACCATTTTCAGGAGTCTGGAGCTTGAAAATTTTGGAGGGTGTAAAACAGACCCAGATTGGAAACTTGGCTTTCAAATAATTTGTTGAAAATCTTTCGTTTTTCAGCTAATAGCCGATATTTGAAAGATACCCGTTTTTATCAAATTTTCAGTAAAAAACGGGTCAAATAGGGGTGTGTTTCAGAAATCGGCAAAAACCTGAAAAACTAGGAATTTTTGAATTCTGTGGGTGTATAGTTTTTAATTCAAGTTTGTTTCACACCATCTAAAGTTTTCTAAGTGATCGGAAACTTGACAGCCAAGATACACTTTTGAAAAAAGTCAAAAGAGTCAAAATTACCGAAAATCAACTGAAAATACAATTTTTCATTTTTTATCGAGCGGTATAGTATATTAGTTATAATTTTGAAATGATTTTTTTGCTTTTGCTAGAATGTAGCTTTATAAAAATACCGTCAACACTCGAATAAAGCGCCACTCCAAAACTTTGAACTTTGAGCTTATTTATCTTGGTTACTGTAAAAGACATCAAAAAGTGCTACTTTTTACTTTTTGATATCATTCACAGGAAACAAGATATATAGGTTCAAAGTTAACGGTTTGGAGGTGTTCTATTAGAGTGTTTACGGTATATGTGGTTCTGAAACAAACTGGATATATTGGACAATATTCTTTTTTTGGAAATTTAGTAGACTTTCAGTTTTTAAATTATCTCTATTTCTGTTCAGGTGAAAGAAAGCTCCTACAAAGCTGAAGCTTATAATGCTCAATTGTGCATGTTGCTCGTTCCGTTGTTGTTGTTGTTGTTGTTGTCATGACATCAGTCTAGAGTCTAGTGTTGTCTCTATTATTGATCATTACTTCTGTCCTCTTCTTTCTTCTATTTTTCTTTCTCGTAGTCGGCCCGCACCTCCTTCCCGCACACTACTCTCTCCCGGCCTCCCAAATTCTCCTCTCTCTTTCATTTTGCCCACTCCTATATTACTTGTTTGTTCCCAATTCCCTCCTTCCCGCACAATTTTTCTCTTCGTCTCTTTTTTCGTTTCTAGCCTTGACACAATTGCCTGTCTTTTGCCTTCTGTTTTTGACAAAAATTAATTCAATTTTCTTTTTTTTTCTTGTTTTTCACCATCACTTACTTAATTCTTTATGATTTGTGGGAGCTATTGATACGATTTTTTCAGAATGGAGGGTCTTAAGCAAATGACCCTCAAGGAGATTTCCGACCACAACACCAACAAGTCCGCGTGGCTTGTGATTGGAAACAAGGTTTATGATGTCACAAAGTTCTTGGACGAGGTGAGTAGAAGTTAGGATTATTGCGAAATCAGCAGTGTGACGAACTGTCGACGACTATAAAGCACAGTTTTTGTCACAAACCAAAATACACGATTCAAAATAAAAACGTGATGGAATTTGTGACTAGTTTCATTAAAATAGAATCGGATTCTATAGAATTTTCGCTGTTAATTTTTCAAAAAAAATCCCGTTTCCAGCATCCGGGAGGTTGCGAAGTGCTTCTCGAGCAAGCCGGTGGAGATGGAACCGAGGCGTTCGAAGACGTTGGACATTCAACCGACGCCAGACATATGAAGGAAGAATATTTGATTGGAGAGGTGGTTGAGGAAGAGCGCAGAACCTATTCCTACGATAAGAAGACATGGAAAGCGGGCAACGATCAGGATAACAAGCAGAGAGGAGGGTTAGTCCTCCAGACCTCTTAGAATTCATCTCAAATGTTTCTAATTTTGCAGAGAATCCGGACAAACCGACAACCTGGTCTACTTTGGCCTTCTTGCCATCATTGTTGCCATGGTCTACTGGCTGATGACTAAATAAATGCATTTTTCAAACATTTGTGATACCTTGGATACTGGGAATCGTTATTATCATCTCTTGCTACACAACCAACATTCTATCACACAACTTTTTTGAAATTCTCATTTTCTAGTTTATTCTCTCTTGAAAAATAAAAACATCATTTTGATAAAAATTTTTTGATCGGGATATTTACAATTATATAGTAATGCACTTTTATTTGGATCGGAAGGACAAGGAACGCCCAACAGAAGACGGAGTGGAGTTGTTGGTTTTTGAAGCTTGGTTTTCGTGGAGCACAGGGTCGTTTATCCAAAGGTTCTGGAAAAAGCGCAAATTAACAGCTGAGGTTTAATGATGTTACCGTTGTGAGGTCCTTGCGCCACAGTAGCACTGCTTCATCTGCACCGAACTCCCCGGAGCACGTGAGGATATGGTTTTCGCTGAAAGTTTTCGAATTTTTGATTCTATTGTTACCTTATCCAATAGTTTTGCGGTCAATAAGATATTGAAAAACGTATTTTTCAGTTGATTTCAAGTCATTTTGACTATTTGCAAGAGTCTGTAGCTTGGCTGTCTAGTTACTGGTTACTTTTAAAGTTTCGAAGGATGTAAAACAAACCCAGATGGAAAAATTTAAACTTACAGAATTTTTCAAAAATTCTTAGTTTTTCAGATTTTTACTGGTTTCGAAAGGACACCTACTTTTAGCCTTTTTGTACTTAAACGTGAAAAAAAGGTGTCTGTCAGAAGTAAGTGAATAGCTGAAAAAACTAAGAATTTTTGGAAAATTCTGTGAATTTTTTGGTACTAAAAGACTGCAAAAGTATGTTTATATTAATTGCGAATCACCAGAAATTAGTGTGTCTTATTTCTTCGACATTATTTCTAAACTCTGGTAATCACTGATATAAATTGTGACTACAAACCCTTCATTGACTAGAAAAATGTACTTTAAAGACTACAAAAAGTTGTTGATGTTTTTTTAGTACTAGGAAAACTGTAAACTGATTCATTTCTATAATACACCCTCTAGCATGTTAACATACTTTTTGCGATCACCCGACTTGTACTTTTCCCTTTCCGCTGTCTCTTCCGAACTCTACTCCGGTACTTTAATCAAGCACTTTACTCACCCGCTACAAATTATCTTCCTGACTGAAGTTTCGGATATTTTCAACTTCATAAACAGTGTCAATTTGACGCTGGAGACCCTGCAAAATAATCATTTTTCTCTACCCATCTGATAGTACAATAAAAATGAGGCCATACACTGCACTGTCCTCCACATCGTTCGATAATTCTTTATCAGCACTTTCTGAAAACACAAAACGATCATAAAACAAAATTAACAGAGAAATATGTGATTTCTAGGAGAAAATTTATAGAAAAAAATCTAGTACCTCGTATTGGAACAACGTAAGGGTCATCAAATGTGAGGTCTTTGCGATGAAGGTTCACGTGTTTGGGAATGACTGAAAGTAGTTTTTTGTGGCAAATGCAAAAATGAAAACAATTCCTACCACTCAATTTTTTGTGAGACTGAATTGCAACTTTTCTTCTAGAACGTTCCTCATCTGAGTACAATTCAAATGTGTCATCATACTCCATGGATGTACAACTGGAGTTTGTAGAACTGAAGAATCTGAAACACAAAAATTGTCAGTAAAACTATCGTAAACACTCCAAACTATTATAAACACTCCAATAGCGCCCCTTAACCCGTCGTTCATAAGCTCAAATAAATTCCCGTTCAATAATAAATACAAAATATATTTTTCAGTGATTTTCGGTCATATTGACCATTTTCAGGAGTCTAGAACTCGGCTGTCAAGTTTCCGATCACTTTGAAACTTCTGGAACGTGTAAAACAGACTAGGTTGAAAACTTTGCATTTACACATTTTTTTGAAAAACCCTAGTTTTCTAGCTATTAGCCGATTTCTGAAAGACGCCTTTTTCTTACGTTCCAGTACATAAACGGGCCAAGAAACGGTATTTTTCAGAAATCGGCAAATAGCTGAAAAAATAGGAATAGATCTATTGTCGGTGTAANCTGATTACACTGGACGCACAGTCGTTGACAAATCTGTCGACTACACATGTGGCATCATCGAATGTGGGATCAGGGGTTATACATTTTGACAAGGTCAGCGAAATTTTTGCAATGATAAAAAACAAGAAAAACAACTTC